>NC_085046.1:93508710-93827172 GCF_963662255.1 Cinclus cinclus | reverse complement strand
ATTCGTGCTTGTGTTAGGTATCAGAAAGGACCCATTTTAACTTTCTGTGAAAGGGCTAAATTTGACATTTGATTCACCCTATTCTAGGATTTTAAACTGTGATGTAAATTAGTCAGAAACCAGTCTTTCTTCCATTTTCTCTTTTCAAAACGTAATACAGTTAAATGACAGAGATTAATTACTAAAGTAATTACTATTGGAAAGCAAAAGGACAGTTGTATGAGACAGTCTCTCTCATGATGACCAAGTCTTTCTTGACAATTATGCTTAATTCCAACAATGATTATTCTGTGTGGCAAAATCTATCAGCACAAGGGCACACAAGCATTGATGCATTCTCACTCACTAGGAAATATGAGAATGAGGTAATTATATTTGACTGCAGCTCAGACGTTTTCATTCCCAGGGGCATCTGTAGGACCTTTTTTGGAGGGATACATATTATCTCCTCCCTTCCTTCTACTGAGTACCCCATTTATTCCACTTCTGCTGTTCCTTCAGTCAGACTTGAATAAAATTAGTCCTTTCTTATGTAGGCTACAAGCCCTTGCTATCATGTACTTAACGCACAGACCACATACACGAAGACATGCACACTCATACACGTGAAAATTCCTGTCTACATCTCCCAGTGTTTATGGGATCTGAGACTCGGCTGCATTGTTTCTAGCCAAAACAAGGAGGCAGTGTTTTCAAATCACTAAAGATCTTGCTCTGTGCACTAAATAAAGCAAACAATTCAAGCAATTATTTGGAAAAGAAGACTAAGAAACTATATAAGTAATTGCTTTTTCACAGTACCCGAGTTCCTAAACTCACTGTAAATTAATAGCAACCACTTCTAAGGGCAAGATATTGTATGACATTCACATGGTTGATGATATCTCTTTCAAATAGCTCGGCTAAAATTTGCCGAATGGTCTTTTCCTTATAAAAAACACCTAGCTACCATCTCATTAGTCAGTGCTGAAATCCTTTACCCACAGTACTAGATGCCACCAATATGTCACCAGAGGCAGAGGATGTTATAGTCTTAAAACGAGCAGTTCATTCTAAGTACTGATAGAAGAAAAATGAATGTACCCTACCACGCTTTCCTTTATTTCTGTGAGTTTCTGTCCTAACCAGACACAGCTGCACTTTAATAATCTTTGAAGTAAAAGCTTTTCTTCCTAAGAGTGTATGTACCTAATTGTGTGTGTGTGTGCGCGTGCATGTGCGTGTGTGTGGGAGAGAGAGAGGGAGAGAAGAGGCTTCAGGCTCTAGTGCTTCCTTCCAGGTGTCTTCGTCTGCATGATTTCATCTGTGAACCATAATCAACTTCCTTAATGAAATACGTAATTAACATATTATAATTGTGGTAAAGATGATTTTGACAGAAATCATTTTCCATATCTAATACTATGCTAATTTAATCTGTTCCTCACTCCCCGACATGACCTTTAGTGATTAAGTTTCATGGCAGGATTACTTTTTTTTTTTTGTGATGGATTGATTTATCCACAGCAGTTGATATCCCTCTGCCTCCATGGCTGTCATTTTTCTCTGTGTCTCTCCTACAAAAGGGGAAACATGGTGATGAGTGGATATATGGGGAAAGGAGCTGAGGACTGTGGGGTTTTGTTCTGAACAGAATTCTAAAAGGTGATTATGAGAAGATTCAAGGCAGGAGGTGATTAGATTGGCTACTGACTTAAATTCTCCCTCTGGTAAAAATATCTATAACACATCTCAGCAGATAAAAAAGGTACAATTTGGTACACAAGAGGGAATGGGAAAAGCTACATTAAATGGTGTTTGTGCATAACTAGAATGTTTATAGCCATGTAAATGTTAACTTTCTTTCCACCTTCAGCTACATTGAGGTGAAATCTCCAGGAACCATTTTTAAATGAAAGTCACGTCAGTGGCACTGTAGAGAAGATTTTGGTAGCACATTGCTGCCTTCTGTCAAGGAGGCAATTTTCTGGTTGGCTCCTGAGAGCTGACACTGAGGGGATGCTGGAGGACTGAGCAAGTTTATCAGGCCCAGGTAGAAAACTGATTCTAGACAGAATATTAGACTCCCAGTTTGCTTCCCTACTGAGATGATTTACTTCAGATGACAACAGGCAGAAAATAAAGAGGACCTCCGTTCGTCATGGGCACCCTCCAATTCTTTTTTCTGTAGAAGGGAAATGAGAGCTTTTCAGCGAACTACCTCAATCCTTGTGAAAAATCTGGGATCCATTTGTTTTGAGATATGGAGCCTATTTATTTTTTATGTGAAGGAGACAGACTGTGGATAATAATACAGAAGGTAAAGCTGGAATACTCATTTTCATGCCACTGCAGTATTGTTCCTGAGAATACATTTACTGGTGTTTGGGCCAGCCTGCTTTGTAACTATCACAGGTGATTTGCCTTATATTATGGTGCAACTGAATGGATCCTATTGCCAAGAAGTCTGAACCGTCTGGAATTGTTCTTTCTCTTCTGAGCATAAATATTACCTTCAGCAATTAGTAGGTGGTTGTCATGCTAACCTCTCTTCCACCTCCATTTACTCATGTCTTAGGCAGTCTTTGGTTTCTTTCACTGTTAAATTTCTCTAGCAGAATTCCCCCCATGATTCAGTATGCCTCGATAATGATGTTTGCTCAAAGCTGAGCAAACTACTTTAAGTTTGTATGAGTGCACACAAAATGGGGATTTTACCTCCATACACCAGAGATATAACCCCCCTCCAGACAGACTGACCACAATCACAGTCGTGCTTTTACACTAATGTATTACACCACAGAATTTTGCTCATCACATATCACTTTGTGGCATTATCACTTCTCATTTTTCAAATTTCTTATTCTGCTTGGGTGTCTGCTTTACTCTTTGGATTATCTCCTGTACTCCACTTGGACATCACTTTCAAAATTTATCTTATTTGCATAATCCTGAAGATTTGTGGTTTTTATTAATTTTTAGTCCAATTTTTATTTCTAGCGGCTGTCCAGCTGCATTACAAATTATAGCATGTTCTGTGCATGATCAGTATTTTTAAACCTAATTAGATATGTTCGATTATACAAATGAAAAAGAAATCCAACAGTTGGTGAATATGATAAAGTTTACCTTAATGCAGCATTATTTGAGCAAAAATTTCCTAGTGCAGTCTTGGAAAATATCCTGTAAAGTTAATTCTATTATATAAAAATATGCATGTATTTTTTAATAGATCTTGGAATGTTTATCATTCAGAAGAAAAAGGAAGGGTGTACAGGGAAGACTGACAAGGGAAATCAAAGACTTCTGTATCTAGAAATCTAGACTAGGACTCTTCAACTCATAAAAGACGTGAGGCAGAAGGATCTCAATTCATTTTTGTTGCTGGTGATGTTTAAATCGGTTCCCAATAGACTAAGAAAACAACAACAAAACCACAACAACAACAAAACCACAACAACAAAAAAAATCTCAAAATACCCAGGAAACATCAGGCTTACTAGATATGAAGACACAGGTTCTGGTTGAGATGGACTGGTTTCAGAAAAGTACCATACTAAAACAAAGGAAGCATTATGTCTTTTTCTTGTTCTTTTAAGTTTTACCTGTGGATCAGAGATTTTTCTAGTTTTCAATATAATGATATTATTTCAGATCTTTCACTCATATGATAGCAAAGCATGGTTTGAAAAAAGGATAGCAATATTATGCTAACTTAAAAAAAAAAAGTAAAATCAATGTAGGAGCTGGCAATCTCCTTTAAAATATGAGGGTCGGGAACGGGCAAAATTATGAAATTTTATGTCCACAGAGTTATCAATGCACAGTTTTTAATCGAAGAATAACATGGTTGTTATCAACTCCATTGTTTATGCTACATGTGGATTTTGGTCCTTAAATTTTTCCAGTAACCTGGGTCTGGGGTTTTTGAGCTGAAGATTTAAACCTTCTTTACTGGAGCATCTCTTCTCCACTCACCTCACAGAGCACTTTTACAGCAAGAACCTAACAGTGTGGCAGATCAAGTGTGAGCAACTTTTGGCTGATCTGTGTAGCAGAGCTTGTATCTCAGCTACCTGTGCAATAGTCCCTCTTGTAATTAGTGCATTTAAGTCTCTATTTCATTAGCACAGAAGTCACATACACACTTAGGTAAGGGAACACACTATTTCCATTAACATAGGCTAAAAGCATGATATTAAACTAAATAGCTTTATGTCAATATTTCCCCTGCAACAGATTATAGAAAAAAAATAATGGCACTGAAACAAACCCCGTTATTTGTCAGTTCAGTATTATCAAAGAAGATGAGAACTGCAGTTTTGGGCTGTTTACAGTTTTTGTGTACTTCAACCAGTACACATAAATATTGGTTTTACTCTGGTTTACACAAGTAGATGACCAATCCTAGTCTAACAAATCTTATTTATGGACTACATTCAGGAGTGAAAAATAAAAAGACAAATCTCTTGGAAGTTACTGCTGATGTGATTCAATGCTGTGACTCTTTATTCTGTAACTTTGCAAATAAAATCACCACTTTTTAATTAACTTAATTTTTCTTGAGGTTAAACATAAATTTGTAAAGTCAGTAAAACTCCTATCTGCTGAAGATGAAGGTTTGTACTGGAATACCATAACAAGGATGGTGTCCCTTCTGTCAACCAATATTTTTAGCGAGATTATCTACATTCTGTTCTTTTCTGTGCTTTACTGTGCTTTACTAGGTGAATGCATTTCCTTTAACTCCAAAGTAATGCTCTGAGCAGGGAGGAAAAATTTCCTTTTGTTGAAGTCTAAAATACAGTTAACTTAGTTCACAACAGATAAAGACCTGAAGGGCACAGGAAAGAGGATTTTCTGTTGGGTTGTGAGTATGCATACCTAGTATCATTTCCAGCTCTGGTTTCCCCGAGGATATTGTTGTGCATGTTTTGCCCTTTTCAGTAAAAAAAGGATTCTTCCCACAGTGTAATTTTCAACATACTCACGTATCACCATGGACATCTTTGGATTGCTTGGCAGGTCCCCAAAAGTTCATGTGGTCATAGAAGCCTTGGTCAGGATTCTTCACACACTCTTGTGCTACAAGGCAATTTATACATTTGGCATCCCATGGTGTCCATCCAATAACTCAGCCCTAGCCAAGGAAATTAAATCTAAAATCAGTAATGTGGAACTGTGTTATATATACGAGCAGTGTGTAATGATTTTTCTGCCTTGAAAAGGAACTGTGGTGAGCCACTAGAGTTACATGGTGTCTGTAAGTGGCCTTTATGAAGCAAGTAAGCAGGTACTGAGGTAGTCATGGTTTCTATAAAATGAATTTGAAAAGGAAATACAATAGTGGGAGTAATGGATCAGATTCTGAAAAGTTAGGTATCTAACATCTTGGGGTTATCTGTCTGGCCCCAGATGCCTGTGATTCTTCTGTGTTTGTCAGGTAGGGGAGGAGGAGAGTGAAGGGGTGTTTAAAGATCTCAGCACAGGGAAGTTGCCAAGTTGGTCTGGGTTTGTAATGGACTTCTTCATACCTCTTTCACCTTAGGGATTTTTAAATTTATTTGTTTTAAACTATACTGCACATCTCTGTTTCTTTCTTTCATCAACTTGTAGCATAGTCTGCTATATCATAACAATGTTAAGCAATGAAATATTGAACAAAACCATTTTATTCTCCTCTCTTCCCTTCTTCTGCCAAAATTTCATAGTTAAGAGCCAGGTAGAAGATGCTAATCTGGGAGTAAATAGGTACTCCATGAGGAAGCAATGCAAAATAGGTATTTTATTACAACTTTAGACCATCTATTAACATTAATCTGCCTGTGAGAATGGAGGATTGACTACAGTTTCTTTTAGACCTTACAGGGAGGACAAACACAGACTGTGTCACAATACAAATTTTCCAGCCTACCCAGTGGCATTAATTCTGTAGCCATTTTGTGTGCCTGGCTGTAGGGTAACATTTAAATATCAGTTCCATATGACTAGAGATGTGTCAATAATTGTAAAGATAGAGATGTGTCAAGAAGCAGTTGGCTGAGTCAACTAACTACAATATTTGCTGACTCTTACAGCCACATACAGTCACCAAACCACTTCCACTCAACACTTCAGTTTTGTTGGTGTACTGATAAATTGACAACACATATGGCACTGCATCTAATTTGAAGATGAATTATATTCATTTTCATTCCAGCTCAAACTCCATGCAATATAACAGTATTCTGCTTAAGCAAAGCAGCCCAATTACATCAAGGAACAAATACTGATTTTCAGCATGCTCCTCAAATTCCTATGTGATTTTTTTCTACTGGCAGCTGCACCAATATACCTCCAGAAACAACTTCTTTTAAATTAAAAAATGCTGGAATTAAATCCAGTTTAACTGTGGTAACCCAGTAAAACTCTAAGTTCTGCATGCATATCTGGCATATTCAAACATAGTTTAAAGGATCAGGAAGAAAACAAGACTATCCACAGAGTCAGATTTGGATTTACTGCAATTTCAATTATTAAGGTCAGAATAGTTTCAAAGAGTTAATTTACTTTTCCATTGCTTGAATCCTGAAAGATGAACATATTCACTCTTTGAATAATTTTTCTTCCTGACTTTAATTCATGATCACTCTACATTTCACTGGGGCTTTGTACACTGTTGAAAAGGAGAAGTTATACAAAGAAAAAGATTTGTAGAACTGTTTGAGAAACTACCAGACTATTCCTGTTCCTTGTGTCCACAGATGCTTCTTGTGATATCAAGGCTGGGTGAATTGGGCCTGGGAAGCAGAATCACATAGAGAATCCACTCTCCCACTGATGGCTTGAGGACTCATCCTGGATTTCACCAAACCTTCACTCCTATACTTGTCCACCAGCCCTTGCACGATTTGAGAAGATTTGGCAGAAAACCAAAATGACTGACTACCATTGGTCAGCCCTATGAAGGTTGTTTTGGGCATTTCAAGAAGAATCTAACTCAATTTTAGTGTATTCCCATTAAGAAAACTCTTCTTTGCAATTTGAGGCTCTTAGTCTAAATATAATGGGTTTCCTTTGTCTTTGTGCCTTTGCAATTTTCCAGCTTTGACTGACAAACTTAGAAATTTAGGTGGTGCCAGTCAATGAAATCATAAACAATTTTATCAACATAATTTTCAACCCAAATGGAAAACATACAATATGTTAATATTGTGATGTTCAAAAGACAAAGCTAAACCTCCTGTTGTCCTATCTCTCCTGTTGCCATAAATGGGGGAGTCATGTTTCATTTTTTTATATTATAACTTTTCCAATTTTATAGTGACTAATAGCACCAGAAAGCAGCTTTTTGCTCATTAGACATGTATGTAATTAATAATAAATTATTCCTTTACTAGACATGCTTACTGGAGATATTTGTAAGCAAAACCACAACAGAGCTCCATATTCTCTGCTAGTTCCAGCTAAGTGGGACATCTTTAATGGAGTTTCCATTTAAATGAAATTATCGTCCTCCCTCTCAGAAATAAAAAACACCCAAAAAATACCCCTGTTAGCCCTGTTAGTTTCCTCTGACATGCACTAACCCTTCCCAGATGTTCTAATGTTTTCTACTATTTACAGAAAATCATGTACTTCAGTGTCACTGGTGTGAGGCAGGGTGATTCCCATAGTTTGAGGCTTAGCAGATAGGAGATCTGTCAGCCTTTGAGTTTGTAAGAGTCTGAGAGATGCATGGTATGTTTTCCCAAGGAGGTATTTTTCTGTCTGAGGAAAGCCATTTCACTGCAAGTGAACCCTCCTGAAGAAATATGACAAAATATAACTTAAAAATCTCAGAATTACATGTTGTACTAATAGTTTGCTTTTTAATTTGATAAAGTGAAATCATGACAAGAAATCCTTACCTTTCCTGGTCCCTCTTTCTACCTATTTCTACCTTTTGCCTACCTACATGGGTGGCCTTGGATAGGTATGTCACTCTGCTCCTGTCTAACAAAGACTCCCATCTAGTGAAGAACCTCCTGTAAAATAGAACTTCTGCTAGAAGTTTCTCACATCTCATCTCTTCTCATCTCATATCTCAGACTAGTGGAAAAAAATGTTAAATTAATGCTTAGAAAGAGAAGTAACAGTCCAAATGCAGAGCAGAAGGCCTTCGTCTGATGCTGAAGTTGTGCACTTCTTAAAACAATGCTACGATCTACTTGCAGACTTCGAATTTCAAAGATATTTTTAATTTCTGTATCAAGGCTGACTTATACAGATACTTGCTCAGCATGGAATAGTTTTCCTGTATATACCACCTTAAGTATGTTGGTTTTAGATTTTTCCTTCTTAAAAGTAAAATCCAATAATAATAACAGGGTCTTTTCTTTCATCGTATTGGAAAGTTTATGTATTCTTATCCCCTCCTCCACAAGTCCTTCAGGGATTATTTAATTATGGTCTTGTAGAAAGCTGTGCTGTATAGGATTTGGGTTTATGGGAAGTTCAGTTTTGCCTTTTCTTTTCTTTTATTTCTGCTGAGGGTCTCTTATGCAACATTTGACTGTTTTATTTTTATGATTTAAAGCAATAAATTGTGTTTTAGAGAAAGAAAGGAGACAAGGTCTTTTTTGAATTTGCCTTTGTATTTCCTAGAGTACAGAATGCAAGCAATAATTTCTGGCTGTAACTTATATATATATTTTTGAGGGGGTGGAGGAAGGAAATTACTACCTACTTTTTATATACATATATATTTTTTAACAAAGCAATAGGGATTTATATAGACACAATTGTTTAGAAAGTCCCAGAAGAATAATTCTGAGATGATGTGAAGTTATACACAAATGCAAGTCTTTCAAAAAGTCCACATGGCCTACAGTCTTCAGATTTTAAACAGCTCCTGACTGTTATACGCATAAAAAAATGTTTAGAAAAATGACATATTTTTATTACTTTTATTTGACAATCTAATTGAGTCCCCGACTATGCATATATCAAAAAGCTGTTATCAGCAGTGGCTTAGTGCAGGGAAGGGGCACCCATCCTCCCCATCTCTTTTGCTTAGCCCCAGGGCTTGGCTTCTTCATGTGAAAGGTGTCTAAAGACAGAGAGAAATCTCACCACACTGAATATAGAGGGAAAACAAATCTTTTCCCACCCACCATCACAACAAAAATATTCTCTACTATTCAGCGAAGCAATTTAGAATTATGAGCTGTCTTTGACAAACACAGCCCATAAGGACTTTGTCATATAAATCACACACTGTGTGACCCTAAGACATTTTTCTATTATTTAATATTTAACAAAGGATTTGCACAATGGTGACACCATGCCAATCTTAAACCCATTTAAATCTTTAACCAGAAAGTTTTTAATCATGGGTGAGTGGGTGAAATAGCCTCTGCTGAGAAACACTTATTTTTCACCAAACAGATGCAATTTGAATGCTTCTGTTTTCCATAAGAATTGTTGACCATCTAGGCATGGTAGTAGTAGTTGATTTACATACCAACCACAATCAAATTGTTACAAGCCAAATAGATTAAGGTTTTTTCCTACTTATAGAATTAGAGTATAATTCATATTAATGATTGAATGGGTGCAGATAAAATAAAAGCCAACCTGAGCCTCTGAACAGAAACTGAACATAGCTAAAGCAAGCCTTTTCACATGCAGACTAGTTCCTCTCATAGCAGAGAAGTTCATTTTTGGGTCACATATTGCCCTTAAACAACTGGGTTAGTTAAGGTCAGTCAGTCTGTGTCCACTGACTGATGAAAGCATCCTGATTGCCCCAGTAAGGAATATTTCTAGCACCATACATCCTGTCATTTGTACCAAGAGCAATTTGGATGAATCCTCAAGTCTATGCATTCTCCAAAAGCAGGAAAGGTCAAAAGTTTTCTTCTTGCTACAGGATACTCTGCTACTATATGTACATCAAATTAGATTGCACATACGACAGGCTATCGAGATGACTTGTGTACTCCTTTTATTTGACACATATTAAACAGCAAACAGCATGCAGAGGGCTGGTAGATCCTGGGGCCAAAAACGAAGTTTAGATTCAGGTTTTTTTTTAAGTACAGATAAGTTGGGGGGAGGGGAAGAGTGTTGTTTGTTTTGGGTTTAGTGCAGTAGCAGTTCCATAACATGAAGGAAAATATCATTGCTGCATTTGGAAACAAGTTGCTGTTACACTGACAAGGTGAAAAAAAATTCCAAATTGAACAAAACTATTTGCTTTTATGAAACCAAAAGCTTTAAATGCTGTTTATTTTTAAAATATATAAATGCTTAATACATGTAAAATACAATTTATATTTTAAATAACATTGAGGAACGAATTTTGCTGAAAAATAATTTTCTCAGAGCAAACGGTGGTTTATTTATGAAAACACAAACATACCTTTTCTGTGTAAAATGTTTTCAATAATTTTTAAAAAATAAATCAGTGAAATTTCTGAAATTGGCAAAATATTAATAAATCGAAACTTGTGTTTTATTAAGGTGTCTCCCATGTACTGTTGTAGAAAATGCAGTTGTTTTATAAGAAAAAAATCTCTGGTTGCCTTTCTATGTAAAAGACACAATGACCCATAGATAAGGCTGTATTTGGAGAAACTATAAAACATCTGGATTTAAAAGCTAAAAAAATCTTTTGCTAAATGCGTTAATGACAGATTTTATTTTTTCTTTTAAATCTACACCATTTTACTAAGTAGGTTTTAAAGGTTTGTGTTTGATTCTGGCTGGCTTGCTGTATTTGTATGAAGCAACATGTTAAACCTGAATTGCATTGTTATTTTCAAGGTGATTTTAAGTTACCATAAAACTGGAGTAATGAAGAAAAATCCTTAATAAACAATTTTCTGTAGTTTTTAAATAGCTGTTCAATCCTGATCCAGCTGGTTTATGTTGATATTACATAATAAAACAACTAAAAAGCTGGATTAACCTGCTTCTCATAGATTCTCTCAACACTGAGCTGTCTAAATTGTCATAAAGCCACTTAGAAAGCTTTCCTCCTGCCCAACAGCAGGGAAGTTAGGAAGGTACATTAATTTTCTAAAAACTAAAGCCCAAAACGTTTTGTTTAAAATTTAAATAGTCCTGTATTATAACCTCAATTTGCAGTTTGGGATTATTCAGTTATCTGGATACACCATGCTTTTCATTACTGACAATGTTGCTTACTGCCTTTGGATGATAAACTTAACACAGAATGTCGGTCAGCTAGATCTTAATCAGATCCCTTTTGGCTTTACACAGCATAAATTTTTGCTTTCAATAAAATCAAAAGCAAAACACCTCTAACTTCAATCAAAGTATGATTTTTAACATCCCAGCTTCTGAATCAAATAGAAGTAAGCTCTCATAATGAAACAACCCTTGCAGGCCAGTAACTACGCTGTTGTTTCTTGTGTTATTACTTAGTCTTTCAATTCCAAGTTTCAAAATGTATTCTAAGTTCCTTTTCTTTTCCTTATTATCTTTAATATGGTTCAACTTGTAAAATGCATTGTTATTTCCTTTTTTTCAACTTATAATATTTAATATGGTATTATTTTAATGACTCAGGAAATACAGTATTTTTTCCTCTTCTGATGTGATCCGACAATAAGATTTTTCATATCTGTGCAATAAATGTATGGGTGTATTTGTTTATTCCATATATAAGTGCTACATATATAAGGATAATAATTAGAAAAATTACAGACCAGTGTCTGTGCCTATCCCAAAGATCTAGGTTCATAGTGGGAACACTAGTCCCTTGTGAATAAGGCTTCCATAAAATTCTAGTCAATAACTGTTTAATACAGATATTGATGGAGTTTTATAGAGTCTTGATTCCTAAAGGACTAGAACTGGCAGTATTGAATTCTATTCATTATTTGCATTCTAAATCACCTTGCAAATTGATGGCACTTATCTGAGATGAAAGTCAAAATGTTAAGTGTTGGGCTTTCACTGCTCAGGAAGTAACAGATTAAATACCATACCAAACAGAACTATAAAGGGGATTTATGCTACTCAGAACATCTTGTCTAATTGAAAAATAAATATTTATGCCAAACTGTAGGAATTAATGTGTTTATGCTTTCAATTTATTTTTCAGCAGTGCGATTCTTAGCATTCTGGCAGTATATTGTTATGGAGCTTTGGAATTCTGGAGGTGATGCCCGCAGACACTGAGAAATATATGTGGGCAATAAGTATGTCTTAGATAAGTTATCTGCGCTGCTTGACACTCTTGGAGCATTTTGTGTACTGACTGTAGGACATATTCAGATCAGCCACCATAGACACCTTACTTAATCATAGGCATTACTGATAATCCTTCTACAAAGAGGAAAGTTCAGATTGCTGAACATTTGGGTTTACCAAGTCAGGTTCCCTGTCCAGCAGTGAAGATGCTAAAGAACTTGTTTACCATTGTGTCTAGCTTAAAGACTAGATCTATCCTGAAAACACCCATATAGTTAGGAACATGATAAGCCTACCTTTATTGATTTTGAATCACATAGATTTGGAAAATGTTTATGGAGCAGATCTTGAAGTCTGCCCTAAAGAAATTTCATCTGAGTCCATAAGTGTAAGTTTCTCTCCAGAATGTTCTTTGCTGTGGGGATGCTCCTGAATCATCTGGACCAGTTTCAGACTCTTCATTATCTTCACATACACCTTGGGATCTAAAATTAATTACACAAGAAGATAATGATCCAAGACTAGGACTCTATTCTAGATAAGGATTGCAATGTAATTTTCCAAGACGTGCATGATACTAGATGAGTCCAGAAAGCAGCTAATATCTATGACCTGGAAAATGTGTCACTAGAATGGTGTGCTGGCTTTATCACAGGTAGAGTTAGTTTTCTTCCCTGTGGCTGGTATGGGGCTGTGTTTTGTATTTGTGACAAATGCAGAGTTAATAATACAGAGATGCATTTGTTATTGCTAAGCAGGTCTTTCACAGAGCCAAGGCCTTGTCTACTTTTCATACTGCCACAGTGGCAAGGACTTTGAGGGTGCTTGGGATTTTGGGAGGAGATACAGCAGTGGCAGGTGACCCAAACTGACCAAAGGGATATTCCAGACCTGTGGCATCACACTCAGTATATAAAGTTGAGGGAAGAAGGAAGAGGGTGGGGGAACACTTGGAGTGATGGTGTTTGTCTTCCCAGGTCACCATTACATGCAATGGAGCCCTGCTCTGCCTGGGATGGCTAAACACGTTCCTGCCCATGGGAAGAAGTGAGTTAATTCCTTGTTTTCCTTTGCTTTGTGTGCACAGCTTTTGTTTTCCCTATTAAACTGTCTTTATCTCAACCCAGGAATTTTCTATCTTTTACTCTTCCGATTCTCTCCATGGCCCCACTGGTGGGGGAGTGAGTGAGCAGGTATGTAGGGCTTGGCTGCTGTCTGGGATTAAACTATGACAAATGGTTAGACACAAAGTGTTTACCTCGAATTTATGAAGGAATCAAAATGTAAAAAATCAGTTATACTGTTTATCTCTCCAGATTTCACCCACTGGAAAGTTTCTCACATGGTGGACAAACGTATTGCAAGAAGATAACAAGAGACAGGTGGACCAAAGAACAAAAGAAATCTAATGCATCCAGAGTAGATCATGACTGCAAACACATTTGGAAATCTTGTTATTGATCTTCACAAGAAAAGGATATGAATGCCTGCACGTGTACACATGCATTAGCAAACTTTAACCCACCTGCTGACAAGAGACTGCTCTGACAGCTGTTCATCCAGTTGGAGTGTGGTTTGTACATGGTTACAAAAGATATGAGCCTGCCAATTTGATAGATGGCCTCCTTTTTATTGTTTAGAAGAGGAAGAATACACTATTCTGGAATGTGCCCTCTTTTTTTCCACAAACTTGAAAGAATAGTATCAGAAATGCTCAAAGGATGAAGAATTATGCCATTACACATCTGCAATTCAAAACACACATACTCCAATAATGCAAACTGACTACAATGTGCTTAGCAAGAAAGGAAAGATTTGCACCCTGGGCGATATTATATGTGACTACCTAACTAAACAACATTTTTGTTAGCAATGTATGACAAACCAGAATGGAAAGTAGCTATGTCTGTTGTCCAGCCAAGCCTTTGTTCTATTGTTTACATCTTGTGGCAAATAACTCAATCTGTGTACTATTATCACCATTACCAGTAAAGAGGTGTTATTAATCCTATTTTATAGAGATTTTATTAAATCTCTACCTTTTCTACAGCTAAATTGGGGAAAGCATAGTGATGCATGGCTGAAGTGACTCAGAATATTAGGGTCACTTCCTATATTTGGGGTTCTGACTTTTTTTATTCTAAAACA
Source organism: Cinclus cinclus (assembly GCF_963662255.1). NCBI lineage: Eukaryota > Metazoa > Chordata > Aves > Passeriformes > Cinclidae > Cinclus > Cinclus cinclus. Next base: position 93,812,862 of record NC_085046.1, on the reverse strand, counting down.
AACCTGATTTTTGATAAAATCAAGTGTATTAAACAGGATTGGTAAGTTATAGTCAGTTCTGCTATGGACAGACTTACATCAACATCCTCATACAAAGTCCTGTATATCTTATACCAATTTCCAAAGCTGATTTTAACAGCCTGGTGTTGTATACTATAACATCAAAATCTGTTCCCTAGGCTTACTTTCTTCATAATTAAAAAAAAAAAAAAATAATCCTTCCTTCTGCAGTAGCTTTTCTGCTTAGTTTGTGGACAGAAACACTTGCATGTTGGTATGCAGGAAAGTGTTCCAAAACTCCTTGGAGGCTCTATGAATCACAGCAACACAGGAATTAACACATTTGATTTGTGGTGTTAGGTTTCTAGTTTTTTATATTACTAGTTAAAGCCTAGATACTACAAATCTTCAGTCTTTAAATTAGTCTTTAGCTATTGAAGCCAGTGAAATTTTTTGTATGGGTAGAGTCAATTTACATGAATCAAAGTTTTTGATATTGCTTTTTTAGTTTTATTTGATCTTTCAAACACTTACTTTGGTACAGCAATATTTAAGCATATCATTTCAATATCCTGTATGGATTGAATCAGCTGACAATGAAAAAAAGAAAAAATACTTCATTTATCTTGGACACTACTGTTCATCTAAACTCACAGAACCAGAAGGGCTCTATAATTTCTGTTTCAAAAGTTTACATGTTCTGATCCCGTATGGGGGCTTCTCTCTTCGCTCCCCCTCTCCTTCTTTCCTACCACATACACATGCATCACTTCCCTCCCTCAGCAAGGGGGAAACACAAAAACTCCAGGAGAGAAAATAAGACAAGGCAGGCTATTTGTCCAGCAAGGACAATTAGGAAGCAGGACCCTCCAGTGTGTCACTGCAAACAATCCATTGGGATTGCTATTGTTCTTTAGGTGCTTTCAAGTCCCAGTCTTGCTCTGTCTTCTAAACATAACTGCTATAAATTAAAGAGGGTAAAGGGATGTTACCCTCCCCGTCATGCTGACAATAACAACAGAGAGCAGCACAAGCTGTTCCTCAGAAGGTGTAGAGCGCTGTATTCTATACTCATAAACTCAAGGCACTCTAACCCACATATTTACTAAGTGCTTCAAAAACCTGGAACACTTGAAGTCTTAGCCATCTTCTAACATACTAAATAAGGTCTTCCCATTTGCATTACTAACAGCTGAGCTAAGTTCTTATAAGTAGTTAAATGTTATTATTCATTATACAGAGAAATCTAACTTTTGTTACCTAGAGACTCTTTATATTTATGGCTTCGAGAAGAGAATTACCTGATTTCGTCAGTTATTATCCTCTAGCATATCCTCTTCACATTCTATCTAGTACTGCAGGTTTATTATATTGACCTCATTTCCACAGCAATTTAACTTCTGTATTTATATTTCACAGATATTTTCTATAATTTAAAAAATTACAACTGTAGTATGAGAGCAGTAAGAATCACACAGTAAACTTTGCATTCAGATGATTGTCAGTGTTTCCAGCTTTAGGACTCAAAAGGAGACAACCTGAATAAAATCTGATTAAAGTGATAAAAGTGGTTAGACAAAAAAAATGAGGGGGAAGGACAGGACTTTTATTATTAAAGTAATGGAAATGTTTTCTGAAATATCAAGCATCAGAATTTCTTCAGCTGTGATCCACAGAGCTCTTGGAATAGTGTGCAGAAAGGGAACTTGCTAAAGTGTTGGCTATTCCTCTGCTGTAAAGAAATAAAAGGAAGAAGACAGATACTTCTTCCTAATATTGTCTTGATCATGTTGGCAATTATTCTGAAGGACTGCTAAGGTCAGGTAGAGAAAAAACTTGTGCACATGGCTCAGTAAAACAATCTCTCCATTAAATACTGGTGCGGACAGAAAGACAAATACAACATACAAGCCTACTTCTTCTCATAATGGTTGAGGTGGGGGGGTGGGGAACAAGAAGGTCCAACATGTGAATGTGGATATTCAAGCTGAAAAGCTCTACAAGTCTGTAGAAGCATGATTCAGTGTGTAAGTACTGAGTATTAGAACTAAGGATAAGTAAAAAGGCAGCTTCTTCAAATGAAATAAATTTTAGAAATTTAGCAGTTCATACCTTGTTGGTGTGAAAATGAGGCTTCTCTCTCTACATGTTTGTCACTTTCTCATAGCCATGACCCATTTGCTTTCTCTTCATTGCATTCCCATTCTGGAAATTCCCAATCCTTAGGTGTACTCATCAGGGCAGCAAGCTTGACAAAGCATTTTAAAAGTCAGTTTGACCCTAAATAGCCTGTATGAAAAGCTTCAAAACTATGATTCAAAATAGATGCCATCAAGAAAAGAAAGACAAGATTGCAACAAGAAATAATTCTAGATTCAGTACGAGAACCTGGCAGATCTTTACTGCCTGCATACATACACACTCTGCCAAAATGCAGGCAGTAAAGATCTGCCAGGTTGAGCAGTAGAGATATCTCATTGCAGATGCTGAGGCACAGGCTCAAGCCATACCCTGGTTTCATACCCCAAGATATTCACAGGCAGCTTGGATGAAATTATTTGGCCTCTAATCCTAGAAATGAATATTGCCTAGAAGACCCACTTCTGTGGCCTCATTTATGAACCACTGTTGGAGAACCTGTTCTGGTGACTCATTTACACCATGAAGATCAGCACATCTACTCTGGGCACAATTAATTAGAACAAACAATCTTTGCTGATAAAACAAAACCAGATTATTAGCATTAATCTGCATAAAGATTTAAAAATATATCTGAAATGGACATATAATTACCGAAATGAAATTAAAGGCATTAAGTAGTGACCCAAAGGGTTCAAGGTGAAGGATATGGAGCCTCAGCACTGTGCCCTTGAGTCACTTCCCATGTCTCCTGGCTATGACGACAAGACATGACAGACAGAGAAAAAGAATTGTTTCCTTCAGCTGTAAATTCATCCTATCCAATCCATAAAAGTCTGGTATTACAGTTTTACTAGAATTTTCTTTTTGTGAAAATTACTCTTGCATGTGTTTCTGCCTGGCAGCAGAGTTTCAGGAGGAAAGATGATGACTCACAGCAGAGTACAGTCTGCTAAAAGGTAAAGAATTTGGATAAATACTCCCTGAAGCTGGGCAAAAATTTGAAAGTAGGTCTTCCCCATCTGCAGTGAATACCCTAGTTATAATGGCATCACAGGAATGGGAAGCATGAATGATCTTTCAGTAACACTCTTTCTTTTCTTTTTTTTTTTTTATTGATCTGAGCAAGATCATTGCCAAGACAAGCTCAAGTTAAATCTACTAGACTAGATCCATATGAGGTTTCAGCAGAAAATGTGGATCCCTGCTAGACCCAGATATTAAATTAACACCAAACCGCTTAATTCATCTGCTAAAATGATGGTACTTTTTCTGTGTTCATGCACAGAAACACAACTCTGGAAATCAGAGCAGTTCTACAAGTCAAAATGTTGATATCCACAGATTTCCAAACAGATTTTCGCTCAGAAACCACATTCCACCCAGGTGCACCATTGAAGTCAGCAAAAACTTTCTATGGACAGGTTATAAATGATTGGAACAACACACCCAAGGAAGACCTTGTTGGAGAATGAGATAGGACCAAGTAATTAACTACTGGTCTCAAGACTGGATTCTTTTTCCTCTGTGTAGCAAGAAGGAGCATTTATAGGTGGTTCAAGAGCCCTCTTCAATCATCAAGCTGCTGACTTATTCAGCACTGGAAAACCTGCCATACACTGACATGGATTTTCCACTGCAATTGTGTATATTCATCCAAGCAGAATGTGTTGGCTGATCAGAGAAGTAATTGGGATCTCAAAGTACCCTGTCTTTCTCATGCTACAACATTTTAAAATAGTTGAAGTTTTTTTTTGTTTGTTTGGTTTTTTTTAATTAAATCTTTTGCCAACACTTTGGCAAAATTTGTTGCCAACAATTTGTTGGCAAAAAGTTTTTGAAAGTTTCTGAGCACAATAAAATCAGAAAATCCAGTCATGCCCTTGAGATACTCCCCTACTTTATGCTGTGGGAACACAAGAATTAATAGAGGATCTCACTATTTCTGCAGTGCATGTGCTGTGGTTTCCATGCAGTTCCTCCAAGGAAAATCTGAGAATCTGGTATTTTCTATCATTTGTGAAAAATCATTTTCAAAAGTCTGGAGTAATTTATCTCAGTAGACTCATCTCCATCTCATCTCCCCCTACCATGATTAATCTTACACATCTTTAAACAAATTAATTGATTTTGGAAACAAATTGCTCATAGGAAATCTGGATATAAGTCACCCTTGCCTATCTCAGTATCTTTGTCATGGTAGAAGAAGAAAGGACAAGAGAATTCTAGACGGAAAATACATAAAAGTGTTGGAGGAAAATAGAATGAACCATGGTGTTTATATTAGATCTGATCTTTTACTTAAAATAACAGACACAATCCAGAGTTCAACAGCACACCTGAATCTAAATAGACAAAAGCAATCTGGGTTGTTCTGCTCTGTGATTTTAATTCAGCTTCAATACTTGTTCTGAGAATTAATCTCATTAAGATGAGTGTAGCAGCTAATTGTATATAAAAAAATGCCAAATATTTTCAAAGTGTGTAGTAAATCCTTGGTATGGATTATTTGGTAGAACTACAGAGGAGAAATTGTCTGAGCTTGCATACATGAAGAATATGGCACTACTTAATCACCAGCTGTGTATTTTGGGTGGCCAGATTAATTTTTCTGTCCTGCTGTAACTTAAATACCAGGTATTGAGCCTGGTTTTGCGCAGAGGAATCTTGACACTGCCAGGTTCCAGTGTCCTATCTCTTGTTATGAGCATACCCCTGCAACTGATGAAACCTGGTTAAATTCTTAAACTCATTCCCCCAGCAGTCTCTGAAGACTAGTCCACAATATTATGGACATTACAATGGACATTATAGATGTAAAGGAAAGTTGAATTGCGTCAATTTCATTGCATTTGTCTTACACACTTAGTGTTATAAGTCACTACAATCCTGAAAAATTAAATATACTTAAGCCTTCCCTGAAAAATTTGAACAGCTTTACTCACCAGCTTCATCATGTTCACAGGTCAGCAGCAAGAACTGTCTTCCTGTGTGGTTATGAACATAAGGACTGATTTTTTCAGTGCTGGGGAACAATAAATATTACCACCATGTACTGAAAAACAGTTCCCACAAATACACAATCCTCCTGAACTTGTTATTTTTATATATATTGCAAAGGAGAAAAGTGAAAAACAATGATTTAATGTGATGAGGCAATGATGACACAATAGGAACCGGGAGAGAAAGCCATCCTCACAACTACCCGCAGTCTGCACACTGATTTCCTGGCCACTTCTTGGTGCCACTGTTTGGTGCTCCACGGCAGAGCAGGGATTGATGTGAAGACACGATGTGCTGCTGGGCACAGCACAGAGGGAAGGCTCAAGGGGCTGACAAGAAGCTTCACAGAGCAGATAGTGTAGGCCTGCTTGGGTTACTTCAGGTGAAGCCATTGTGGTGAATCGTGGGGACTCTCCACTGCCCAGGTCAGTCTCTGTGGAAGGACCAGTCTACAAGCTGCAAAACTGATTCCTGAGGGGAAAGAAATGGAAAGAACAAACTGACTGCTGAGCATGTTGTGCGTCCTTGTTTGTACACAACCCTCCTTTCTCTGCCTTCTGTGCAATGCCATCTTAGCTGTGAGAAACACGTCTGCTTTAAAATGAGACCAGGGATCAACAGGACTATCATTTCTAAAGGTACCCAGGAAATGTACTCTGTCCCCTAGAGATCCCAGTGCTAATGTCTCTGGAGATTTTAATGTGAATCTTGCATTATTTCAATGTTTCAGTGGGACAAAAATTAAATACATTGCAAAACATCATTTTGTGGGGAAAAAAAATAAATTTGAGATTTGGACTTGTTTCAATTTGGAGGGACTCCATATGTTAAGTTCTTGGAATTTCCTGTAGGAAATACCATTTTTCAACCAGAAGGTAAGACGAGGCTCATTGGCAGCAGAGCATGAAGGAGCCTCTGTGTCACCATCTTTGTTTTCGTTATTCTTCAGATTAATTGAAGTTTGCCAGGACTGTAAGTAAGAAGACCAATTTATTTCATACAAACCACAGACTTCCAGGTGTTGTGGCTTTCAGTCATTACCAATCTTTCTATTTACAAAGGCAAGAGGCAATCTCTAGTATACTTCAATCTATCTCTCGTAGAGCTCCACAGAATTCTCACGGATAAACCTGAAAAGACTGTATTTTCTGTTTCTTTATTCCTTAAAAGCAGAGTAATTATTTTCCAGTTTGATCAAATCCTAGAATTGATTTGCAGGTAAATTGACATTATTCCAAGTATGCAAAGTAATCACAAAGGTCATCTAATAGATTCATGAACAGTTTCTAAAGAAAATGGAGACTTTTTTTAAGATTAACCTTTCCCGGGCAGATGCTGGTGCCATGTTGCATTCTTGAGGTCCTTTGGGATGAAGGCACTAAGCAACTGGAATATGCAGTGGAAATATGTGCTTTACACATAGATTGGCAGATACTGTACTCTCATGTCTGAATACATATCTCCACACTGGTTCAGCTCATAACTTATTATGAACATTTTTTTTATTCTTTCTTGCTAGCATATGTCTGCTTTTATCTCATCCATTACTGGCACATGTATCCTCACAACATTACACCACAGCGGCCATTTTTGTATAACAGATGGGCAAGAGGATTATTTGTCTTGATACTTCATTCAGAAACCACATTTTGTTTATGTTTTGTATTGACATTAAAAAGCTTTTCAACCAATGGGGGTTTTCTTTTGAGTTAGTTGCATTTTATTTTATTTTTTTAGTGATCCAAAAAGGCATACTCATTTTTTTTCCACTTCAAGACAGAATGATAGCACTGCCTGGGGGTTACCCATAGCAGTAAGCTAACTTCTAACACAAATCAAGCACAAAGGCTGATGAAGAAGAGATGCAAAATTGCTACTGCAACATTGGAAATAAAATATAAACATGAGATTCAAAGGCTGACTTCTTGATAATACAAAGGGAAAAAAGAAAACCCTATTACGAAAAGAAGCTATTGGAAATATTCAAAGCCAGGGAAAGAAAAAAAAAAGCAAACTTGTCACAAACTAAAATGTATTTGTCAGATTTATCAGAAACATTTTTTTTTATACTAGAATCAAACAGGTAGACAAATCAGGGAATAGTTTACTGCTTTGAGGAGGAATGTATATTTTAGGGTATGGGGCTTCTGACTTCTTGTGGTCTGTCTATATGTGATCTATCTCTTTTCCTTCCTTTGGAGCACTGAAAGTTTAGTTTATGCTTCAGGTATGGATGACCTGATGATCAGGCAAATGCTCTTCATGGTGAGTAGAGTCCCTCTTCATTGAAGGTAGGACCTTCTTTGCCCTTGCCTTGTTCAGGTTTTCCCACTTTTAGCAACCCCTGTACAGTAATAAAGCAAAGTTGCTGCACTTAACAAGGATCTGCAAAAAGAGGTTCATACTCTTGGAGTTTGCAGTCCTCAGTGAACACATAAATCAAAGTAAAGTTTTGCTGCCTAAGTAATAGTATGGCTGGAATGTAGCACTGGGGGATTGATATGCCTTAGGTTAAACAACTGACACTAATTGAAAGGGCAAAATCTGAATTGAGATGCACAAGTCTAAAGCCAATATGTTGCAGAAACCTCCAATTTGAGGGTTAGATCTGCCAAATTTTCCACTTTCCATACTGGAACTGAAGTCAGAAATGTTATTAACTCTGATCTTGAGTGGTCACTTAGAGTAATTTCTATGTAACTGAAACTTAAATCCCTTTTTGAGTTCTTTCAGTTCATGAAAATATCAAAACTGACATTACTGAGAAGTACACTAAAAAGTCATTGATAACTGAGATAGTTCCCATTAACAATGAAACAGTAAAGTCAGGTTCCAATGCCCATCAGAAGAATTTTAGTAGCATCTAGAAAACCTAAAAACATCTTTAGAAATAATTTAACCCTACATCTATAGCTACATAAAGTGTTTCCCCATAAACTTATATGTAAACTAAGACTGGAAACATGCTAACCTGTACTTTACATCATTCATTCCAAAACAGAAACAAAATATACTTGAATTTTCTCTGTTTTTGTATACAGAAAACAGAACTAGAGAGTAGAAAAAACAAAACACCTGCATTTATAAATTATAGAGAGATTTTTCTTCATGGAAAGTTTCTAACTTTCATCCCACAGAGCTCTACTATCTGGAATATATGGTGAATAAAGTTTGTTTGCAAAATATGATAAAACAGATAAGTGGGCGACAGCTTCATTTTCCTGGTGATATTATGATAACAGATTTAAAAAAATCCTCTCCACATTTTTCCTCATTTCTTTTGTTTAATTTTAGGTCTTCAGTGAGCATCAAAACAAATATATGTGAACCCAAGTATTTGTACTGGTAAACTTTTGAATGTTGCTATCCCCCTGACATCCCAATTACTTCTAGAAAGTTTAGGTTATCTAAAAATATTTCTGTTTGATTCATCTCCTCCCACAACCTCTTCTGATTTTCTGGATTTCCTGGTTATTCAACTGAGCACAAATTGCTGTTCATACAGATGCACTGCCATGATTTCTGATTTGCAGGCTGTCACTCCCATTAATAACCTACTAGGCTGTCATGCTGTCATTCCTTGTTGCTGCAACGATTTGTTTCAAACAGAGGGGCTGATTCATGAAGAATAAAAAAAGCAGTTGTCCTGTTTTACAGGAACCTCAAAATATTTATGCAGAAAATGTGTGAAAAGCACACACACCATTTTTATCCTGAAGTATGTGATTGCTAAATACTCAACTTGTTTTCCTGTGAGAAAAGAGAAAGAATATAGACTCCACTCAGTTTTTTTCTATATGAAAACATAATGCCTTTAATAAAATCTTCTCCTTGTAAAATATTTGAAGTTCAGTTCCAGAACTATGATATGATAAATCCCCAGGATGATGCAATGGCTTAAAAACTGATATCAAAGCTGATTTTAGGGACTTTTTTTTTCATTTCTCACCCTGTCTTTCCCAAAAGTATTAATGGCAACTATATTAGCAACAAGAAACAAAAGTATAACAGTGCCATCCAGTCCATTCTTTTTCTTTCCTTATTCAGAAGCACTTGGCCAAATTTCACTCTTGATGACACAGGTGCAGCTTCATTGCCTCTTACAGGCTTGTGCTTTCAGAAAAGATGAAATAATATGACCCATTGGACTCACTGTTCAGTATACCTCTATACTGTTGGACTAGGAACGGTCAGATAATTTTTGGGATGGGAAAATACCGCCTATGAATAAACCAGCACATGCATCCACAGAAAGCAGAAAATGAACTGGGACTGAACCAAAACCTGCAGAGGTTTTGACCCACTGGCAGGTGTCCAGGGACTCCCCTGTCCCTGTGGGTTGGAGGCAGACAGCTCTTTGACAGGTGATGCTGGTGACTGTGGGGGAGCAGGGCAGGTCTCCTCTGCTGTGCCTTCTCCCCCGAGCACTTCCCATCACGCCATGGGCATCACGCTGGGATGCCGGTGTCAGTGGCAGTGGGGCTGGCCGGCCAGCCCCCTCTTGAAACACCTTGTCCCAGCATTTGCCATTCAGCTCACATAACCACAGTGTTTCAAGGAGATGGAGCTGCCAGGAGCTGAGCTCCTGCACTTTTTCTACTGCCAAGGCCCGACAGTTGGCACATCTCCCAAAGAAACAGGCAGAAGACGGTTTCTGAAGAAGGAAAAGAAATAGGAGAACAACACAGGATGCTGATGTAAATCAAAACTGGGAGAGAAGATGAATGTGGAGGCTGTTTGGATCTCAGCTGCAGTTCTGGCTCCTGGTTTCCCATTTTTCCCCTGTCATCCCTGAGTTGCTTCTCTGGACCCCAGACCCGCAGTCTTCGAGCTGTGCAAAAGTTTCTGCTCCCCTTCGACTCCTCTCCCCACATCTCTCACTAGACAGCCTGCTCCTACTGCTGCCTACATGGCTGCTAATGAGTGAAATACTCTAAAATAACTATGTAAAATACTTAAGTCATTGGGCTCACTTTGTACATCACAGTTTAAACCAATATTTTAAAGAGACAGTCTCCCAGTTACAGCATTATTATCTTCCATAAGGCTTACACATTAACCCACTTGAAAATTTGTCCCCGCCAAGCAGTATCAGCAGCCGGTCCTGAACCTGTCAATGCCATAGTATTTTCTAAATTGATGCTTAATTAATGAAGTATGATAGCAACAGGTTTTCTGTCTCCTTTTTTAATTTGATCTCCATGGCATTACAGGAACCTAAAGCTTCCACTAGGCATATATTCCTACAGTTTCCTTGTCAGAGGAAATGTATATTCATTTCAGACTTGTGGAGGCAATTATAGTAGCCACCAGTTGCCTACAGCAGCTAATCAAAGTGATAACCTGCAAATTCTCAACTCCCCATGAGACAGCCCACTTGCCTCCAGCTGATGAATGCCAAAAGAGCATCATGGGCCTACCAGTAATGACACCATCATCTAAGGCAAGTTTTTAACTAACCCATGGTTTTGTAAAGACTCTATTAATGTCTCATAAAAAGAGGTCAAGATAAAACATTCCAATAAGAATTTCTTTAAAGGGAAATACCGGTGCTGATGTAAATGTCCATTCTAAAATACCAAGCTGGTATTTGCCTACTTGTAACCTTTGCACTCCCCATGTTTTGAAAAGTGATGAAGCCTTCCCTGAGTGGTTTCAAGCGTGTGACTAACCTCTGACTGATGTGCTATCATGTCCTTGCCCATGTCCAGCCACCCAGTCAGGCATGTGCTTCATCTTAAACACACAATTCAACCAATTTCAAAAGGGGTTTAAACTTAAATGTATAGAAGCACCACAGGAAAGTGGACTATAATGCTGTTGGAAAGTAGTATTCTGTTTTTTTAATTTATGCATTAATTGGTGTTGCCTACAACTGCAATAAACAGAACAAATTTTAGCAGTAGAAGAAAACAGCATTTATAAATAGCTCACAATTAATTGCTAGCAGAAGGGATTCACCACACTGGTAGGAAACATGTAGATTCTTCTGCATGACCAGCCCCTTGTTTTTGTTGGAATTTTATTATTTACAACACAGGCATACTTGGCAACAGTATGACCCCCTCCACAATCTGCCACTCTATTAGTGAGAAAAACAGCATTAAAGATACACACTATATTTTTGCTTTATTCCATCAGCATATTTCAGAGAGTTCAGTGTATAGAAATTTAAATTAAGGAGAATTAAAAGATTTGATATGTGTTCTCTGACCTTTACTTGTTTCAAAGTGACAGGCTTTATAACCAAACAAAACCTCAATTTTGTGGTCCCATTAAGATTCTCTGAAAAAAAAAAATAAATCAAAAAGCCACAGAACCTTCTTCCCCCTGAAATATGAAATCTCCCCAGATAAAGAAATTTTCCATGGCTGTGCTGTAACTTTACTTGAATTCTTAAATACGGGATTTCTCTTTAAGGCTTCTGGCCAGGTTTTGACATTGAATTTCGGGATATTCTAATTAGCTGTGATCCCAAAGGAGGCATTCCTGGCTTCTTCCCTGCATAGTTGGAGTCCTGAAGGACTCCAGGCTGCAGGCTGCAAAGAGAGTGGGTTAGGTTTGTACATTTCCTACTCCTGTCACTATCATCATCCAGGGAACGGACTTCTGCTCTACTATTTCCTACTCTCATTAAAAAGTTTGTGAGCTTTTAAAGGCTGCAGTTTCCAGTTTTTAGGACTGTCACCACCTGCAGTGGTCATTTCATGCTTTGAAAGACACACATCATCATGCTATCATTATTATTTGCTAGCACTAGCACTCAAATGGCCTGAACAAGGCCAGCCCAGAACTTGGAAACCTCTTCCATCATAAAGGAACAGCTTGAACATTGCACCAATTCAGTCATGTAAGCAACACAAATCTTTTTCTCCATAACAAATGTGAGGACAAATAATTCATCTTAATTTGAAAGATCAAGATTAAAAAAATCCTCCAACACTTTTCTCCCTGTAAAGCACTAAGACAGCAGGTACTCATCCAGGGCCAGCCTGCACACTCAGCTCTTCTCCAGCCCCAAGGAGGCAAAACCAATGGTGAGGGGCCAAGCAGTAAGTTCAGGCTAATAACCCAGGTCACGAGCTCATACTCCACAGAGAGTTGTCCGCACAAGCTTTTTGGAATTCCACAAAGTTTTGATACTGTCAGTCACAGTATTCTTTTGGACAAAATATCCAGCACATGGTTAGATAAACACATCACGTGATGGGTGAGCAATAGGCTCACAGGTGAAAGTGTTACAGTGAATGGGGTGACATCAGACTGGTGACCTGTCACAAATGGGGCACTGCAGGGCTCCATCCTCGGCTCTGTGCTCTTCAATATCTTCATTAATGACTCAGACTCATGACTGAAGGAATACCAAGTTTGCCAATGACACAAAATTGGGAGGAACTGTCAACTCCCTTGAGAACAAAAACACCTAGACAAATTAGAGGACTGGACAATCACCAGATATATGAAATTTAGCAAGGCCAAGTGCCGGATTCTGCGCCAGTGACAGGGAAACCCTGGATCTACAGACAGACTGGGGAATTAGAAGATGGAGAGCAATGCTGTGGAAAGGGACATGGTGGTCCTGGTCGATGGCAAGTTGAACATGAGTCATTGTGCCCTGGCAGCCAGGAGGGACAACCCTGTCCTGGGGGACATCAGGCACAGCATCACAGCTGGGCAAGGGAGGGGGTTGTCCTGATCTGCTCTGAGCTGGGGCAGCCTCACCTCCAGTGCTGGGGGAAGTTTGGGGTGCCACAGTATAAAAGAGATATTAAACTACTATAAACCATCCAAAGGAGGGCCATGAGGATTTCGAAAATTCCTGAGGGGAAGTCGAATGAAGAGCAGCTGAGGTCACCTGGTTTGTTCAGCCTGGAGAAGAGATGGAGGGGAGACTTTATTTGGACAATGCTTTCAACTACATGTTGTGGTTCTTGGGGTGTCCTGCACAGGAACAGGAGTTCATCAGGTTGGACTTGATGATCCTGATGGGTCCCTTCCAACTCAGTATGATTCAATTCTATGATTCTATGAAGATTACCTGGCACCAAGGCTGCTGTGTTCACTGAAGCGCTCATAAGGATGCTTTGTTTGAGACATAAGCAGTACATAACAGATACTGTACTGCTGGATATTTCACTCTTTTAAGAGATTACTAGGAATAATGAACAGAAGCCAGGTATGCTGGTTGAAATGAAATTACAAACCCTTTAATTAATAGATAGCAGACCTACTTACAGAAACAAATATGTATTACACATGTATGCAGCTTTTCACAAATGGCCCCTGGTACACCAGCCATTTCTGAAGCCCAGATACTCTTTGATTATCCTACTCTCATGAGTTAGGACTTGTTTTGTGGTGTTATGATGGGGCTGGCTATGATTTCTTGCTTATCTTGTGAGTGAACCCCATTTAATGGGATGATATGACAAGGCTTCAGTTGTCTTTTCATTTCACTAGGAACTGTGCCCAGCTGTCCTGAGGCTTAACTCAGTCCTTGTTTCCAAATTTCTCTCTCCTCAACCTCATATATTTTCCTGTTTCTCCAGTTTCTACCAATTTTGAATACAATTACTACACAGTGGGAAAAATCATACAGAAACAGCCTTTTTTTACTCAGAAGTCCCACTTTATTTTCATGGTACAGTCAGCAGGAAGGATTTTTCTGATGCTTTTGGAAGCAAAAGCACATTTCTAAAACATTTCATCCTCTCAGAACAATGTGCTGTAGCTTGGAGGACAATCTGCCTAGTTTGGGAAGAGAATCTTAGAACTGCCCAGAAAGAGGGACATTTCTGTGAAGATTTTAACATTTCGGTTTTTGCATTTCAAACTTCAGCAAAACAAACATAAACAAAGACTCAGAACTGCAAACTTCAAAATGCTTTGATTCACCTTTTGAGGTATTGGTTAGCTGAATTCTACCTGCAGGAACAAACTCACTTATAAACATTTTACATGAAATGCAAGAATGTTGTAGCTTCGGAATTGTGAGACAAATCTGAAGACAATTTAGAAGTAAGAGAAGCAGATTTTGCCCTGTATAATCTCTCTTAGAAGTAATGATGCCAAGGAATGGCTTTCCTTGGAGACAGAAATACCTTTTGCAAACTGCATGCATTTGATCTGAGACACTGAGAGACAATATCTAAAATACTTCTCACATTTGTGATTCTACAGGCACTTTCCAGAAACAAGTTTAGATTTTCTCACTTTAGAAAGTATGCAATAAAATAATGACCCTCTGATATGTTTCAGATATCTATTGAAATGGGGTGGTGTTCTTAAGGTCTAATTTCATTTTCCTCCAATAGCACAGGGAGATGACACCCAGCAGATTACACTAGCTGTCAGCCTTACACGACCATATCTGTAGACTTCAGACAATTATCTGTAATCAATAGCTGCAGCATCTTGGTGATAAAATTATAGTACTTACATATAATTACACTTACATTCAAATATAACCAGTTCCATTCAGAGCATATGTCAGTGGAGTAAATCATAGTAAGTCTGTAATTCTCAAAAGAGAGGAGGGAAGGTCAGATCCATGTTTTCCAAGAAATTTAGTTCAGAAAGAATTTTCCTTTTCAGTCAACCTTCTAATGTTCTTTTAGATCTTAAAAGAAACTTTTCTGGGTAAAGCCTTTGCAGAAGTAACCTTACTAATTCTACACATATAACTATTTTTCAACTAAGTAAATTTCTTACTATGATATGCAAATGAATGAGCATAACATAATTCATCACATGCTGATTCTGTTACTTAAAGTCAGAAATGAGTGGACACTTCTGAATTCACAATTGCTTGTAAATCCACAAAGATGAATTTTTCATTTAAGTATAAAAATAGGCCTTTATTATATCTTTCATTTTGTGCTTTCTCCATTCAGTTTCAATACCATTTCTGTGTTCTTTTCTGTTCTCCTTCTAGTCTTTCATTTCCTGGTCCTCTATTCATTCTGTGTTTCTCCTTTATTCCTTTCTCCTTCTACTACTTTTGATTCTCAGCATTGATCTTAGAGATAGAATTCTGTGCTGATAAGGTGTTTGTTTAAAAAGACTTTTGCTCTATTACTTCCCTTCTCCCCTCCCCCATATAAAGACACTTTAATACTTTGGTTGTGTTACAGACCTTGATTTTAGTAGTTATAGGACTTTTCCCTACATAATGAAATATGGAATCCTACTCACCTTGCTGTTAGGAAAGGGGAAAAAGGAGACCTTTAAAAAATTCCTACCTAATATGCAGCTATCTGGACATGTTTCCCATGAGGCTTCACTCATGTTCAAGTACATTAAAAACCAGATATGTGCAAGCAGCAACAGGTAGGAAATGAAAGGTGTTTGGAAGGACTGACAGAATCAGTCCTGCTTCCTTTATTACTTATATGTGCAGGCTTCTGCTAAGAGTTTCTCCTCTTCCTGGAAGAAGCACCTTTCTCAAAAAGTGTGGTGTTTATGGTGAAACTTTCAAATTTCTGCAGTTTTCTTTACAAAGAATAGCGTTTAATCATATCATTATATGCAGAAATATGTAGCTTTTCCTAGCCAGCACTACCTGCAACTGAGAAGATTAAAGCTGTGAACATTGACAGCTAAGCTGTTTTTGGTATGCCTATGAAGAATTCAAGTCTGTTGTTCCTGGTGGCATTTCTGAGTCAATTTTAAACCAGGTGCCTTAGTCCTGCTGGCAGCACAAAGCCTTTTCTCCTTCTCCCGTGACCTTTGCAACCCATACAGGACTGGGTGCTGCCAATGTGGGCAGGACACAGGACAGAGAGGCTGCAGGCAGACTGCATCCCTGGGTACCTCCTGTGGGTCCCATGGGCTCAGACAGAGGATGTTCTTGTCCTGGAGAGCACAAGAGCAGAAGACAGGGAGGGGCAGCTTGCCTGTGGCATGCTTCCAAAAGCTCTTCTTGCAAGTTGTCCTGATCCTCACTGAGAAAACCGACCCTGACCTGACCCAGGAGTGAGGGTCACTGACATTATTCCTGTATCAAATTTCAGGTGGTTAACATCAAATCTGCAGTATTTCCCAAAGCTGCAGCACTGAACTACTAACAAAGTGAGTTTAGGCACTTAAAGCCTAGAAAATGAATATTTTGGACAAAGATTTTTGGGAATATAAGTCATGTCCTAAAAGCCAAGGATACTCAGATGATGGCCAATGCCTCTTAAATTATGGCCTATAGCTCCTCAGGTTCTAACTAAAGAAATAATGTGCAACCAGACAAAAAACTAGAGCTGTCAGAACCTGCAAAATCTGATTTATGAGAGATTTTTAATTTTCTTTTTTCTTTACTCTCTTCACTAACTAGAGGTAAAACCAAGGCAATCACACCATAATTATGGCTTTGATCAGTTCTCTGTTGAAGACAAAAATGGCTCTATATAGGTCACTTTCTGATATCTAAGCGTGTCAAAACAGATTTATATGACAATAATATCAATCTGAAATAATCCATGGCATGCACACACAAAAACTGCAACTATTTCAGGTATTGTCACTAATCACTTATTCCATATTTCCTTAGAAACTGTTCAGAAATTAAGTTTATTGTCTTATAATTAGTAGTACTAACAGTGTATAATATCAATAAGGTCATTAAATATGTAAACAATAAGTGATAGCAATATTAATGCCACTAAGTAGCAATGTTTGACAGCATCATGCATATTCAGTCAGCCTATGACTATATTTCTCTGTACTTTGACAGCCAGACATGGAATAATGCCAGTCACTGGTTTAATGAACATCATGATGAGTGCAGAAGTTGAAAAGTTAGCAGTTAGTTAGCAGTTGGTTAAGAGAAAAAAAGAAAAGCTAATGAAATAAGTGTGTCCTAATTATTTTATAATTAATTTGTGGAATTTTTTTGATTCTTTTTTTTACCATATCTGTTCAATATGCTCATCCCCTTTTCCTGGATAAGCGGGGATACTAAGCTTCCTTGCTGTGTCACCCAAACTGGTGCACTTAGCTAGTTTCCTATGAGAGCTGGAATGAGAGATTTGACCTCTAGATTATGCAAGGATAAATCAAAGACAAAAAAATTGAAAAGTAAGTAGGTTGGCTTTAACGGGTTCTGTTTTTTGTTTTTGGTTTTTTTGTTTTTTTTTTTCTTTTTGTTTTGTGTTTTTGGGTTTTTTTGTTTTTGTTTTGTTTTGGTTTGGTTTTTTTTTTTTTTTTTTCTAATGGGAGTTATACACTCTGCACATATTTGCTGTCTTCTGAGATTGGCTGGCGCTACTGGAGAAGCCAGGTAAGGACTGAAGGAAAACAAATGATTTACAAACCAATGGAAAACTTGTTAAAGCTTTGCATTAGGTGTTATATTGACTTTATCTCTTCAGGTAGAGAAGGTCTATAAAGATGCCTTTATATTTACAGATCGATATGAAGTTTTTCATTTTCCTTCTCTCTTCATGTTAGAAGACTAGAAATCTGTTCTAAAATAAAAATGGAAACTATTTTTCAAAGAAAGGGTAACATCACCTTTTTGCCGCAACTAGGATAGCACGCTGAGAGGGACTATGCACTCCTTAATATTTGGGATGTGATTATGAAATATAATGACTCCTTTAAAGCTGTCTTGACTTCTCCATTTATTCCTGAACCAATGAGCAAACCGATGTGATTTTCTTTTTCCAGACTTTTCTTCCCATGTGTCCCAAATTAATGACCATTTTCTGTGAAGCCCTCATTGTTTGCCGTACTGGAACAGCTCCTCCATAAAGATTAGCCTCACATGGATTGCTCTAAACACCACCACCATGGCAGGTGCTAAGACAGTTTTGGTCACTTCACAATTAAAGTTTCCAAGAATTTGAGTAGCTTGGGAGCTTCTAGGTCAAATCCAGCAATATTTAATGCAAAAGCAAAAATAATCATACTTTAGCTGCTTTGCTCCCAGGCTACTTGTTGCACTTTGCTGGACACAGCTGAACTCCATTCCACAGCATTAACTGCATCCCAAAAATCTTTGATGTCATTCTAGTCTGTTTAACAAGAAAGGCGTGTATATCCATCCTTGTCCATGATGACAATAGCAATGCCGTATCTGATGGGTTCAGCTAAGATTGTCTTGAACTGTGTTACTGTCCTGGGGAAAATAGTGCATGCTTCTTGGTCCTACAATGGATAAATGTCCACACAGCATAAACAACTGCTACTCCAGGCCTGTCCCCCCACACGGCCAGAAGATGCTTACTGCTATCGTGCCCAGACCATGTAATTTGAAATCCACCAGGATATCCCAGCGGACAACAAACTGACTGTGAGCAATGCACCCCTGCAGCAAAGAAGGCCAATAGTATACTGGGATGTAGTACTGCCAGCAGGTTAAAAATGGTGAACCTTCCCCTCTGCTCAGCACTGGAGAGACACACTGGAATTCTTCATCTAGCTCTAGGATTCCTAGATCAAGTAATACATGGATACCCAATGGAAAGGAGTGAAAAATAGGGAGCCAAACTGTTAATGGTGGTACCCAGTGACAGGATAAAAGGAAATGGGTATAAATTTAGATATTGGGATTTCACATGAATATGAGAAAACACTTTTGTACTGTGAGGATGGTAAAACTTTGGCAGAGTTTACCTGAACAGGTAGTGGATTATACATACCTGAACGTTATTCAAAGCCCAACTGGACTTGGCCCTGGGTAACCTGTGCTTAAGGTCCATGTTTGAATGAAGGGGTTAGGCTGGATAAGATCAGAGATCCCTTCCCAACCAACAATTCTATGATTCTGTGAAGACTCAGGCTGAAGAAAAAATTATATGTGAGATTATGTCTGGTCCAAATATGCTAACTACTAGGGACAGTAAATTAAGTAAAATGTTGTACTGCTGAAAAAGCATATTTCACAGAATTTCATGGAATAAGCTGGCTTGGAAGAGACCCACAAGGATCATCAAGTCCAATGTTTGGCCCTGCACAGAACAGCCCCAAGAGTAACACTACGTAGAATACACATGAGAGTACTGTACAAAGTCTTTTTGAACTCTAGCAGGCTGGTGCTGTGACCTGTTCCAGTGCCTAGACACCCTCTGGGTGAGGAATCTCATTCTAATATCCAACCTGAACCACCCCTGACACATCTTAAGGCCATTCCCCCAGGTCCTGTCACTGGTCACCACAGAGAAGCGATCAGTGCCTGCCCCTCCTCTTCCTCTCATGAGGAAGCTGTACACTGCAATGAGGTCTGTCCTCAGTCTCCTCTCCCTTCAGTCCTCCTCTTCTCCTCTTGTTCTCCAGGCGGAACCAACCAAGTGACCTCATGTGTCCCTCATACGTCTTCCCCTTGAGGCCCTTCACCATCTTCATTTCCCTCCTTTGGACGTTCTCTAATAGTTTAATATTTTCTATTGTGTCACCCAGAACTGCCCCCAGCACTGGAGGTGAGGCTGCCCCAGCTCAGAGCAGATCAGGACAATCCCCTCCCTTGCCTGGCTGTGATGCTGTCCCTGATGTCCCCCAGGACAGGGTTGTTCCTCCTGGCTGCCAGGGCACAATGACTCATGTTCAACCTGCCATCAGCCAGGATCTCCAGATCCCTTTCCACTGTGCTGCTTTCCAGCATCTTGGTCCCCAGTCTGTCCATACATCCAGGACTGACCCATCCCAGGGGCAAAATGTGGCACTTTTCCTTGCTGAACTTCATGTGATTGGTATATAGGCTGAAGAGGAAATACTTCCCAGCAGCCCATGCCATACTGGATTCTTTGCATTTCCTAATTTTCCTCCTACATTTCTTATCTTTCCTGTACACCATGGTTACTATTGTGGATCCTATTCTGAGGCCTTAGTCCTCTCAACTTATTGTTGGAGGAAATCTGCATGTCTAGCTCAATGCTATGGATCTTCTAGGCAGCTGGACCTCTGAATTACAGAATTTCATTCTGGAAATTGTTCAGTTTGCTATAAAATAACCATATGCATCTGGTAATTTTGCTACTTCAAAACACATGAACATAACAGTAAATCCTGATAATGCAAAATCCAGCTACTGCGTGGAGGACAAGCTAAGGCTTTCACACCAGATACTTCATATTTTCTCATCAGCATTCGTCTGATCTTGGCAGCCAGAACTGACCGATGCACCAGAAATACTTCACATGATAATGACTAGCACTACCAAGTGGCAGGCACATCTGAATTAGCTAAGGTTATGGATTAGGCTTCAAATATTTGGGCTTGATTTTTCTGCTGATAGAAGGTATCTTGAAATCAGCTTTTCAATAAAGAATACAATTACAAGATCATTGCTCCAAAGAATTACTAGAAACACTACAACTGAAATTGTTTGGGAACATGTGTCTCTTCTTCTCAGTGAGGTATATCTAAGTGCTACAATGAGGTGAGAACAATTCTCAGATTCAATCCAAATAATAACAAATCCTTTCTGAAGACTTGACTCTTGAATGACTTAAAATTACCTCATCCTTTATCTCTTCCTTAAAACTGTCTATTCACAGGTTTCCTTAAGAGTGCTTCCTAGCTACAGGCTATTTAACAAATACTGTTTATCACCCCATCTCAGGACTTCTTTTTTCCTTTTGAGGATGCTTGTGTTACAAGATTCAAAATCCACTCCATCCATTCTTTATTCCTGAGCTATAAACTTTGGTGGAGTATAAGGACAGTTTCAAATCTCCCGGTAAGGTAATTTCATTTGTTTTAGATTAAAATTTTCAAGCATATTCTCTTTGTTTTCTTGTTCCAGCATAATTCTCTGTGTGGAATACTTGAAACAATATTTATTATTTTCCTGTCTTTTACTTTGCTATTTCATCATTTTGTCCATATTTTTTTTTTCTTCTGTTTGAGGCACTTTCATCTCTTTGGGGCCTCTCTGCTTGTCAGACTCTCACTTTCAATGCAGATCCCTCCTCCATTATCTCACTAGAAATATGAAGCTAGATGTTTAACATACAGATCTTTGAAAGTGCTGGGCACCCTCTAACAGACAGTGATAGATCTTCCCTTGTTTCTACTGGAGTTGAATTTCCTTGGCAACTTCTATCGTGCCTGTATACTTAGGGCTCTTCCATTTTGGAGTGCAGCCTTCACTACCTTTCAACACTTCTCCTGTTTCTGAGGACTGTCTTTCATGCAGTTCCCGTTGCTCTCTTTCAGTCTGCTTAAAATGCTATCTTTAGCTGTCTTCAGTTTTAGAAGACTCCAATTTTGTTTGGAAAACTAAATCAGACTTTAGCAGTAAAGCTATACACGAGCACACATTCATGCATTTGGTATTCCAGGCTGCAACTTAAACATGTCTCCATTTCTCAGTGTAATGATTGCTTCCACCTAACTGGGGTTAAAACAGAATCCTGTGAATAGGAAGCAGAGATTCTGCCTTATAGTGCACAAAAATCCTAATAATGCTGATAAAAACAATCCAGCTACATTGCTTGCTTTTTCATCCCACATTCCTGGCTTGAAAGCCCAAATGTTTTGATCTTGAATTCCATTCTCGTTTCTAGAATGGTATCAATATGAGAAGAGGGCCATGGAAATATTTTCCCTTACAGTTGATGAATAAAGGGCATAATTAAGGACTGTAGGCCAAATCCTCAACCAAGGTAATTCACAATGATCTACTTTACCTTCAAATCTAGCTCACAACACAGAATTGCTGTTGCTAACATCTTAAATCATTCCCAACCAAGACAGAAAAGCTGCATTCTGTGCTTACTTCCCCATGTGTACTTTGAATTTTTCTTGATTTGAACACGTATCCCTCAGGAAATGGAGGTGACCATTTCCTGAAAGAAAGCAAGCATTAATTTTAATAGAGGGTCTTCTTGATTTCTCAAAGCAGGTCAAGGCTGGGATGATTCTAGGTATCTGACTGATGTTCAGATGCTTACACTCCCTGATGAATCCATAGCTAACTCTATGTGATAGAAATATCTCACATTATTCTTGTGTTTGCCAGCTTGCAGTGTCATTCCAGATGGCAAACACAAAAATAGCTTGAAAAAATTCTTTCTGAAATTCAGGCTCTAAAAGGATTTTGTTAATTCTACAACAGAATTTCCAAGATGTTCAAAATGTCAATTCCTTATTGACAATAAAACATCCCAACAGGAGTATCTTGTAAAACCATTGTTACAGTAAACTTCAGGCCATTACTAATTTCATTACAGGCTACTTACTAAAAATATATTAATTTCTTCATCACTTCTCTTGAAAATCTACCTCTGCTTCATTTTATTCTTTGCTTGATGCTACTATCATTAGAGTAGGAGTATCTTCAGAGCAATAGAATCATAAAGGTCTCAGTTGTTAGCATGAAAGTGGGACTGCTTAAATTTGATTACTGTGTTTAATGAAGTGTCACATTTATTTACAAGATGACATGATGAATCACATTACAGTTATTATAAATCAGCTTATAAGAATGGACAAATGGTTCAATAAACCAATGGATTTACAAATTTGAGATGAACACATTCAGGTTCCTTGTCATATTTCCCTTTAAAAAAATGGCAGTGCACTATTTACTTTATCCCAGGAGCTAAATTGGCAATTTGTTTGAAAAAGAGAGAGAGAAGAGAGGATTCACATTACATTTTGCATTATATTTTCTGTCTCACTGACCAAAAATGTCAGATCATTCACATGGACAAATCCAGTTCATCTCAACATGTTTGTTAACCTTAGAGCCATACATATGTGCTGTTTTCTTCCTCTTCCAATGCACTTTTGTCCTATCCCTTGCCAAAGACGCTTCCCACATCCATACCAGATACAATGCCTCCTGAAAAAATTGCTTGGCCTGTCTTCATTTGCCTGTATGCTGGGCCTTTTACTGAAGTTCAGATTACCCCCCAAATCCTATGACTAACATAACATTTTATTTATTTGTCTGTTTGTCTGTTTGTTTATCTTGCCTTTTGACACTCTCAACACCTTGCCTTGTTTAGCAACAGTGAAATGAGTGGCCCAAAGCCTGAAGAAAATCAAAAAGTAAGTAAGCATCTATCTAGAAACCCCTCCTTGGCATTGGAATCTTCATTAAAAAGGTCTTAGTTAACTTCCATATGAAGGAAATTGGCTCATTTGTGTGCTATACTCTCTCCTTCTCTCTCTCTCTGCCTAACTTGCAAAGAAATTTGTTTGAAACATTTTTTTTTCAGCACATTTCTGTTTATTTGTGTTTGCCCTGCAGAAATGCTAATGCAGGATCATTGCATTAAACAGGCCTGATAACGTCTGAGTGCACTCACATATGTGTAGGCTGAAAAGCAGCAACATCCTGGGAAGGAGGGGGACTCAGGAAGGTGTGTGTGTGTGTGTGTGTGTGTGTGTGTGTGTGTGTGTGTGTGTGTGTGTGTTTTGGGGTGTGTGTGCACGGTGAGTGGGGGAGGCTTCCGAGTGTGTGAGCTCAGGTTTTTGTGCCACATCTGCATTTTGCTCTGCTTGAGTGACAGGTGTACATGGATGCCACATCGGCTGCCAATATGCTATGAGACCATGGTAACAATCGCTCATCTCTGGGGAGCTATGCTGCCTCGTTCCTCACTATCAGACATGAAAGAAATAATTTCAGGTGCCAGAAAAGGAACTGTGATAAAAGAAAACATTTCGGCTTTCATGGCACTGGAGTTTGCCCTGAGGCAACAGCTTTGATAAAAAAAAAAGTGTCTCTTTCTTTACATTCACAATTAATCCATGATTATCTACAAGCAATCCTTTGGCCTATAGGATACTGTCAGAAAAAGTTGTTTTTCTTTTTTTAATTCCTTGAACATTTCACCTCTGTTTTTCCTGCTACATGCTCCTATTGTATCATGCAAATCTTCAAACCCTGCTGAAGCTAGAGACAGCTTGCCACCCCCACTCTGGGAACTTATGTGGATATCAGACACATCTGTGTAGAATAGCTATTGTTAGCTGAAGTATTAGCATATAATGTTTCTTTAGTTGTACATTTCAGAAAGATATGAAAGAGGGCTATTATAACACAAGGAAAGTTGAACCAAGCCCTCTTTTCTGTAGTGTTCTGTGTCACCAGCCAAAATAAAGTTTGGATTTATTTTTAAGAACAAAACAATGAGCTTCATTCAGGAGGCTGTATTATCTCTGTCTGCATGAGTTCACTTTCATTTGACATTGGTTGGATTCTAGCATTTGTCATGTCCATCTGATATCCACAAGACCACGCTTTACTCTGGAGTCCAGGTCCTTGGGGCCAAGGGACATGAGAGGTCACAGTGTAAAGCAAATAGCAACAGGGTTTTGACCCAGGCAGCCTCACTCTTCCTTTAGGCCTCCATGGTACTGGGGACAAACAGCCTCCTCTACAAAATCTTCATTGCCCAAGCCAGTTGTGAAGACAAAGAGAGACTGAAAGATCTTTGCAAAAAATAACCAGGAATTGTTTTAGAGACAATGCTTAACCTGACATAACCATCACTAATAATGAGAGTTAAGATTTCTCTTCTCATTCATCTCAGTCATGGTTGACTTCTTGAACCCTTTCCAGCCTTCAGATTTTATGTTGGTGACTCTTAGATCACAAGAAAGTGTAACTCCCTCATGTTACTTTTTTTGAGTCTTTCTAAGGAATACGATGACATAGTTTTCACACAGCAGATCAACTTTGGCAAAAACTGTTCACCTGCAGGGTCAAGTAATTAAGCAGTTTGAACAAGGAAATGGAACAAAAAGCCAGAGAAATTACTGAACTAATCAGCACCATGAATGTAGAAATTCTGTGTTTCTCCTTCCCATTTTCCCCATTCAGATGTATCTGTCCATATGGATGGATGTCTCTTTTTGTTTATCACTTTCCCTCTTCCTTTCTTTCCTTTTTTTTCCACATCAACATGCATCATTATCCACCCCATGAACAGTCTTACAGTGCTGTATTCTGACTAACCCAACCAGCAATATTTTCAGCAATGGGCTGATTAGTGGAAAGGAAGAAAAATAGTGTGAAGGATAATAATAAACAGACTGGGGAGAAGAGTTATTAAGCAGCAAAGCCCTAACACGGTATCACAAAGTTATGTACTCATTGCCCTCTTGCTCTAACAAGCAGCTGCATAAAGCTAGGTAGATTTTCTTCTCAAACAAAGCTAAGGGCAGGAAAACTAAGCATGTCTTATGTGTATGTTGGTACGTGTTTCGGGGGAAAAAAATCAGGACACTGTGAGCAAACTGGCTCTGCAGCGGATCGACAAGGGTTTATTATTCTGAGCAGCACTCAATCAAATGTGGCCCCTATGAACAGAGAGTAATGTTGGCGAATCATCCTGGGGGCTTTTTTTCTGTGTGTGAGTGGTATCCATCTGTCAGCTGTCAGTGCCAGTGAGAGATATACAGAGCTGTCACTTCTTGTCAGCCAGCATTTGTGAGGCCTTTTGCAGCTGCTACACAACACATACTGTCCTTATTGAAGGCCAACAAGGAGTCTTGGAGAAGATTCTGCTAGGCAGGGTGAAAAGGGGAAGAGAGATGTCAGGACCACTCTAGGAGAACAGCCTTGACCCATGAAAGATTTTTAACTTCCCTCTCAAAATCCTATTTTTTTTTCTGAATATTAATGATAATAAAAGGCAGATGGAGAGCTGAGGTAGTGGCACAGCTATATGCTCTGCATTCTGAGATTCAAGGCAAGTTTTGCACTTCCTTTGGTACCTCTGGAACCTGTAATAATAAGCATGGTGGGATGTGGGTGGTGATGCATTCAATCCAGAGTCCAGTGATGTATCCTGAATGAAATGAGAGAGGGCACAAACAGTAATTCCTCCAAGGAAAAGAAAATATTCCCATCTATCACTTCCAAGTGTAAACACACACACACACACACACACACACACACACACACACACACATATACACACACACATACACAAAAGGTAGATGTGTGTGTACGAAAAACTTAGTTGTGTATCCACACTTTTTAGAAGTGTCAGAACTGTGCTGGGCTTGTATAGAATTTAAGGTTTAAAATTCAGGTTCCAAGGCACTGAAATCTTGCCAACTGTTTTCTGAAAATGTTGGCTCCAAATGTTGAAAATCTCCTGGGATCAGCTGTTCTTCTGAGTTTTCCTCCATCATGGGCTGTATCAGAACCAGCTCCAGCTAATAAGAGGCATTTTGGGTTTGTGATCTGCTGCAGATTTATAGCATTGATAAGGGAAAAAATTCTTGCATCCAGCCTGTTTGTTCTCACATATTATTAATCACAGATGGAATTAAAATACTGTTTTTAAGCAAAGGATCCTTATTTTAGAACAGTATTTTAAGTGTGTAGTTTTGCCAAGTGGACTTGCGTCATTTAAAAAGTATAATTGACTAAATCTATAGAGGACCTTTAGGTTTGGTTTATATGTTTACAGCTGCCTTTGCAACAATGCTAAACTAACATGGCAAAAGTGCAAGGCAGCAAGGTTAGGAGGAATGAGTGTATGTGGAGCTGGGAAGTGCTAAATTCTACTCTGCTTTTCCATCCAAGTCGCCTCAAGCTAGCCATGTCAATTCTCTACCTGTTTCCCATTTGGTGATAACATTTCATTACCACTCTCACAAGAGCATCAAGTTGATGGATCTTTCAACCAACCCTTGAACTTCCAGAGATCTCTACAGGTACAAATCTCTCTTGAGTATATAATGAAATGAAATTGTATGATTCTGGTTGTGGGTTCATAATGCAAATCTAGAAACAGCCCTAGTTGTGCACCAACGATTTTGAAAGGGGAGAAGATCAAGTGATACGATTCTGAGAGTTCAGTGCAGCTTTGGACAGGAACAAGTCATTACTTAAACATAAGATCTCACATCAGATAATCTTATGTTTAGAAGGTATTTTGCTCTTCTGATGAAACTTCGTCAAGAAATATAGAAATTCAAGATTAGAAAATGCAATCAAGAGCACTGTAGCACTGAAGTCCTGTCCAATAGCTAGGGTTCATACATACTATATAAACCAAATAATACAATAACAATATCTATAATATAATAATTAGATAATGATATTATATAAAAATGCAAACAATTCATTTAAATTATTTTACATGGTTCCATTATATTACATGTAAATGAAATTCAAAATCCTGTAAAACACTAAAATATAGTCAGACTGGATAATTGTATTTGGTTTTTTTACTAGGATGGCTGGTTTTCTCAGGCAGACTGCTATTGTTAAGCCCAAGCAGCAAGTACTTCATTGATTCATTTTGTGCCTGTAGAATTACTTTTTATTTAAAAGATGCAAAAAAGATTTATAATTTAGCTTAGGGTTGCTTGAAAGACTGCTTTGTTTGGTTACCAGTTTCAAACACATATGGTATAACTCATATTGCTGCAAGTAAAACAAGGCTGACTGTTGAATGAGCATAACACTGTAATAGCAGAATGTCTGCATTTAGCCCTTTTAACTCAGACCTGCTCATGAGCCAAAATCAAATGGGAAACAATTAGTGCCTGTCAGAAAATTATTTCCTCCTTCCCCCTGAGAAAATACAAAAAGCACAAAAGAAAAAAAGAAAAAATTTTCAGATGAAAACTATTAATTTTATAGTGGAGATGCTTTTCCAATGTCTCATGGGAACTGTAGTTTGTATGCCTCATGACCAAATTCCTTTTCAACAACTTAATCCCTTAATAGCCTGTCTCTTGCCCAAAGTCACCCCTACACCCTTCCATGAAGAGTTTAGCCATAACAAGGAGGATTCCACAGTTTGTAGAGTAGAAGATACAGAAAACTCTATAAGAGGAACGCCATGTGTCCATAACAGGGAAGCTTGTGACTCTGAACAACTTTTCTGTCAAGACTTGGGGAAAAGTTCAAAAAGTCTGGGCAATTTTGTGATTTTGGTAAGAAATCACAGGTATAATTGTCCTCTCTGAGTCAAAATCTAAATCTTATCATGTTGCAGGCTATTAAAACTTAAGATACTCCTTAATTTATTTTCCTATTTAGAATAAGAGTAGCAAATACTTTGAGCAGTCCATCATGACAAACCCCTTAAATAAATCTGTTGGGTGAATGACACAGAAACCATGGTGCCAGAGCATTGTATACCTAAAATGTTTTAACATTTCTTGTGAAAGCTAGAAGTATGGAAAAGAATTCTTTGGGCCACAGAAGGGAGCACTTCCTCACGAGTCCCTGGAAGTGTGCTGTATTATGGCCTTTGTCAACTAAAGCATAATTAAAGCATAAAAGTAATATTCTTTCCTGGGGGAGAGCAAGAGAAGGACACTGCTTCAGATAGGAGTAGTGAGGGGAACATAACAGGTATTATTGTGATTAGAAAAAACAGTGGATCTCTATAAACTCATGTTATTCTTGGCTTTAGAAAATGGTAAGCCTAAAGTAAATTTGGATTGAGACAGAGAAGCTTGTTTACAGCAACTTGCTACCTAGCATCTATTCAGAAAATTCTGATGGGCAGAGAGACACTCTGGTTTTCCTGTGTTGCAATCAAAACAGTGTGGTGATCTCAGTATAATGTATCTACTACCTTTTTTCCTTTTAGTGACAAATTTACATATTCCATAGCTCTCCAAACAAGACTATGAGGACCTTGTACCCTTTTCTGCTGTCAAATGTTATCAATTTGTGTGACTCTTCTCCCTCCATACTTTGTGTGGTTTTTAAATTTACTATTGGGCATTTCCCCAGTCTGCCTACACCATCTATATTTAATAATGGATTTTATTTTTTTTCCCAGAATATCCCTGCTTGTCAGGGTTATATGCTGCCTTGCTGATCCTGACTCTGCTTTCCCTATCGCATCTACTTGGGCTTCTCCCCTGGCTCCTTAGCAGGTGGGGCAGCAGAAAACATGGAACAAAAATAAAAACCCCAGTCACGTAGGATAGCAGCCAGACTTGGCGAAGGACAACACAGTTCCAAACAAGAGAAATACATCTCACAACGGTGCCCATGGCTCCACATTCAGTCCCCAGAAACTCAGCTGGAAAGGCACAAAGCTACCAGGGACCATAAGCCTGTAGTAGATAGCATTTGTTGATCCTGCTGTTTAGTGTCCCTGATGTTTCAAGCATAAGGACAGAGAGGGATTAAGTCTGGAGACTGGCTATGCTTTTGCTCATCTCCTCTATTTCTTATTGGCAGAGCTGTACAGACTCAGCAAAACCAGGCAATCAGAGGTCAGCATAGCCAGAAGAGCTTCCCTGGCCTTGATACCCAGAGTTTCAGAAAAAAGGTGTAGAAATACAGTTCCCTCAGAGTTTCTGACTAAGAAATCTCCAGATAACATTGGTGAAAACAGAATCAGGGAGCTTGCAAGAAAACACAGTGATATAACAATTTCAAGGTGCATTGAAGACAAAATATAAGTCACTGAGAATAGACAGTTCCTAATGTTACTGTGTTTACCCAGTAACATTAGGAATTAACAGATCCCAAAACAACTGTGGGCTCCCAACAGAGGAATAAACTCAACTACTTGATCAGTAATTAAAGATCATCAGCATTAGTTTTCTGTCACCCACAGCAGCAGTTTAGGTTTCCAGCCTCATCCAGGTAACATAAGAGGAGGAAGAACCCCCATGGGAGTTCAGTGAGGAACAGGACTTGTGAAACTGTATGGACACCTGCGGTTAATTACAGGACACAGACACAGGGTCAACATAAAATCTGATTGACAGTGACAGCAGCTAGGAGGACCACTGCTACTGGTGGCATTTCTCTGTCTAGTGTAGTGATGACTCACAGATTTCCTCATCACCTGTTGACAAACCTGGAAAAAACAGAGAAAAGGTGTACATTGTGGCTTTCAGATGCCTTTAGCAGAGAAAAGAAGAACAAATGATCAGAATTCATCTCTAAGATGGAGATGATGTACTTCACCCTACACAAGTACACACACTTGAGTGGGATTGACTGGGAAAAAGGACAGTCTACAAACCATAAATGAGCATGTCTGCTTCAGACATTCCAAAACAGGATCAAGCAGGACCATTGGATTGCATTGTGCCACCTATTATTCAGCATTGCTAAACTCGTTGCTTTGTGGGAGAGTTTCCAGTTACTCAAAACACTAATAAATTTTATTCACAGTGGCTGACATTTTCCATGCCTCAGGCTAAGTGCTTGTGGAATAGTGCAGCCAAAATGTGGCTCAACTATTCCTAAGTATTTGACAGTCATGCTTATAGCTTGAGAATTACCCAGCTTCATCCTTTGCCTTGTGGCCAAAACAGTTGATGAGGCTCAGACACATGTGTTTGTCCATCAGCTCGGGACTTGGATATGCATTTGTGCCATCTAGAATGTGATATTGATACAACGCTTGATATAACATAGCAGTTTAAAGGGTTTCTTTGGCTTGAGACCCACAAATTTATTAATATTCCATGAAGGCCACACCAAGTTAGTCACAGGCCAACACCTCATCAACAATATTGTTGATGCAATGCTAGAGAGAAAAGCCTAAAAAAGATTAAGATTTTTTTTATATACATTGCCATATTTATAGTCTCATATTTCTTTGTTTTTAAAACCAAATTGAATCACTGGCTACGTTCAGACAGTTGTGGAAGGGGGAAAATATGAGCTTAAGTTTGAAAATCCTTTCTAAATCATTGAAGATAGCTTTTCTATCAGCAGTAAAAATGTGTTGTGAAGATCTGTAACTGAAAGGCTAAATTTGTTTTAAGCATGCCTCAGTTATCAAGAAGCAACTATTAAAACACAGGAAATTCTCACTTAAGGTTAAACTTAAAAGGAACTCAAGACAGATGTTAGGCCATGACTTCAAGGAATAAGTGTTAGTAAGATTTATTGGGCCAAATTCATCTGAATCAAACCTAGTGTAAGCCAACAGAGTTTTTAAAGCTAGTGATAAGAAACCACTGCTCTGCTAGATAGATAAGACACACTGACTTTTGTTTTTCTCAGGTTGTTAAAATAAACTGACTTAAGGTGGCTTGGATATCTTAATAAGTAGCTTTTATCACTGTAGAAGTTTATATGCCTTTTTTCCTTTATTTTTCTGCCCATTTAAAAATATGGGGTTTGTCTTTCTTGATCATAAGCCGGTCATAGTTTCATTTTATTGATTTTATGTATTTTTTCTTGACCTACTTTTCCTGACTTTCTTCCTACCATTTTAAAGTGTCATTTTATTATTATCTTTCCCTTCTGTGCATATGATAATATAGGAGAGAAGGAGAAATATTCAGGGATGAACCAGTCTTTGTGTAGAAACATCATTTTCACATCCTTCTCATTCTGGAGACCCCTGTGGTTGTTCAAGTCCAGAAAGGTGTCCCATGGAAGTCATCCACATTTTTTGAGGTTCAGATTCATAGTCTGGGGTGATTTCCTATTAGTGAATAGGAAATATTAAATAGATGAATGCAGACTGACAAAAGGAGAGAGAAATCCTTGACTGATGAGAGGCTATCTTAAGGGCCTTTTTAATATTTTTATAACATCTTACACAGAAATGATACAATTTTATTACATGTATTACATTTTCATCATGATTTTTTTTAAGAATCTGAAATAAAATGCACACATGAAAAAATTAAAAAGTGGAGAATAATGTATATGTATCAACTTAGCTTCACTTGAAGCATATCTGAACAGCTGTCTCCCACATGAAGTGTTATTCTTCTTAGTGATTGCCAAAAAGAAAAAGAAAAGCCAGTGGTATTAGTGTATAGGGCATTCTAGATTTCCCTGGCACTATAACAGAATAAAGAAATAAGAAAAGTGGTATAAGAAAAAAAGAATAATGGTTACCCCAAAACAGGTTGTTCACTTGCTGGCAGAAGTGTCAGTAATTTTTACTGACATAGTCACTTTGAACAGTACAGAAGTAAAACCAGTGAAACACAGGACCAGAAAGATCAAAATATGTCTATGTCCCCAGGATTTTCTTGCCTTTACCAAAAACCCCAGGATATGAATCACATGGATCAGGGCCACCAAGTCCTAGGAGCTGATCTCTGCTCTGCTTCCCTGGGAAAGGAGACCTTCTTTTCAAATTTCTGTCAATATGTCACAGGGGAAAGGAACGCCATGCAAAAATCATATCAGAGCTTTCCCAGTCATGAAGTTTTTTTACAAAAAGCAAATGTTTTCCTTAGAATTATTACCATCTGACTTATTTCCATGTTGCAGCTGAAGGCCAGTAGTCTGCAAGTGCAAATACTTGGGGAGGAGGAATAAGGGAAGAGGGATCCTTTCCATTTTTGCCAGTGTGTAAATCTTGTTTTCTGCTGGCTGCAGTGACCCTGATGGACTTGCACGCAGTGAAGGCCCCACTGTTTCATGACATGGTTATGATTTTGGAGTCAATAATGTAAATGCTTTCGTATACTCAGCATAAGCAGGCACAAGAGCAAATGGTCTCATTTACAGTGAAGGTGACGTTTAAAATAACCATTATATGTTTATCTACCCAAAGCTCCCAAAAGATCTGCATATGTGTGTCTACTGCCTAGGTCTTTCCACTGAAAAAGCAGAGAACATAGTTATGTCTCCTTGGACTCATCAGCTGTAGTGTTTTTGGCACAGTTCTTCATCACACCATCCCCTTCTGCCTATTTGTTTTTTCCATTGTCTGCCTATATCATCTGAACCTGCAAATACATGGAACTCAAAACATTCTGTGATTAAAAACAGGAATACTTTCTCTTGCAGTAAGTAAGGTTAATCATGCTCAGAAATGGGCTCATAATACAGCATCCCAAATATCTTCCTTGAAAATGTCCTATGGGCCCTAATTATCTCTCTCCAAATAAAAAGGATTGAGTCAAGAGTTTTATGTATCTGCTTCGTTTTCAGCTGGATTTTGCTGGTGGTTTAAATAAGCATGCTCATTAGCATCTGTCAGCTGCCCAGACTTATTATTTTATTGCTATGTGTTGATTTGACTTTATTAAGACCTACAAGCCTTGATCCTGCCTGAGAGATGGACTCCAGAGCAGATCTGCCACAGCAGTTACAGTCATCTGCACAGGCTGCATCAATACCCACAGTCATGTGATATCTGCTGCCCTGCTCTGCACAAGGTTTTCACCTCCAGGTTTTTTTTATTTCTTCTGTCAGCTGAGTCCAGAGCTTCTGGCTGTTGGAGCACAATGCTGAAACATTCCCTCTTCTCCAGTCTTTGATGGAAGCTGCCCACTTCTTTCTTTAGCCTAAAACGAAGAATGGATTCCTGGAAGTTGGAAGAGCAGACTAATGCTTCTAACAATAAGACAAATCAACCAAATAAGCAGTGTGTTCACCCCTTTCCTTGTCAACTCTTCCCTCCTCAGCCCTATGTCCCTTCCTCACAAGTAGAAATGCTGATATGTTGTGCAATTCAGGAGCAGTTTGGTGTGTTCCTCACCTGCCCCAGAGCTGATGGCTGTTTGGACTGTTGTATAATTGCTTTTGCAGTTGTTCTCAGAACTGTGGCTCCAGGTTTGCAGACATTGTTGTGGGAGAATGGGAAGAAAATAGCCCATCTTCTTTCTCCAGACAGGAGA
Organism: Cinclus cinclus; assembly: GCF_963662255.1. Lineage (NCBI taxonomy): Eukaryota > Metazoa > Chordata > Aves > Passeriformes > Cinclidae > Cinclus > Cinclus cinclus. The sequence continues at coordinate 93,779,238 of NC_085046.1, read as the reverse complement.
GAAAACTCATTAGTAGTTTTTTGGTCATAGTTTTATAATTCTTAAATAAATTTCTGAAGGAATGCCTGTGGGAAAAGGTGACAGAATAGTGAGTGAAAAATCTATGCTTGGGCCTTTCAGGTGACTGCAACAGAAATGCTCCCCTAAGAAAGGCTTGCAGATTATGAGAGCTTTTTCATATCAATTTTTCTAAAACTTCTTCAATGCACATGGTATGAGAGTGTCTTCCATGGACATTGAAACAACCAATTTCTTTTTTATTCAGTACTTTCTTTTCCAGTATTTCTCCTCTCCTTGCTTTCTCTGCTAGAGAATGAACCTTTCATTTTCCTTCCAGGTCCTGTCAAACATTGCTATGATGCCTTTTAATCCATCTGTTGTCTCCCAAAACTTTGGAGTCAGCTCATATTCTGAAGAAGGAAGAACATCCCAGGCTGTCCTCTGAGTTGAGAGACCTGAGACAGGGCTGAGAGGGACCAGAAATATGACCCAAAAGAGCGTGCTTTTGGAAGACAAGGGTTACCTGACACTGCAGCCAGTCTGCAGCCCTGTCTTGCCTGCAGCCCACTCAGAGTTACCTGTGACACCAACAGAGACAAACTCTTCTCTGGCAATCAGGCAGGGAAAGGGTCCAGCTCATATCTTGTGCCAAGATAAGGATGAAGAGGTAAATGCTGTTTCTTCACAAGAATTGAAAGCAGCTCCCTATAACCTGCAAAGGGTTAGTTATGATTTCACCACACAACTTCCCTGAGAAACACTCACCTGATGATATAGCCTGATGAGCTATATCATCCTAAGAATCAGCATCCATGTACCTAAGAAATGCTGAAGCAAAAGCCTGCTATGCCACTTAGCCTGGGACAATGAAGCATCAATGATCTCACATTTCAAGTCCTTTCACCTAGCAATGCTTGCAAGAACTGTCCATTAGCCCTCCTCCAGCCCCCCAGTGCCACCTCTAGAAATGATGAAGTAAAATTCAGTTGGAGATCGCACTTATTCCTGCATCCAAATCCATCACATATTATAGCCTCTCATGTTAGCACAAACATCCTTTAGAATGAAACTTTCCTATTACCATTTCCATTACAGAATCGTTTCATCTGTAATAATTTTCCATCAGAGCCTGGAGAGGAGTCTGCTGCAGCTTTACCTGCATGTTCATACCAAGCACGATTGAGAGATACCATTTTTCTTTGTGTTTGAAACCAACAGGAGGAGGAAAAGGGTCTATAAATACAGACGATCACGAGTCTTTTACATCTAGCCGTACGCTGTGAAGCACACCTGTAACAAAATAGGAGAGCAGAAGGGAATGGAGAGGGAGATTTAGGAAAAATAGGAGCAGAATTAATCCTTCAGGCTGAACCGCCTCTGCAGAGCACAGCTACAGAGTCCTGCTGGCTCGAAGGGCCATTATTCAAGGGTTAAATGTCATTCAAATCAAGCTCATTATGAACTGAAGGATGAGGAGGGGCTCGGGGGAGACACTGCTTTCTTATGCATTTACAATTGAGCCGCTCTGGCCTGGAGATGACCCGCCGCACAATTTTTAAATTATCTCTGCGCGCTCTGCTTGTTTTGGAAATGCTCTAAATAAAAATAATGGACTGTCTTTTAATAAGTCTCATTGTGAAGATTCCACATATCAAACAACGCAGCGCAGCTTGGAGGCAAGCGACGGGCATGTGTGATCTAGCTGGAAGAGAGACAAATGGTGATGGGAGCAACTCCATCTAGGGACCGCTGACAAGAAAATGGCATTCGCAAACTGACACATCTGTCAGGGTGGAGAATATTGGCACCTGTCACGCAATTTCAGTCATGACTTTTAATAAAGCTGCTTTCCCTTAGGTAAAATTGGAACTTGACTGTAATATTAGCTGCAAGCACGTCTTGTTTTCCCCTTCAGAGCTCTTTTGTACGTGAGACGTTTCAAATGAATCTTAAAGCTGAAGTAATGATGTTTACTACTTCTTTCCTCCTCCCCCCCGCATTCCCTTTCCAAGTCTGGATTTGAAAGAGATGTTGTGCTGAGTTTTTTTTCTTCGCAAAATGTCTCCCCTTCATCTACCAATACGAGATTTTTTGGTATGTGTGTATGCATGCATGTATTTGTGTAGCGCTTTTTCTGTATCACTTTTCTTTTTTTTCCCCTTTCCTCCTGCTTTTCAGCTGGGCTGTTGTTTGAGTGAATTTAGCCTGGGGAGGCATGTATATCATAAAAACTGGGTTGGGATTTGTTGGCTGTCAGTCAATAAATCAGTCAGGGTTTAATTACCAGGCATGTGATGGGAAGCGGTGACAGGCACCAGGTCTGTTGGATAGCATTTCTTATGGGGCAGCAGCTACTAAAAACAAAAAGTTAGGGAGTATGTGTGCATGAGTAGATGCCGGATAGGAAGGAGGGGGAGAGTTTGGGGGGTGGGGGTAGGAGAGTGGAGAAGGAGGAAGAGGGAAAAGTTGAGGAGTCCTGCAGCTGGAAACCACAATTACAAGGGAAAAAAAACTGCAGTTTTGTGTTTTTAAAACAAAGACTATGAGTCTCTATTTCAAGACAAAAAATAAGGTTTTTGAACTGAATTTCCCATGTTTTGCTTGAAATACGTCAGCGTGTTCTGAGTGTTACCTGATGCCTGCATTAACTTATGCTACACTAAAGTGTAGACCTTTGTTTAACACTTGCAAAAATTTTATCAGAAATATTTTTTTAAAAGGAAAGAAAATAACTACAGTTGAGAGAACACATCAGGGAGATGGGGCTGGAAGGAGCTGGAGAGCTATTGTATTACAAAATGACATAATGTGTTAAAGGACGTTTCACAAAGTGAGAGTAAAGTTTTTTAATAAAATATGAAGGTTATATAACATTCCCAATGAGGAAATCAATAACATTTTTTCCCCTTTTCTTTCTCCCCTCCTTCTTTCCCCTTTTTGGAAGTTTTCCAGGATGTCTGACCATGGAAATCATATACAGTATTTTTTTCAAAGGCAATTCATTCTTGACATGGTTTTTATTATTGACTAGTGATGAGAGATGTCATCTTCTTCCTGTCATATGCCATGAAGCATTATGTGGAGATACTGCAGGATGTTTTGACTGAAAAGATGCTCTATTTTCTTTTAACTGTCCTCCTGTGGTGTGTCTCAGTGTGCGTTTCAGAAATCTTTTGTCCATTTTAATGTATTATGGGCGATGGACACAAAAGTCTCTGTCTTGAGGTAGTGTAGCTGCTCCTCTCCTGGAAAGGCATTTGTCCATGAACACAAGGGAGAACAAGGGATTTTTGAGAAGAGGAGTAAAATGTTCAGCAGAAGAAGAAGGCATTAAAAGTGGACTTCAGCTGGTGAAAGTTTAGCTGAAAAACTCTATCGGTTCAAATTTGATAGAAACCTCTGAACACAAAAAATTGCCAGATTAAATATGAAAATTTTTTGTGTTTAGATGTCTAATTTAAATAGTTACTTTATTCAAGAAAAGGAAAAAATCCTGTATGGTTTGGTCAGTTAGTTGGACTCCCATGCCAAGAGCCTGTTTATTCCTTGTCAGGTTGCTCTGCAGCTGCCTCTGTGACTTCACCTCTGTGAGTCTGGATGTCCAGCAAGACCTCCCAGAGATTACCTGCAGGACCTTGTCCCACGTATACTTTAGATTACTCCTGTCAAGTACATCTGACTGCATGTAAACTTTCCACTGCTCCCCCTCTACTCTCTGTCAACTTTTGCCACCACTCTTAGATAGCAAAATCTTTGGGGCAGAAAACTTTCCTCTTGCTTGCCTCACCAGGGCCTAGCTTACAGTGTGGGATACTATAAATGTATAACCAAAAATCCAGACCTTGCCCTGTGTTCCTATTCAAACCACAGGGGGTGCAATACCCAGGGTGCAGAAGCTGTCTCTCAATTGTATTCACAGAAGAATACAGAAGAAGTGGATCAGAAGAAGGAGAGTCTGGAAAGGAAGAAAGAAAGTTCCGTGTGGATGGGACACAGCCACATGAAGCCACAGTGTCAATGGAAACGTCTATGAATATTCCCACTTTAATGACCTTTCCTCCCCCATTCCTTCCCTTTCCCCTATCTGGGATCTGGAGATTTTGCAGCAGAGAAAAGCAGTTTTGAAATTCATGCCTTACGCCCACTCACACTAGCCACCAGCAGCACTGGCTTCATCAGTCTAAAAAGGCCTCAGTCTTAAATGTCTTGTGTGTCTAAAGGAAAAGAAATATTTTCATTTGAACCTTCTCTTTGGAGTGTTGCTCACTCCCTTCCATAATCCCACACTGGCTAGATCCAGTTTTCTCTCAGACTACTGGAAATTCCCCTGGTGTCCTCCCAGAGTTAGTTTGTCCAGCATCAGTAAAACTTGTGTAAACCAAGCAAAAAAAACACTTTTTAAACAGACTGCCCAGCAGAAGCAGCAGCACCTTGTGGCTGGTAGGAATTCAGCCAGGTTCCAGACGACATCCCACCAGCTCCTGCCATCAGAGCCCTGGCTGTCTTGGACAGCATGCAGTTTCATTACATCAAGTTTGCCCTTCATGGGATGGCCACCCTAAATCTCAATGCTCTGTCCAGAACTGAAGAAAAAAAAGTCCAAAAGGACTCCAGTGCCTTATGGCACATAAAGCAGCCTGACTTCCATTCAAAATACTCCCCAGCAGCAAAGCAGGATGACCGCTCATTGCCAGTGGTGGCTGAGAAAGAGGGAATCAGGGAAACAGTTTCATAACTGGCTTAATCTCCCACTACACACCAAAGCTACATGAAAACCCTCTGGGGTTGAAGCTTTAAGCTTCATCTCAACACAGAAATAATAATGGGACCAAAGCAGATTGACTCTGAAGTAAGTCAGAATCCACCTCCCAAATGAGTCACTCTGGCTATTAATGCAGTGCAAGAATATCAAATTATTATAATCTTTGTTGGAGGTCAACCTATATTAAAACAGCAGCTCAACAGACATAGGATAAATACCTCTTAATAATATAGGAAAGCTGATTTTTTTTTTTTTGCTGCCAATAATTAACTTTACTCTCCAAACATTTGCCTCTGCCCTGCTCTTCTCCTTGTGTGAGCGTGGGCATCAGGCTCTCCAGTGTGGAGTTCAGCTTAATCACAAGCCCATGTGGAAGCAGTGCTAGTTATCCCTGAAGACACACTAATTTTGGGTAATAAGATTTTACACTTCCCATCTCCCACTTTGAGTTTTGGAATAAAATCCTTTCAGGATTTTTACTGGCTTCTTACTAGCTTTAAATCACAATCGGGGATTTTCCTGGATATCCACTGAAAAATTTGAATGCCCAGGACTATTCAAGTTTTGTTTATCAGAAAATCACCTGTGTCTCCAAATGTCAGAAAATGTTTACTCAGGCCAAATAACTCCTTAGCTGCTGAATCTGCTGCAAATGGTTACAATTTGTCACAAGGAGGGGAGTGATTTGGATGTAGTAAGCCAGTCCAAGCCTGCCTCTTCCCGACAGGAAATGTGCCGAGAGTGGAAGTGAACCAGGCACAAACTTTAGAAGCAGGTAAACTTTCCCCATTGCCCCATTTACCTGCAAACATTGTTCACTTTTCTTGATAGCCCAAGGAAAACGGGCCTGCTTTTTTTCCACTTTCATTTGTTACCCATTTGTCATATTCGAAGGAATATTCAAAGTCTGATGCATTCTGCATATGGACCAAAGGCGTCCTTAAAACAACTTCTTTCTTGAAGTGTATTTTGCACAGATCTGTTAGCCAAAGGACCTGAACCCTGAACTGAAGTACTAGTGCTGCAAGAGTAGATTAAGGGGCCCAGGACCCATCTCCTGGAATTCCCCAAAAGCAAGTGTATTAATTGATATTTATTTAGGGAAGCGTGTGATGGCCTCTAGTGGTGCAGGCTGTCGACAAACACCGAAACACCACAGCTTCTCTCCTCTGTTTTTGAGTGGCACTGGGAGAAAAGTGTTGTGGATGTACTGACACCGGTGTATTGCAGCCACATGAGTAACAGGACAGGCTGGTGACAGACAGGCTGGCTTCATTTATAGCTCCCTCCTTCTCTTCTCCTCCCTGTGCTGAGGAGGAGGGTGCACAGCACGCACTGAGAGCAAGTGCACAAAGTGATATTTAGAAGTGACACTTTAAGTACTACAGATTTCCTGTGAGCACACCACCATGTTCCTGTGTCCAGCATCAGGGAATAAAAACAGATTGACCTCATCACAGTTTTCTTTTCCTGCTAACCCACCAGGCTTACAACATGTCCAGAAGCAAAAATCTTTATTTGTTTTTTTTTTCTGTAGTTGTTTTTTTTTTTTTTCTGCAGGGTTTTCCCCTCTTTATCATGATATATCGATGGTATTGTGAGATTAAGACCATTAAAGGAATATCACTACTATAGGACATTTCCTCCCCACCATCAGATGGACTGAACCCCAACAGCACAAACATGCCAAGGCTTCTTGCTGTGAGTGCAGCCTCTACCATTACTATGGAGAACATGATAGCCATTAACTAATCGTCATCAGAAAAAAATATAGCACTTTCTCCCTCCTCCACTGCACACTGAAGCACATACCATATAAACATCATAAAGGACACAGTGAGAGAGAAAAAACACACTAGAGGCCATACTAAACCACATATAACCCTGATCTGAGAAGAGACTGTTATTCAAAGCAGTGAAAGCTTTCATATACTGTATGGCCATAGAGTCGGATGTTTTCTCAACAGTTTTCTAAGCAATAATGCACAGATAAAGAGGCTGGAATCTGCCATCCCCTTTATAACATATGCACGTCTATTTATGAAGACACTTAAGCATGGATTTAGTAAGTCCGAGACAAAGCTCTAGAGGCGGCTGTCTCTTTAAATCCGTCTCCTACCAAGTGAAATTTGTGGCCCTGATGAATGGCAGAGCAGAGTCATCCATAAAAGGGCAGAGGAAAATCACACTCATTTGCATACAGTAATTATTCTCTGAATCGGGCCACCTTTATTGCTGCCAGAAAATCTACTGTCAGCATCGCTCTATAGATCATGCTGGAAAAGCCCAGAGCTGAGGAGTGGGGTGGCAGCTTTGGATCCATCGGCTGGCACCCCAGCTAGCCTCACCACTGGGACACGTTGTGCTTTTCCTCACTCCCCACCCAAGGTACCCCTAGGTCCATCTTCTTTTGGGTCCTGGGTATTTTCAGCAGAATAGCAGTATTAGTGTTGTTGGTGGTGGGTGAATATTTGCCCCCAGATAATAGGTGGTGGGAGCCATGCAGGGGGGCTGGGGAGATTCCCAACTGCACCAAGAAAGACTGGATATTTTTCGCCTTTTTTTCTTCTCATGTGACATCTTCACAGAAAAATAAAATAAAGAAGAAACACTGTATGAGCAGAGTAGCATTGCATCACCTTGTTTTTATGATAGGCTCCTTTTTGGCTCTACATCAGTGAGCACCGGCAGATTAAAAAAGGGAAGACCTGACTGGCATTTCAGTCTGCTGGCAGGAGCAGTAAGAGGGGAATGGGCACAGGCAGGGACTGCATTGGCAAAACCAAATGGGAACCCTGAAAAATGAGCAACGATCTGTGGGGTCCAGAATCTCATCACAGCACAAACAAACCTGTCACCTGTCAGGGTCTCATGTCCTAGGTCTTCTGCTGTGATCCAGCAAGAGACCCTCAACACACAGCATGAAAACAGAGTTTATTTGGGTGCCCTTGGATAGCTAGAGAAGAGCACCTTCCCATCCATTTATGTCTGTCTACTTGCAATGCTACTGAAAACTGAAGTCTGATAGAAGCTCTGTAGCAAGTACATCCTTGGCAGGAATCCAGTTGAGATCACACTTCCTGTGAAACCAAAACCTGACATGCAGAAAACATTCACTCCCAGTAATGAATCACAAAGACGAGAGCAGTTTGGATCTGGAAGCGACAGCGGCAGCTTTGGTGCCAGCACTGCAATTTGCCACACTGTGGAGCAGCTACCACCTGACACAAGGGCTTTCCACCACTGCAACAGCTGGGAATAGAACATTGATTGCCCCCATTTTGCAGGACCTGTCCACCAGCTCACGTGTTTTTGCACACCAGTTTTTGCATAGGCCCAAACTCACAGTCAAATGTATATTTGAATTTCCTGTTTAGGAAGACTTTAGGGAGTCTGTGTGGATATGAGCTTCCCATGGGGCTGGATACAAGGATTTTTTGGACAGTCATTATCCTATGGCACCATTGCACCCCATGACATCATCAATTAGTCAGTGTTTGATGCAATATTGAGTCTGTCCTGAAAAGGATCCAATTTTGTGACCCATCAGGAAAGCAATAATATGAGACTAAAAAAAATCTAGAAGTCCTGTGTTCAGATACCACAGTTTGCATCTTCTGTTCTGTCCTAGGAGGTCTAGATCTCGAAGCAAAAGATCTGGAAAATAGGTGATGACTTCTCAAATACTGTAGTAGTGTTGCTTACAGGTTATGGATGTTAGATTGGTGAAAAGCTTTGTTATCAGTGGGTACCGGAAACACATTGTATGAGGAAAATGGAGCAAGAAGCACACTTGAAACTGCATGGGTGAGGAGTGTTTTAAAACATAACCTGAACAAACCTCACCCTAATTTTGCTGTACACAAGAGTTGATCAAAACCCTGCCTGACATAATTGAAAGTAACTTTTATTTGATTGACTGGAAGCAGCCTGAAGTTGCAATTTTTCTCTACACTCAGACCAACTTAGGACCTTTAATCTTCTTTTAATTTGTGATCTAACCAAATGCTTTGGGTTTCCAAACAGCCACAAACAGACAAAAAGCTTTCTTACAGCATTTTTATGACTAAGCCAAAATTAAAACTTCATGAAAAAACACAATGGCTTTTCAATGTTTCCATCAGGTACTTTCAGCATTATCATACCATCCAGATAGGGAGTTACTGAGAGGCTGCTTAAGTAGGGATTTTTTTATCCAGCCAGAAATACTGAACTGTTACAGATTTTGTTAGTGAACTGTTTTATTCTTCAGATCTATAACAAAAGTTTCAGTCAAAGCAGAACCTGGTCTTTCCCCCAGTAAGTTAGAGGTGATGGAAAGCCTTTTGAATCATACAGTATTTGCTGTGCTCATATATATAAAGATTATCTATAGAGAAAAATATCTGCAAACTACCATAGCTTTGTGCATCTTCACTGGCCTACTTAAAACAGAGCGTATTTCACAGTCCTGTTTGCAGAGCAGGCATCTGTCCACATCAAGTCCACTAATTTTTTCCCCTTTCCTTTCTCTCATTCCTCAGGAAGGGAGTATAACAAGTCAGAGGGAGAGACCTTGTCTAAAGCAAATTTCTGCTGACCAAAACATGTCCTGCCATGTGCAAGAGAAAGGTTTTTCTTTGATCAGGATGGCAATAGGGTATTTTTCAAATATTAAATTAACCTAAATAAGAGGCAGGAGAAAGAGAAAGAAAAAGGAAAGAAAAAAAAAAAAGAAAGGAAGTCAACATTGCTGAACAGTAATAGTTCACCTTGCCTAAAGCTCTGTCAAAGTACCTGACCCCTGACAGATCTGAAGTAAAATCTTTTAAAAGATGTAAGGGATATAACTTTTCTTTAAGCAAGCAGCACAAGCTCATGGTTTTTCTGTTTATTAGGGAATGAATTGTCCAATATTGTCTTGCTGAGATGAGCATGTATAAAACCACACCAATATATGTGTTTGCATTCCTCTTTGGGTAAAAATTTGTCAGAGAAGAAAGACATTAAACCTGTCACTTCAGATAAAGATCAGATGTTTGATTTCAAACAGAAGAAAGCAAACACTCCACTATCGACTCCATTAACCCCTTGAGTACCCCATGGAAACTGCTCAATGGGACAGGCAGCTGGTGCTGTCTGGGTTGTGGACTTGCAGCTGCAGAGTTTTCTTGGGGAACATGTCAGCTACAGGCTATTTCTTTCTGTCTCCTCTGTCTTTCCAGCATTTGCAAAGCAGAGTGCATCTGCTGCCTGCAGAAAGGGGTGTGATTCAAAACAGAAACTGGCTGAGATATTTGTACATAGCCCTAGTGCCACTTGCTGGATCTGCTTTTTAAAAAATGTACTTTCAGGGCATCTGAAGCAGAAGCTGTGCTCACATCCTCTCCAATAAAGTGAACAAACTAGGGTATTATGGAGAGCTCTCTGTTATTTCTCTGGCAACGAGGAGCTGTACTTTTTGTACCCCTAGACATGTATCCAGGTTACAGCTGTTCAAAATGTCTACTAGAGTGGCCTTACATTAGGAACTAAAACTCTCTGGCAAATCTATCTATGGCAATACCTGTAACTTTGCTATAGCTAACTGGCTTAGAGTGAAGTGAATAAACTCTACTGAAGGAAAAAGAAGAGAAGAAAAAGCAGAAATCAACCTGTTTCTAGACACATTCATGCCTAAAGTCAGGGGTTAAATAACACAAAAGAGAGGCATAATAAGAAGTGCTGATAAATATTTTCATCTGGAAAATCTGATCCATGCAAGACTGGGAATGTAAGTATGAGGCAAACTTTTATGATCTCCAGTTTGAGGCAGATCATGTGGAACATTTGGAAGTATGTGAGATCATGCCACACAAGTGTTTGCTATATTAATCAAACAGCACAATAGTTGCCTGGATACCCACATCATTTCATCAGCTGTGGTGGCCTGTTACCAGTTTTCAGAAAATGAAATGTGACCCCTGAGGACTGTAATTGGGTGAGTATAGTAATTTAGGAACGTTCAGGGGATCTGGAAAATCTGTCCAGCCAATTCACTTACAGCTAGCCATGGCAGAAGGGTATTTCAGCACCAAAGAATCACGCACGTTGCCTGCTATCAGTGCTGATACCCAGTTCTTTCCCTTTCCCTCTTTGCTGCTTGGTGCCAGTTACGATGAACTCCAGAGTCTTAATGAGACTAGAGATAATTTTGTTTAATGAAGGATTAAGGCAGTGACTTAGAATACTTGAAAAAAGGGTGGGGGAAAAAAAAGCCTGTTCTGTGCTGGCAGAAGCTGTGGTGCATTTGCAATATAAACTGCTCTATCCTCTTACACAGAATGTTTGTTGTGATACAGTTTGAAACATAAAGGGCAGTGATCTCATGTTTTAGTGCAGAATGCAAAAGCCCTTCTGGATTCATCCAACCTTGCGGCATTTAGTTTAACCCAGTGTAACCTGATGCAGTTTTGAGGCAGGTAAACTGTGTGTATGTTTTAATTACAGCTGGGCTATGTAACCAGTCCAAAGTTCAGGTCAATAGAGTGATGAATTCTCTAGCTGCACAATCTTTAATACTGTCTGAGCTGGTTATTAATTTTCTTTATTTGTAATGTTAAAGAGCTATGTAAGTTGTAGCTTTGATCATTTGTTTTTTAAAAGCTCAGAAATGCTCACCCATTTTAATCAATTCATTTTCGTGGAGTAATAAACTTATTGTGTGCTCTTTTCATAATTTATACAGGGTGCTATTATTTACATATCTCTTATTTATTCTATTTCTAGTAGGCTATAAGGCTTCCTATTTCTGTGGCAGCAGATTGCATTAGATGCATGATATAGGAATACTAAAGGACAGAAGAAGACCATATGTTCCATCATAGGCTGCGTTTTAATCCCTGAAATACCAAATCATCAGCCTAATCCTTCCAGTTGACTCAGGAGTGGTCTGTTATAACCCTGGAACTGGGATGGAAGACAAAAGAAGGCAAAGAGCCAGAACTTCTGCTAATGTAAATCAGTGTGCTTCCACTGACTTCAGCAGTAACATCTTTGACAGCAGCTGAGGTTTTACCCCGGATTGTTTGGCTCAGTGGTGTCAAAAGGAAAGGTGGGCTTCTCAGAGCCTCTTTGCCTGGTCGAACACTGGTAGCACATTATTCAGAGGTAAACCAAACAGTTCTTCACAGTCTGAAGTGTTCTGAACACTGCTAGATGCATGTTGCTGTAACAGGTTTTAAAAATTTCATATGCTTTTCTTCAGATAACTCCTCTATGGTCTTTTCTAAACTCATTCAAGCAGAATGCATTCTTCATAATGTATGAAGACAGCAAAAGTGGCAATATTCCATGTTCTGATTAGTACCCATCTGAAAAACTTGGATCATACATACATACCTAGAATTATAGAATGGTTTGGGTTTGAGGGAACCATAAAAATCATCTCATTCCAATCCTCCTGTCATGAGTGGGGACACCTTCCACTAGACCAGGTTTCTCAGTTATTTATTGCTTTGTAGGGTCAGTCATAAGCTTATAGTAAAGAAAACTTATTCTGCGGAAAATCTCATGACAGTAGATAGGCTTGCTTCAAGATGGTTTTGTTCTGTCACTGTTCAGGCTCTTCAATTGTTTCATTGAATGCTGCCACTCAGCTAGAAAATGCTCTGGCAAGCATGGCTGTACATTTTAATTGTGCTGCCAGAAATTGCATCTTTCCATGATGATTCCAGCTGCAGTCAAGACCCCACTGACATTCCCTTGGCATGTTAGCCTGGAAATTTCCAGTTGGTTATCTTAAGGTGAGCCACCCTTTGTAAAGTTTTCAAAGAGTACTGTGGTTGATCATTTGTGCTTCTTCAATACCATTCCCAAGAAGCTATCCTATCACACATGGCAGCATTCTGAACTAACTTAGGCTGATTCAGTGGGGAGGCTGTCTCTAAGAATATTTCAAAAGAGTTAGTATCAGGCTGCAGAGACACCACAAGTGCAACTTTTCAAAGTGAAAAGTTGCTGCTTCTCCTTCAAGGCTCACCGATAGAGTCCGAGTGGGAATTAAGCAGTACACTGATACTGTACATGATTAGCAGCATGGCTGTGGGATGAGAACAGTTATATACTGGATAAATTTAAGATGACAAATTTGCATGTAAAACCAGAGACTCTTGTCAAAATAAAGGAATAAATGAAGAGCTGTCCATCTGATGACAGGTTGCTTAGGCTATCCATGACAGCTAACACAACTTTAAATAGTCTGTCTCAATGTATCTGAAAATGTTTTGGGAATGTATTAATAAAAATTACGTAAGTTTTTTTTATGTGAATCATCATGGTGTTGAGCCTTCTGAGAAAGAGCTGGGGAACAGAAAACCTTTATTGGAGTTTGTAAATATTCTCAGTTCCAAACTGTATGTTATTTTATTGATATACCCTTACTCCAAAAGTCAGATTTCACTGCAACAAGATTTTTTTACCCCTAAGAAAAAAAAAGAAAAACCTGAAACCAGAAGATGGGTGCATAATGCATGGCTCCTCTGAGGCAGACTTTCCTACAGTTATTCAGAGTTTCTGCAAAACAGTATTTTGTATTCTCTGTACTGGAGAAAAAAGAGACTAAATTTGAAACATCTCTCTGCTTCTGTGCACCAATAACATTCCAGCATTGATGCATGGCACTCCAAAAATGAAGAAAACATCAATGAGGAACAACAAAATTTTAGAAACTACTGAAACTTATGCTGATCAAATAAATGCTCTGACTAATACAGTGCTCAAAATAAAAAAAGCTAATAGAGGGATGACAGTGGAGGGGTGGAGAGGGAAGAGAAGATGGGTTACACTGCATTAGGAGTCAGGTGATTTTGTGTTTTTTTTTTCCTTTCGGTAAATTTTTCATGAAGGGGCTGTGGTCTTGGAAAACATTCTTTTCAAAGAAATGCTTTGAACCTCAGTTTTAATTTTAGCCAGTGAAGTCCTTATTAATTCAGTTTACTGAATGCATTGGATATTTGTGAGTCAATATTTACACAGATTATTTAATCCTCCCCAAGTAATCTGGTATTATATAAATTAGAAGTGGTTTTCTAAAAATATCTGTAGGCAAAAAGAAAATCACCAGTTGGACTTTTTGCAAGAAAAAAGACCATGACTCTAAAGAATTTTTTGCAAGAAAAAAGACCATGACTTTAAAATTTTTGCAAGGACCTTTTGAGTTATATTTTCTCTATTTAGACACATACATGTTGTCATCACAGTAGTTAAAAATAGCAGTTCTTACTGAGTTTATGTTGTGAAAACAGATTTCTGTGTAATAAAACTATATGACCCGAAGCAAATTAAGGTTTCTTCCCACTTAAATGGTACGATGGTGTAGCTTTTCAAATGCTAATTAGACACTAGATTTTTAGATGCCCCACGTACCATAGACCTGATTTTTAAAGATCATTGGACTTTAAGAATCATATCCATTGCAAAAGCTCCAAGATAGGTGTCAATGTGTAAGGACCTAGTAAAATACTATTCCATTCTCTAAATATTACCGTTTGATCTCTTGTTGACTCATTCATTGCAGCCTGTGTTTTCCATTTGTTTATATAAGTATATAGAAATAGGTGTATGCACATGTATGCATGAGTGTGTACATATGTGCTCATTTGTGTTTTGGAACTACAGAAAAAATTAATTTTGTGGACAATCAAATAAGGTGCTTAACTGGTCCCACTGGAATTTCTCAAACTGGTGAGACTTTCCCACAAGGCCTTGTCAATACAGAAGCAACATTAAATATAGATACAATACATATAAAAGATCAAAAAATCTTCCTCAGTGATCCCATCCAGGTACTTGCTATTCTTGACCAATGTCTGTTCTTTGCAAATATATTGATCTTCATCTTAAGACCAGTTGAATTTTTGATTAGTATTGGGTCAGAATCTCATTTCTCTGATGACTAGTAATCTGAAAATATCTGGCCTACATTTATTTATGCCTAGATTTATATTCATTTTTTCTTGTCTCAGCAGCTTTTACATATGTATTTTGATCCTCATAGCAAATGTGTTTTTTGGGGGAATGTGAGGGGATGTGTCTGTTTTCATAAGACCTCAAAGTTTACAAGAGTGCAACTACAAAAAGCTTACAACTCATCTCCTTTGTCTTTTGTTCTATGCTTTCTAACAAATATTAACATATAGAAAGTTGCAGGGAAACTCTGAGCAGTATAATCCAACAGTACCCTGTCACATCTGGGCATTGCAAAAATATCTAAATGTACAAAAAGGGTATCACTAATGGACCAATCTGGTGATTTGCTCTTCTTGAGAGCAAATAACCCCTTTGCTGTTCTGCAGAAACTCCCTTTGTATGGAGGTGATGCCAGCAGACAATAAGGTCTGGTTGCTCATCTCATTTGTTCTGTAGGACTATGTGAAACCCCCGTAGCCAAGTAAGAGAAGTGAAACCTCCCTCCCTGCTCCATCACACCTGTCAGTTTCTGCCCCACATTGATCCTCTGCTGGGTTCTTCAATGCTCTCACTTATCTCCCTATCTTAGCCCCTTGGTCTATCCTAATGCTCTTAAGAGCATTCCCTTTCTGTGCCCTGGCAAATATCCTTACAATTTGCCTGCAGCTGGGGCAAAATTCTTACTCAGAGACCAGCCCGTCCTATCTCCATTCTCTGTTCTGACCCATCCAGGAGCAAAGTTCACAATTTTATATCAATAACTCTCTTTCCTTCATAAAGTCTATTCACTGCAAAGCCAGGCTTACTTCCCCATCATTCAAATTCATCCAGACCAAGCCAAAATACTCTGGCTCTCTCACTGCATTTTCTTCAAGTGTCTACTTTCTCCAGAACCTGGATTACCAGCAGACTCCACTGTATTGATAACAAATAATGAATAAAGCAAGTAATTAAAAATTATATTGTAGTCAAATTTTTGGATGTCAGAATCTCATATTTCTGACATGTCAGAGTTTAAAGAAGTATAAACTGAGGAGGGAAATGGTAAACAAGGAGTACATCGGATGTTTAAGCTCTTTGCACTGGAGAGCTTTCATTCTGATGTTTTGGCCAGACCAGCATCATTTAGAGGATGATCTTCTACCTCAATTCTTGCTGAAGTTGTTTGGCCGTAACTACAGGGGATTGTTTCCTCTCTTTTCCAGATGTGGACAAATTACCAGAGAAGTGATCATACCACAGACCATAAAATATCCCCCTCCCTTCTTTTGTGTCACCTCTGATATGATCAGGCTAACTAATTCGCTCTGAACATCCATTATTACACTGATGAGGTCTGACTGGCTGCCCTTACTGATTGACAAGGAAAAATGAGCCTTCTGAATGTGGTTCTAATATATATTCCAGACAAAGAAGGGGAAGGAAAAAAAAATGCAAGAGGAAAAAATTAATTTTGTCTCTTTAAAATTTGGAAATTATGACAATTATGCCCCCAGGTTTTTAATTTTCAATTTACAGATGTGGTGAAGTACACTGAGTCACTTGACCTCTCTAAGAAGCGGCCTTGTCCTGGCATCCTCACTGGTATCTCTGTCCCTCTGGCAGAGATATTACAATTCAAACCTCAAACTCCAACTGACTGCTGAGCTGTGAGCTGTGCTTCTTTTGTGCATCCTGTCATTTCCCCCTCCCTATCTTCAAAAGGTTTAGAAAAATGCAAAGGGAACAATATCATATGGTGAATTCAGTTTATGTGGCATGGCTTAGTCATCCTTATTTACATCACCCTGCCACCTAAACAGACCTATTCACAATGCACAGCTGTCACTCAGCCTGAACCTTAGATTATTGTTAATGTTTGCAAAGGGATGGTTATGCAATGCTACACAACTCTACATCAAATACAGAGCCCAAGGACAACAAAACTTGGTCCAAACTGACCTAAAGACTCTGCAATTTGTGCTCTGCATACTGATTTATCTGATTGCACAAGATACAAAATACCACTAACATATTTTAAAATATATAGATTTTTTTTATATCTCCTACTTTTTTCATCCAAGCTGTCTTTCTTCCCTTATGTTGCCAAACATGCTGTGTACCCAACCTCTATGAAAAGAGATCAGGTCAGGTTTGCTTGCAAAACAAAAGCATATATTTTAATTTCTGTATGAAGGGACCGTAGCAATTTTACAGACAGGAAACTTTGGAGCAGTGGAGTAAAGGGCAGAAGCTTTAATGCGCAAAGAAGCATCAGTAGAAGAGCATCTTACACCACTGGTAGGAAACAAAGTTTAAAATCAAATTGATTATCATTAATCTGAAACCCTGGTCTGATTTTCTATCCTGATGCCATTCAGTCCCTCCTCCTCACACCCCAAAAAAAGCATACCCATCAACATGAAGATAGCCTGGAGCAAGCCGAGGCAGTTCATGGACTGAGAAACTCAAAGCTCAAACAGAGGCAGTGAGGCATGCCAGAAAGAGCACATTTCCAAAATTAAACTGACCATTCATAGTGCCCAGATCTCTCCCTGGAGGCTGCTGGAAGCAAGAAGCAGCCAGCAGACAGCTCTGCCACATGGGTCAGGACCTGGCTGGTACAACGCCAACCTAAAACTGTGTGTGGAAAAACCATACAGTTTGTATGGGTAGCTGCGGGAGAGGATTAGGGCCATGGGTTTTCCTTCTTTCTTCACAAATACCCGGGAAAACTCTCCAAAGTACCAGCCTATCCAGTCCTGTAATACTCAACACAAAAGACTCAGCTGGTCTATTGAGCCCAGAATTCAAAGGGGAGACTTTTTCCTTCACACCCATCCTCAGTAAGAGTGAAGGACAAGTGGCGGCATCAGGCACGACTCTGCAGCTTGATTAAGGCCCAAATATGTTCCTGAACTTTAGAAATAGTCTTGGTGAAGATGCTTATGAAGAAATAATATATGAAGGTTTTATCTCAATTTTGAATAAAACTTTGTAACTGGTGTAGCTAAGGCAAAAAAACTCTTTTAAAAACCCCTCTTAACCAGTCCTAGTTTAGCTTATCACCCATTCCTATTTCAAACAGGTCTAGAAGCACTTTCCACTCAGAGAGGTCGCTGTTACTTTTCCAAATGGAGATGGTAATGCACAGAAGTTAAATGCCTCACAGCTGTGTCCTCTGAGCACACACACGAGTTGCACTGGTGAGCTAAAGGGAGAATAATAATAAACAATGCTCACAAACAAATCTTACTTTAAAAAGGAAGGATATGCATCTATAATACAGCTTATAGTATTGCCAAAACTGATTTGGCATAGGGGATTAAGGGATACATAAAGGCTCAAATCCTCAGCTGTTATCAACCTGAGCCCTGGCAGTTCACCTTAAAAATATGGAGTTGGCCCCATGCAAACCCACCAGCCATAACAGATTTCCAGAAACAAGCCCAGTGTAGAAACTTAAGCGGAGAAGGAAGAAATGTCTGGGTGGAAGAAGAGGGAAGAAGAGAGCAGGACTGCAGAACAGAGCAGGCAGGAGGATATTCTCAGTAGTTTTGCTACTACCATTGCAAAGATCTTTCTAGGTGGTTATTTACCTATCATCCAGAACTGCATTGTTATTAATGAGTTATTACTTATATCTCAATAAACTGAGACAACCAGCTAATTACTTAATTAGGTGGTCCCTCCCCCTTTTACTCCTTTCTTCAAAGAGATTTTAATGTGAAAGCCATCTTCTATGTCTCTGAACAGTAATGTGCACTTGAGCTTTCAAGTCCATGTATCATAGAATATAAAAAAAAGCAGCAAAATAATAGAGAGCTGTAATTCTACTGATGGTTTCTGGTGATAAGAAAAGCTGCAGTGGCATGGCTTGAAAGGGTTTGTCACCATAACTCCAGGATCAAATTTCCTTGTATTACAGAAAGATGGCAGAAAGGGTCTGCAAAGGACACTCAAGGAGACATGTAATAAATGCCATGAAAAGAGCAATTCTTTCAGATAGAAAAGCTTTAACACAGTCACAAAGTGCCTAATCATGGAAGTGCTGAGTGAGTTCACCCCGCCTTGAACTTCAGCAGGATGCAAGGTGCTCAGCACTCCTTTGCAGAGGCTCAGCACTTCAGAGAATCAGATCCCAAACCAGGAGGAAAAATCGTTTTCAGAAATACATGTGGCAAGATATAAATTCCTACCTAATAAGATAAATCAGGTTTTATTCAAGCATTGGCATACAAAAGAAAGAGATCCCAGACAGGGCGATATATTTAAAACAATCCATTTGTTTCCTCTCCCAGAGTGGAATCCCATGTAAAAGCCATTTTGAGAGTTTGAAAGGTATTTGACTGTCTTTAGCTTGCACTAGCCCTCTGCACAGGGTGAATCACAACCTTCACAAAATACTTCAGAACCATGAAGGGCCACAGCTCAGGCAACTTAAAATTAAATAGCGTCAGAGCATGTAATAAGATATTTTGTGCACTAAAGACTATTTCCTGGCCATTATTTCACATGCTACCTAATTATTTCATGGTAAGATTTTAATGCAACAAAATCAACAGTTGTTTTGTAGCTTTTGTGGATTTTTAATTTTATGAAGATCAAAAATAACTAATGACAAAAATCACATCCAAAAGAATGGCCTAAGAAGGAAAAGAAGGAAATCGTCCTAAGGATGTCAAATTCCTTGGTCCTAAGGATGTCAAATTGCTCTTGGAGATCTGCACAGACAGCATACAATATATATGCAAATTCCTTTATTGTGAAGCAGGGTGTTCCAGGGAAGTCTAACCTGAGCAAACCTTACTTCTTTCCCTATTGAGTTTGGACTCTTGGAACAAGCCATTTTTGTGCTTCCTTCAGATTTGAAATGTGATTTTCTATCTGGTCTTTAAAACACTGTGTCAAGCACATTTGTGTATGACTTAGCTGCTTTATCATGAAATTTAAGGCTGGATCCATGAGTGAAAGGTCAAAATAGCAAACATGGAGGTAAAAGCATATTTGGGCCTTCCCCTCTAACTGCCATGGTATACAAGACATCTGTAAACATTTCACGTGGTATTTGTGGTGCTGTACTGCTTCAAGAGACCATAACTGCAAGGCATCATAATAAACAAATTCAACCCCCAAATGATTTGAAAAAAAAAAAAAAATAACCCATTCTTTCACAATGCAGGTCTACTTGCATAGTCAGAATGTGACTTGGTAAATTTTTTCTGACGAGCAGTCGTAGAAGCAGCCATAACCATTGAGATACCCCTGTCTCTGAACCCCTCATAAGTCTCCTCTCAGGCAGCTGTCACAATTAGGGCAAGATGATATTCATTACAATTTCCTGAATATGCACCAAATGATCTGATAGGGTTTCCACATAAGCCTAGAAATTATTTAGACTCATTCAAAACTCAGCCCAGTGAAGTTATGCCTAAATGGGGGAATATCTGAGAAGTTATCAGTTGTGCTGTAACACAAACTCAGGACTGAGCTAAGCACAAAATAGTCCCAAAAATATAAACTGGAAGTAAGTCTGAAGAATGATCTGAACAGTCAGAGGGGTCTAGATTCTTAGGTCACAAAACACTATGTACAAGCCCAACAATAGAAAATCTGCAAAACTGAAGCTTGATTGGAAAGAATCAATGAGTGCAGAATCCTTTTGAACCGTGCAGGAAACTACATCATTCCTTCTGCTGGCCTCTGCTCTGGGCAGGCTTCGGAAACTGTCTGAAGCTGTGATAATGGTCCTGGTCCAAGCACCTCTGGTTTCATGACCATTCAAACCATATGTGTGTTTCTGGTCTTTGTTACGAGAATTAGTGTATTCTCGTTTTTTTTTTTCTTTTTATTAGTCTTTCTGAAAGCTCCTTTGTTTCATTTTTCTCCCCATCATACACTGAGTATTTTTCTGACTAATAGCACCTCTGCATCATAGCCTTGTTACTCATCAGTAGAGGTCTGTACCTCAAGTTAAGTAAAATAAGCTGAGTGTCCCCCTCTATCTTGAAATACTGTTGTGACTAACAGATACTGGAAATTCATCTTCAGGAGTCACACCTCATTTTCTGGTAATGAGCTGTAGGGTCTATGCACTGGACTGTCACTGATTGCTAAGGTGCTAACATTAAAGAATAGAGTTTGCCCTATAAAATCACACAGTTGTAAATAGAGGACCTTTCCTACTGAGTTATCTTCATAAATGAAGTTGCTGTAGCAAGCTTTTGCAAGAACTCTCAGTCCCACATGCTGTAGTTAAACTGGGATAATGATTTACAGCATAGTGAAGTAACCTCCTAAAGCTGAACTTTTGGGATTGCACAAGGGACTGTTCATCCACATTCCAGGTTTGATTGCTCAGAATTTATCTTAATTATAAGGGGTTCAATTAGAGTGAAGTGAGAAGGACTGAGAGAGTGAGAGTGAGCAATATTAGAGCTCTGAGCAGAATGACTGACAGTGACATAATGCCATCATATAACTAAGATACTGCAGCACAGCATTTAAGTAGGCCCCATTCTTCAGGCAGATATGAAAGGTTTGCTTGGTTCTGCTGTCTCTTGCAGGTAGCACAATGGGCAAAGGGGCAGATGTACACTCTGCTGACATATAGTTGTGTTGTTGCTTGAGTTAACTACAGCTATTTAAACAACAAGACTCCACAAGGTAGTGTGACATTACACAATAAAAGGCTGTGGTGTACTGTGAGAGAGGATTAGAAAAATTTAAACTTCCTTAACTGTCCATCTTTAACAAGGATAAAGCACATCATTCCATGTTTTCTCAAACAGGTTCAGAAAGAAAGGTCTAACCCTCAAAAATTATCTAATGGTCACATGGTCCCATCCCGCCTCTCCATTTGTTTGCTGTCTCAATAGATGTTTATTTTCAGATTATTGATGCAAAAATATACAAATTACCTGATGTTCCAGACACAAAACCCAGTTGCCAAAGAGCCTACTAACACCCTGGACTTGGAGCAGTGAAGTCACAGAGCAGAGGGTAGAGAACAGGAGGAAAAGGCAGAGATGCAACAGTGGGATTGTTCAGTTACTCACCACAGACACACATTCATGATGCCAGAGCATGTTTTACAAAACATAACTGAGTGAAGCAGAAAAGAAGCTGTTCCACATTGCCATGGTGAACTTTGAACACATTTTAAACCTTTCCGTAGTGGTTTGAGCACACATAAATTTACAATATAAATTATACATCACCAACAGCATCACCTGAGCAGTGTGCACCAGCTGGCCTTCAACAGTGCCCCCAAAGTGTGTGGGACCGACTGGGAACAGCTGGTGCTGTCCTCATTATTTCCATGGCAGCTGAGGATTCTTCTGCACTCCAAGAATCCTCAGCTGCTGCTTTTATCCTCCATCTCCTTTTTTTTTTTTTTTTTTTTTTTGCAAGAGGGTACATATTTCCTTTGAAGCAGGAATGGGGGCTCATAAATTAAATTGACTTCTTCCTGCGACTGTTTCTCCTCCATTCTTCTGCATTCATTTACTCTTGTCATATTTTTCAGTAGCGACTCATGAGAGCAGCACTGTGACTAGAGATGTGTTTGTTCATCAACATAAGAGGAAACTTTCCCTTCTAGTTGCAGCTCTGAAGAGAATATCACAGTGGATTCTCCATGGCCATAAATGTGGACCAGAGCCACATTCCCAGACAGGGAAGCTTGATGGGACTCTATGCTTTTGTCAAAAAACAAATATGTGCTGAAGAATATAACTACAGTGATGAAGAGGGGAATATGGGTTGGGGGAGAGATTATCTCTTCTTCTCACACTAGCAAATAAAGCATTCAAAGCACCAAAACATGATAAACTGTCCACAACTTTGTGGGGGAGGCTATACAATTGATTCAAGTCCCTCCAGCTAACAAAACTCAGAGCCTCACAGAGAAATTTTCTAATAAACATCTGAAATTAAAGCTCCACTGCTGACAGCAAAATTACAATTTACAGTTTAAAGACGCATTCAATTATAGTTACCCAGAGACAAAGAAGACAAGAAAAACAAAATAAATCTGGAAAGAAAAGGAAGGACTTCAAATTTGCATCAAATCTTAATCCAATAATCTGCCTATAATTACCCATAGCAGACTCTCTCCTAAAGTGATCAGTTTTGCCTCAGATCTCCAAATCTTTTGGCCCAAAGCCAAATGTATAAGTGCTTTATCACTTGAGACTCGGAGAGCATCCGTGTCCGCAGGCTCAGTGAGAACATTTATAGCGGGTATGCTTGGCTGCCATTGTGGATTTGGTTTAATCCACTGAGAGTCTTTTTACATCTTTGACTCTGTTTCATGCTCTGAACCAGTGGTAAGATTTTACTGGATTACTCCATTTCTCAGGACAGAAAGAGTATTGTTCTTTAGCCAACTTCTGAAAGTTTGTGTTTGCGACTGTCTGCATTTTTCTGCTATTTGTGTACCCTTTGTCTGATACTGAAAAATTTGCCAGTGCAATAAAGGTAAAGGAGCAGCATGGATGCCTGCTTTGTGCTTTTTTACTGAAGTTTCTTGGGTTTTTTATGTCTTGGCTGTCTGATATACCAGTATCTGTTAAAGATGGGGCAGAAGAAAAGCATTCTTAGAGGTAGTTCCTTCTTATTCTTCTATTTTGTGGTGTTAAATCCACATGATCATATGCGAGAGTTATGCAGTCTTTCCCTTTAGGGAAGAGAGAGAGAAGGGGGAGAACCTGAAAGCAGTAGCTCTTCCTAGTGCTGGGAATCATTGCAAAACAAGCTCAAGCAGCAGTGTGTTGTAAAAGCGTCATTCACAAAAGTGCCAGAAAGCCAAATTTATTGGATCAAGTCACACACACCTGAATGACAATCCCAACAATTATAGTCCTGTCCTGTCTCTCTGTGTTGATACCAGCAGTTAGCATTATAGGCTGCTTTCTCCTCTGATGATGATAAATCAAATAATTATTAAAACTGCTGTCATCAAAAATGCAACCAGTAAACAAAACACAAAGTTAAGAATTTTCCCAGCCATAGGACAGACTGGAGCAGAAAGTCATCATTTAATAACCACTGTATTAGCATGATCAAACCCAGTTCTAACACAGACCATTTCTATGGTCAAAGAAGCACTACTGGCAACAGGAATTAATTGTGGTTGGTCAAAAAATTGGTTAGATTGGAAGAAAACAGTTTGTGCTCTCTACTGTGCTACCAATATCCTCTGCATTGCCTTTCTTCAAGAGTTTGCTTTGCAAAAAAGGGAGCAATACCACCTGTTTAACACTGATCAATGAGATGTCTGATTTGCACGTGTATACTTTTTTTTTTTTAATGTATGTTTTTCCTTTCATACCATCAATAAAGCCTTTGGGGCAGACAGAAATCAGAATTGGTATTTGTGAAATACTAAGATTTACATTTGTGAAATACTAAGTATTTACACTTCTATGTGGATATTGTTGACACCAATCACTCCTTTAATTTTTCACTTTTCAAAATATTTATAAACCAACTGCACAGTTCTTAAGGTTCTCTACCTAGAAATCACAGAACAAGCACAAACAAAGTTAGTTTGTTTCAAAGGAATCATCCCAGGTAAGTTCAGAGTAAAAATTATTCCTTCTTAACTAGTTTCCCTATAGAAAAGATCTACATCCTTCAGCAAATATGTATTTTTCCAAAAAGGAGTCACTGATTGCAAGCTAGGTCTTATTGCTATATTTCTTCTCACTAACAAAGGTCTTTCTAGCAGTGATATGTGATGAAGCAGCATACACTCTATTTAAGTAAAAGCAACCCGAAGGTTTTTGATTGAACTGGCTTTTGTCTGCTGTTTTTTCTCTCCTTTGACCATCACTCCGCATCCAAAGTTTTCCACGTCCAAAACTGAAGCAGATCAAGTCCTGCACCTCCTGCCTATGTAGTTTCACAAAGTTTTCCAGGTATCTCCCTTCTGTTCACTTCCTTTTTTCAGTGCATCTGTGCACTACCAAATGCTTTGGCATTCAACTCCAGATATTGTGTTTTCAAGGTTGTTATTATTATATTTTGTGTAAGGCATATGTTCGTATCCAGTGTACTGAACATACCAGTACTCAAGAAGCAGCATGAGTTGGTCAGACCATGGATGAAAAGCAGGAAATAGTCTGAAGAGATTAACCCTCTCAGAAGATATTTAAGCCTCGATTCTAGTACAAATCAGTAGTAACATCTTTCTTATTCACCAGATGTACACCAAAATGAAATCAACAGAGATGAAATCAGAATTGGATCGTGGTAATAAACATGCAAGTTATAGCACAGTCTGTTAAACCCAGTGTTGTTTGTCTACCAGGGTAAAGCAGATGTACTTTCTCAGTATCCTGACTTGAGGGATGTTTCTAAGAAAGGACAGGGTTATATTGTGAGCGCTGTAAAAAAACTATAGTGTAAAGCACTGTAGCATGCAGAGGGTAGTACTAGAACATACTGTTATGGTTGGCTGTACCTGTAAAATTCATGAAATTATTGTCTTCTTTCAGCTGCAGTACAGTACTTTTACAGTAATTTGTCACTCTGTTTTCAGCAGGGATAATGGACCATGCCTTTTTCTAGGAGCACATTATTTGGCCACTGGCAGCTCTTTATATTTGCCATGAGATCCCCAGTAGCTACATGTTCACCCTGACCCCCCTCTGCAGGACACTGGAGGCAATAATAGATCTGTGGGGTTAATGTTTCTTTACCAGAAGTTAATGGCATCTGTGATGATTGGTGTTAATTGGTCTGGCTATGTCCAGTGTGTCTGCACTGTTCCTTTCAGCATGCCATTCCACTTCTGCCTGCACAAAACAGCATGACAGCACTGCAGCCAAAATCATCTAGAAAAATACCACAGTCATTGCTCCTCCCTATCTCACCAGACACTGCTTAATATTGCCATTTTTATACGGCCAGTATCTAGAAGCCCAGTAATAACCTTTTCTATGGCTGGAGATAAATGCCATGTAAAAATGAATGAAAACTAAGATCAGGGAAAAAGCCCCTTCTGACCTGAGGGCTGATATTTTTCAGCTTTAAAGTCTTCTTCTACCTATACCATAACATCAGTGATGAAACTACTCTTTTCCATCTTATTTGAAAACCTAACATGTTACTGGTATTATTTTCTATGAAAAATGATAAGTCATTAGAATTAGGAAGGAAATTGTTTTCCTGTCTAGTGACAAGTTGTGAGATTTTCAGATTTTTCTCTTTTCTGCAGTGCAGAAAATCCAAAACATTTCTCACTCCTCAGGAGAAAAAGTAGGGTGATTTTTGCTCTAAAATGATGTGGAAGCTTGGCATCCTTCTAACATACAGTAACATGGACAACAGGGACCAAACCTCATCCTCTCATATACAGCCCTTGTTAAAGATGCATTTTCCACATGACAAAGTCTTTCACCCTCTTTTCCATCTGGATTTTGACCACGTGTCTGGTAAACCTGATGTTAAAAGTTAGACGACTTCTCTCCCCACCAAAAAGAATTTTTCACAAAGTGTTTTAGATTTGCTAACCATCACCTTTATAACAATTCTTCCTCAAAGCATGATGCAATTAAGTGTTCCAGAGCCAGAAAGCACATGGTTGTTTTGGAAAGGGCATCTGATTTCAACGTCAAATTCTTTTCTCCCAAGGTGAGTATCATTTACACACTCTCCAGAACCAGTGGAGCTAAGCGTATGTTTCACAAGGAAAAGTATATGGTTTTTTTTAAAAGCAATAAGGGGGAATATGCCAAAATGGAAATAACACCTTTATTTTAACTGCTTGATGTCTACCACAAAAAACCCCAAATCAAAATAAAGCAAAAAACAATCATATTTAAGCTTAGAAGGCCGAAGAACTTTCCCCATGTATTTTTTCCAAACACTGAAGTATGCCACTGCTTTTAGATACATGTCGTGTCTTTCAACCTGCCCAGAGTTACTCAGATGCTTAAAGAGGAATATGCCAAAAGATAAAAATGCCAAAAAACTTCTCTGAAGAAGGATTTTACCAGTTCAGGAAAGGGAGAGGATTCATACCAATCAAAGAATTAAACTGGCAGGCTTGGTGCCATATATAGCCACAGTAGAGACACAGACTCACAGAGCTCCCAGTTTCATCTTCTGTACTGGAGGCATCACTCTTTCCATGACTTACCCTGGGACTCGTGGGAAAGCTGAGCCTAGTCTTGGCACTTGGATTCCTCATCTAGGTTGTGTTACACATAATAATCTTTGTCTTGTTTTACAAATAGCATTTATCTGTTACTCCTGCTAATTGCAGTATAACAAAATACACTCATCTTTCTGTACCCTTTGTAACTAGGTAACTCTGATCGCATTTTTGAGAATAGTAGTTGCTCACTGTTCTCACAAAACTTAAAGGAAAGAAAAAATAATGAATATTTTGTCTGTCTGCAAACATTAGGATATCCAGCATTATGTAGAGCAACTTGCATGTTCTAAAAAATCATCTTTTAAGCTTAACACAAACTAAAGTCCTCAACCACCACCCGCTGAAATTGACAAATACATTCCCATTGCCAGGAACAGGCTTTTGCTATAAAAGTGGCTGGTCAACACAGCCTAGTCGTCAGATGCACTCTGTCATCCCTTACATTGAGAAAAGAACTCCACTACAGGTAGTGAAATGCCAAGCAAAGCAGAAGTAGCCACTCAAGATACCATGTTCACAGGTATTTCCTGTATTTAGATCTGCTCACTTATCTATATTCAAGTTAAACTTCTCAAAACTTACACTTCAAGCCCTAGACACTGGTAAAGGGGTCATTGTCTGGAGATAAAACCATGCATTTATGTATATCTGAGCTCCAAATTGTTAGAGTCCAGACCTGAAGGAATAAAAATTGTAAAATGGCTGTAGAACTTTCTGGAACAGCTTTGAAGTCACAAAGTCTGAAGGACAACAGTTGCAAAGGAGCAGAGGGTTAGCCTGCTTTTTGTGAAGCATGTAGGAGTGCCTTGGTAAGATACAGCCATGATGGTGTCAAACACTATCCTTTGGAGGCTGTGCACTGTGAATGAGCAGTGGATTTCCTCCCTTTTTCTCATTGTAAATTCCATACACAAGCAAAGTTACTCTATTCAGGCACATGAAACTGTATTTGTAATATAAAGGAACTGAGACAAAGGGCACCAAATCATGTAATCACATTTGTCCTGCAATGTGTGTAGTGAAGTGATACCCCAAATAACCAGGAGTGAGTCTTTCAGGTACCAGCTGCTGCACAGCCATAGCTATGCCTGGGCATATTTTCCTGCAACTGGACTGCACCAATACCACTGCCAGCAAGCTGCCTGTCAGCACTTCATTTTGCTCCACTTGCTCTCTGAATTTACTTGGTAT
Source organism: Cinclus cinclus (assembly GCF_963662255.1). Classification (NCBI taxonomy): domain Eukaryota; kingdom Metazoa; phylum Chordata; class Aves; order Passeriformes; family Cinclidae; genus Cinclus; species Cinclus cinclus. Next base: position 93,751,213 of record NC_085046.1, on the reverse strand, counting down.
TCTGCTAACAGAACTATGCCCATAAAATCTCGCAGGTCTTGTAGGTGGACAGAGGAAAACCTTTATGCTTGGGTTTGTTTGAAATTCTTGAGTCATCCTATGACTACATAAGAACAGGGGCAAGTTGTCCTTTTAATGATTAAGTGAAAGGACAATGATATTTTTTCAGGGTTTATAGCATTTCCACAGCAGTATTGTGCAACACTGAACACTGCAGTTTGTCTACAGGCAACTTACCTTTGCACGGATACAAACAAAAACTGCCTCATTCTTGGAGAGGTTTCCTGTGACCTTCTCCTTCGTGTGCCATGCATCGCACCCTCCCCCACCTAAGAGCACTACTGGTGGCCCTGCAGATGTTTCTGGCCCATTATTGCAGCTTTATATTTGCAAGAGCCTTCCTTGAACAGATGTTCTTTCTGTGTGCATTTACCATACTTCCCACTGCAAACACTTTTACAACACAAACAGCAGATTGTCTTGCTTCTGTCGCTTGGATAAGGAGAGAGTAAATGCCTCATTCTAATGATGCGAGTTTTCTTCCCATAGTGCTTAATGCCTCCTGTTCTCACTGTCCCTGCTCACTTTCTGTTTCTTGAGTTCTTCATCACTTATTTTGACTCTAAAGAGTCTCCCTAAAAATATCTTCTTCCTGAATTTCCTTCACTGCTTTCACCTTCTTTTAATCCCTTTGGCTGTGTCCTCTTTTTTTTTGTAGAAGCTACTCTTGCATTCTTCAGCTCTGCTCACTGAGGAGCTAATTCAATGAATTTAAAGGAATGTGCATTTTCTGGAGTAAGAATTAATATAAATTGGTGAATATAATTCCTAAAAGTTATAGAATAGGAGACAATAATTCAAAAACTAAAGAAAGTTTGTATTGGCTAGGTATTGCAAAACCAAGAGTTGAACACACCAATCTCTCTGATGTTTAATCAAAGACCTACCTTATAAGTGGAGTAATTTGTACAGAGTCTTGTAAAATTATGACAACATTACATACATCTTTGGCTTCTTTCACAGTGATTATGATTGCTTTCAGAGGACATCTTCGTTCATGACTATTCCTGAATAAAATTTATCTGTTCCTGTGCTTTTAGCTTCTCCTGTTTTTCATCAGACATTTGTCAGTAATATAGCAGCAGTACTAATATAAATTTTGTAGCAATTACAAAAAAGTAACATTTGTCATTGAATAATAATACATCATGAAGAAGCAATGGTTTGGAATTGAGAGGAAAGGAGTGGAGATTGCTTCTGCCACAGCTAGTTTGCTTCGGATACTCGAGCTGGACTGTTTAGAGGTACCTGAAATACCCTTATGTCAACCTGTACAGCACAGATGTGACAGGATGCTGAGAACATCATCTTTGAATTTGTCCCAGCCTCAAAATCATGGAAGACATCATTCTTGTGCTCTGCAACCTCCTGAAACACAAGCTCTGTCACAGTCCTAATGTCCGTGATAAAAATCATGCCCTTGTTTCCTTATCATAATTTGCTTTTCAAAAATCTTTTAAAATCGCCTTACACGCAGCTTTTCAATTGACCATATTGTTCCATTTTTGCTCACATTGTTTTCCTCTGCATCCTCTCTGCTATAGTTCTCTCCCACATAAACACCATTGCACTGAAAAATACTGTCACCTCATTGTATAGGTTTCAGTCCTCACATTACAACTTCCCCGTTACTCCTTACACAGATGGACTAAAAGCTATTTGGTGTGCTCACTTCCAGCTTCATGGATACAATATTAGATGTCTGGCACCTATTGTGCAGGCAGCCTTTGAGGGTTTTGCAACTGAAAGTTGTACTTACCAATGGCGGTCATACAGCTTAAAATGTAGGTTAGGTTCCACTGACAGTAAAAATCAGACGATGGTCATTTTGAATACAAGAATTAAATTACTATAGGCAGAAGACACAGCTCAGGGTTTCATGAAAAGCTCAGTGGTACCCTCTTTTGCCTTTAGTAAAGCACTGCAAAATTAATAAATTCTTATTTGTTTGAAAAGCACTGATTTCCCTGTCTGGTAGTCTGTGAAACTTTCTACGTCTGCCTACATATACTGTGGAGATGACAATTTTTTGCGCAAATAAAATTTTCTCCTTTTTAGTCTTTTTACATGTTCACAAATGAAGTAGAGCCATTCCTTAAAAGTAACTATATACCAGTGAATTAATAATAAAGTCTAGCTGTAAAATTTTCTCTCTCAGAAATGTTTATGAACCACATCTACTAACTCTTAATAATATGCTACAAATACAATCAAAATTAAACCCATCTACATTGAGATTATGGCCCTGAGTTAAGCATTAGGCCTAGTCAAACATTCTTTTGATAAATAGCAGTTGGGAAGAGTGTGTGTGAAAACTGAGGAAAAACAGATTTCTACTGTCATCCTCTCTGTGCCATGCCCATCCATCTCACTGGCATCCACCATGGGCCTGTTCAGTTCCTTTCCAAGATGCCCTGTTCGAGCTGCTGCACTGAGGAGCAGCACACAAGTGTAGCTCTGAAATTACTGCTCAATTTGGTCATGGCTTGAAATGGTTCTACTTACCAATATTACCAATGCTAACTGTGGATTCCCCACTGGGCAAGGCAGTTCTACTGAACTAGACCCACAATAGAGACATTTGAAAGTGAAAATTAGTATTCTGCAAACAAATGCAAATGTGTTTAACCTTTTTCTGCCCATGAAGAAAACTAAATAATCAGATAAATAATCAGATGCTATGAGCCAAATAGTTCACTGTATTTGTATTTAAACAGTAGTTCCATTTCACTGAAAATAAAGGAAGATTCAGCAAACTCAAGATGTTAATGATGTCACCAATGTTACCAATGTTTCTATCTTCTTCAGGAAATTAAGCTCTAATGGAAATCTGAGAGGGAAAGTGCTCTCACACATTTTCTCAAAACTCTCACATTTTCTTAGCCAGTGTTTCTTCTCAGCCATCCTCATCCACAATCTCAGTTCTGTCAAACCAGAAGAGAATGAGCCTCATCTTTCCTGTATAGTGTGCTTCCTTTCCTACCCCAGATTTGCCAGCTCCAGTTTCACTGTGAGATGGGTGTTCTCGTATTTTTCAGGAGGACAGTAGATCAAGCTACACTTACTCAATTATGTGAGTGTACTACACTCACATAAAGCTGAAGAAAATTATTTCTTATGTGGAATGAAATTTTATTTGCCCAATTAAGTAATAAACAAAACAAACTGCCCCAAAAACTTGGAGTGGCACCAGATAAATATCAAGAGCTTCAGTTTGGTGGAATACTGTAATAGGATTAATGAACAGAAAATATTTCTTCATTATGGGCTGCATGTAGGGCATTAGCATTAAGAAATTGAAGTCCTGAATGGACACAATGAGCCACCTGAAATCACATATACTACCTGAAGACAATACATATGCTGAAAAACTAGCACAGAAAGTGCATTCTATTCCCAGTGCCTGTCTATTTAGTTTGCTTAATAATTTAGTAGAATTTAGAGTTCACGGATGGAACAGGTATGGAACTACCCAGTTTAGGGAACTGTTTAGTCTGGATAAAGTAGGGGAGGTTGAGTTTTTCCTTTTTCTTTTCTCTTTTAAGTGAGGAGGATGTGGAGTATGTGTCTAAAGCAGAAATTCTACAAAACTCATTAGACATTGTAAAATTAACTTAGTGCTCTCCAGATCATCCCAAGTTATTATGCGTGAATCTTTGTACAACAGTGCCTTGCATCACTTTTCCTCTCACACATATTATTTCTGCCTTTGGTATTCCATTTGGTGCCTTTTAGAAGGTCCATGGTTGAGCCATTGAATGAGTACGATCCTTGCAGTAAAAAACGTGGGTGATTTTTATTTTGCCTCTCCTCACAGCTGCATGAAATGGTTCTTCTGTAGCCCTCTGCTAAAAGAGGAAACCAAATTCTCAAATGTCTCCCATTCCATTTAGTTGTTTAGATCTGCATGAAAAGTCTCCAGTCATTGTCTACAGTCAGGGAATTCAGAGCATAGCTAAAGAGGAAAACTGCTGGGATAGCCCTGAGGCACATTTTTGAGCAATGCAGTTATTATGGGTGTGAATTACAGGGGTCCAAATGTCCCACAGAGCAGAAATCACAACTTTGGCTCAACAGAGCACTGGGATATCTTGTTCCTGCTCCGTTTTTCCCAGCATCAGAAACTGGGTGAAATTTAAGGGTGTTTTCAGGAGGCCAGACCAACCAGGAAATTCCCTTCATGTCCTCCAGTTCTTTGAAATGTCTGGCATGTCCATTGCTCTCTGTGCTGCAGAACTGATGCTTCAAGGACTTTCCCTGATAAATTGCAGGAGGATCTCTGTGTCTTCCTTGATGCACAGCAGAACTGCGTGAAGATTTTGGAGTATTTCAATAATTTCATGGTTTGACTTCATTCTTTCCTGCAATATGGGTGGACTACAACACCACTTGAAGACAGCATCTGAGCCCCAGCTTATAGCCAACATTGAGGCAGCTTACTCAGTTAGAAGTTCTACAACACTTCCAAGCTAGATATTTTGTAGGTGATTGGGAGACACTCGGGAACAACACTTGAGTCAGACCTTGCAATTAACTGCCGTACAGATGCACTCCCAAGTTCTTTCACTCACATTCCCTTGCAAAGGCAGCCAACAGATATTTTTTCAGTCAAAGTGGTTTTATTTTAATCTGAAAAGGCTTTTCATAAAAATGTCCTTTGGATTCTTTTTCTACAGCTTGAATAAAAAACTAAGGGAAAATTTGGTTTTCAAGAAGCTGACTTAGGAAATCCAATCCTGTTCCAGACTAGCAACAGTTGAGTGCCTAAAGGCAGTCTCACAACACACCATCTGATCAACTTAGAGCAAATTTGGACAGCTTTCAGAGAATACACAACGAACTATTCTCAACCATGGGAACAGAAAAGTAAAGGGAGAGGACGCTTTCAAGGAAGATCATAAGTGGAAAAATTTATTGAAGAATCAGCTACTAAAAAAATTTCCCTTTGCAAAGTGATGATTAGTCAAAGCAAGAAACAGTCTTTAATTCTGACAAATCTCAGCAATTATCACATGAAAATATTATAACATTTTATTTATTTATTTATTTTTATTTTAGCTGGGATCAGGTCAGGAAAAAATTACAAAACTCTTATTTGTCATTGCCAGATCAGGGCTGTATGGCACTGAGTAAAATGCAGCAAGGATAACAACATAAATACCTCTGAAGCCAATTTTTACATCACTTTCACTAATCTTCTCTGTGTCATTGGGAGGAGTAAAACACCCTCCTGATATCAAACATCTACATTCACTGATGGGTAGAGAACATCTGCATCCACAAAAATTGTACCATATGATGTAATCACCACACAAGGTTCTAGGGATCCTGTGCTCAACCACCTACCACTCACCACTGTTACCAGCCATATCACAGGTCGGACAAATGCCTCCAAGTAGCAGAGACACCGTCACATATATTTGAGAGAAGATTTTCCTGGATGCATTCTTGAGGTAGCTCTTGCAGAGATGACTTTTGATGTTATTCTGCAAAAATAAAGGAACACACTGGCACATCTCTACTTCTTGTTGACAACCGCTACTTCCAATGCAGTGCTAAACCATCTGTGCTAGGTAGCACCTCTGGAATTTATCATCGTGATGCTAAAGAACATATTTTAGTCCAGATTGCACCAAACCAAGATGGCAGATTGTTTTTTTTGTTTCCCAGTGAAATAGCCTCTGTTTTTATTTCTCATTTTCAGTCTGCAAAAGCTGTCATAATATCAATAAAATTGGTACATCACCAGAAAGCCACAGTCCCAATCGTTGTTTCATGTGCAACATGCTGCCCACAAGACTTTCTGATATTGCCTCTTGATACAGTAAATTAAAAACTTAAAACAAAGGCCAACAGAGAGAGTAAACCTGTCCACAAAATGCAAGTTGCTCAGTATTTCTCCTCCTGGGACCACTGTTCTAGAGTAATGTGCAAATATTCCCAGCGAATCACAGTTTAAATATCAGTTTGTTTGCCAAGTGATTCTCCCAACTCCCTGCTCACAACCATGAGAAAACATTTTATTTATTAATTATTATTTGTAATTTGGGAAAACAAATGGCTGTATTCCCAGTCAGTCAACTCTCCTACCCACATATGTGCATTCCAGGAGCACAAGCTTTACCTCTGGCTTAGAGAGGTATTTTTTTTCCCTGGGATCCTTCATCAAAACATTAGCAGCACATTACTGCTTAGCAGGTGCACAGACCCCATAGCCAAATGTTACTTGTTAACTGTGGTGCAACATTATATGGCCATAAATGTCTAGGTATTAATCACAGGTCTTGATTTGTATCCAAAATGTGATTTATTCACTGGATTTTTAAGACTGTATGCTAAACTAACAAGGAAGAATGAAGGAATTCAGTCAGGAAGCTGAATCACTCTGTGCCATGAAGTGGCAGATCAGGCAGGGCATTGCTGGGAGAGAAACTGGAATCAACCACAGGAGCAATGGGAAAGGGAAACAGAAGCCATATTTGACAAATTCAGCTAACATTTTTCCATTGCTAAGTAAAAGAATGTAAGAACAGTTCACATCAGGGTTCAGAAGGTAAGGAAAAATACAAGCAAACAACCTTCCCAAATCCAGTCTCTTTCCATATAAAAGAACAGAGCTGTTCCCACAAGAAGTGGAGGTCTTCCACTGAATTCAAAGCAGGGTTTCACAACAATATAGTGGTGTCTGTTACTTATATGCTAATAAATGATTCTGAGAGGAATCACTGACTGGGAGAAGGTCTGTAGTCCAGTTTCACTAAGTCTCTCTGCAGTGCTGTTTATTCTACTAAAAATACACTGTGCTACCATGAAGACCAGCAGTAGAAATTTTGTCGTCACTGCTTATACCACCTGATAAAGTGGTGACCCCTTGACATTCCTGAGTTGCTTAGTTGTGTTGATGAAAACACAGTACAAAGCATGCATCAAGCACAATACCCCACATGGGACATGGGTACATCAAGAAGAATGCTAAACAAAGCTGTGGAAAATTCACAGAGGAAAGCCCATAGAAGGATGCTTCTTTCCAAGCAACTGTGGCTTGATGGTTTCCTTTAATTTTAGGAGAAATTATCTGGCCTGTAGCAAAGCTTAGATGAGGATATTCAGATTTTTGCAAAATGTTCCCTTAATTCTTCTCTTGAACTTCCTAATTTATACTCAGGCCTAAGGACTATATTGAAAAGGTTATTCATGAAAACAGGTGAAAGCAGTACTTGCATCCCACCTGCACATGCGACACGGTAAATAACTGACAACTGAATTCTAAATCAAGAGGGAAAACAAGCATAGGATTCCAACCTATATATATAAATATATATATATGTATCTGAAGCAATGTACTTCAAAACACCTGAAACAGGATAAGTATATCCAGTTTCTCACAGAGATATCCAAGCATCTCACTGCATAAAGACCCCTAATTTTTCAAGGTATTCACTGCAATGCTCTACTCCTCATCTTTCATTCAGATTCCTATTTCCTGGCGCTGATTATATCTTCACCCACCTTTTCAATGATTTGCTGTGCTTTCTCTTATAAGGGAGGAACCCTGTTGCTGGCCTGAGACATTACCCAGGATAAGGCATAACATATGCAAGATATGGTGTATTCTTCATCCTTGACTTTCATCTTTCCCACTCTGACATTAACTTTCTCCCATAATTTGCAAGTGCAGTTAAGCAAATCACAACAATCAATTATGATCAATGAAATATTTTACCTGTGACCTCCTTTTTGTGTGTGTGTTGCTTCCTATTAGCTAATGCCACACAATTAATTTCTTCTTGATAATCCTTTTGTGCTCAACAAGTAGTCATAGTTATGTCCAACCCATCTTTTCAATGTAAACCTTGCTCTAACATGGGAATGAAATCACTACAGATCTATTATTTCTCGGAACAGGATATTTCATTTGCATAAAATATTCTGCACTTGACACAGTGCCAGGAAGAAACACCTAATGTCCATTCTTCATTGCGCTCTTGCAGTGGCCTAAGGAACAGAAGGAATCACCATGTTAGTCTCATGCCTATTACTCCCGAGTTCCCCACTTCTTAGTTCCATCTCTGATTTATACTCCCATGACTCTCTGAGAGACCTGTCAAGTCGGTGACCAAGATAATGGACAAAAAGGAATTTCTTACATGATGTAATTTCACATTAAAACAGAATGGTTCACAGGTTGTAATAGAAGGTCAATAGCAGATATTATAACCTTTAAATTGGTTGGGAAAAATGGTTATTTGAATCAAAACCTAAATAAAGTTCTATACAAGTCAAGATAGCTGAAGGGAAGTGTCTTCATGCACGGCAGTGATATGCCTGGTCTAATAACCTCAAAGGTTATCAAAGGCAGATCCCAACCTTGTTCATTTTCATAGCAGCAGGACTTACTGGCAGGGAATAGCATTAGCACTGTCTTCAAATGTACAATGCCTCTTTTTACTTTTAAGTTGGATGGCTATATTCCAAAGTAAAAAAATTATCTAAATGTCATTAGTCCAATGGGAATGCAGAAAATGTACATTTTGGAGACAGATCAACCTGTTAAACAAGAAAAGGAGACCAAGAAGAAATTAATTAATTGAATGAATTCATGAGTCCCTCATTTGTTATTAATAAAGCACTGAGGAATAAAATGTTGATGAGACACAGTCATTCACCTTGGATCAGTATGCAAAAGGAAAATTCAGTGCACTGCAGATAGTTATCAAGGCCATATGCACAGCTTTTTGTACTGAGTTATGGATGTTATATTAAATGGTAGACTCAACACTGAGTACATATACTTTGCCTAGGGATGAATTCTACCCTAAAATAACTCGATAAGGCAAACTTTAGAGAAGCAGAGAGCTGATTTAATGCAACGTATAGCATGTAGTCACTAATGGACTTTTAGTTATTCCCAAAGATAACTGCCCCCATAAAGGGTTTTAAGTAATTCTTAACATTATTTTCACACACTTCAAAGACAATCGGTCTCTTAAAACTGTTTCTATATTTCCCCATATTACAGAGCTATATGCATCTTGGAATGTTACCTAATTACGTATACACACTACTTTCTGCCTTCATGGGCAAAAGCATCCTGTGGTATTGAAAACCACAGTACTGAACTTTCCTATTTCAGAAGTCTAATGCATTTTGCCTCAGCTCTTAGATCTAGTTTTTTGGTTATTTATGCTTTCCTGTTATTTATAACAGCCTGGCTGGTTTTTTGTTTGTTGTTTTGTTTTGGTTTTTGTTTTTGTTTTTTTTACTCTCTAATCAAATACTACCAAAAATTATTATGATTTTAGCCATTGTGTGATGTAGCCAAGACCTGCTCTTGCACCACGGTGCTCATCTTCAAGATCTGCTGTAGTCCAGTCTCTGAAGAAAACAGAAATTATAATTTATTGATTTGCTAAAACTCAGGTTTTTGCTCAAGTTACTAGAAACTGCCAAGGAGTGAAATCCTTGAATATGAGGCCAGGAACAAGGCCTAAGAAGTGCTTAAACTCATTTTGAGGATATAAAAGTGACTGAAGTGTTTACACAGGATTGGTGCTAGTACTTCATACAGGAGAGGAGCTGACCATGTGTGATCACTTCAGGAAATCACACCATGTTCTGATTTCCCCCCAGATATCAGCAACTACATTAATAATTCTACCAGGCCATCAAAGCCATGCTACAGCTCAGGACTATTTTGTTTATTGTAATTACAGAGGGATAAAAGCACTCTAGGTCATGGTAGAAGCTCAAGTCATTAGAAATACTTCCTCACATCTTTTGTGCTATGATTATTCCAAAGTGAAAAAAAAAAAAAGCCTCAAGGCAATTTTAGAAAAAGGAAAAAAGGGATAGATTCATCTAATCCACTTCTAATCCAGATTTAAAGAGTATTCTGCTTTTTGCCTTCACTTGAAACCAGATCTCTCACGTATCTCTGAAGATATGCCATGTGCTGTGACTGGACCAAGCCTGCTAGTCCAGAAATGCACTTTTTTTGTTCATTAAGTGAGTCCAGACTGTACTGAGTTGCAAAAGTTAGAATAAGAAATGGGGGAAGAGGTTTTTTTTCCAGCACAGAAAAAAATTCAGAAGCTTCACTGCATCTGTTTACTGCTTTATTTCTGAATTTCTAAAACATTGGCAAATTTAAAGAAGGACCAGCTAGTATTGAAAGAGATCCTGAATAGTCAACAGTAGTTTAGTTAGATCAGTCAGGCCACGAAACCTTGCCAGAGTTGCTCCTCCCTCAGAAATTTTTTAATCTATATTTAAACATCCTTGATCTGGCCACAAGAGACATGATAGGGCTGACAGAGAGGGAAGAGGGGCAAGGAGGAAATTAGGGTTTCCAACAGAAGGGGGGGTGGAACAGCACTTCTAGAAAATCTGGGCTCTTTGGACATAATTGTTTGGCAATGTGTAGGTATTACTAAAACCCAGGATTATTTCCAACACTACATCATCATATCCACTACTACTGTCTGCCAGTGTGTTAGTAGTAAATCTGAAGAGCCAGGAAAATAAGTGGAGCCTGTCTGCCTGCAATGAAGGTCTGGCCTCTGTGCTGCAGCAGCCAATGCCTTTCTCAGAGCATCAAATTATCTGCTGAATATCTAAAATATTCCTGAGACAATAAATGCGCTTTGCTAAATTTGGGGGGGTGTAAGGTGGGAGAAGTCTGGGATTTGAAGAGGAGAACATTTAGAGATATAAATGGAAGGTGGAGCACTACTGGAAGAGAAAGGCCCCATTGGCATCACTACACTGGATTCACCAGCAGCCAGTCCCAACCTGGCAAAAGCACACTTCGTGCTTTCCTTTCTCCTCAGCATAATAAAACTGCTGTAAGATCTGGGAGAAACTCTTTCCACTTGATTCCCTCTAAGGCTGTCACACACCAAGTCAAGACCTTAGGGGTGAGAAAACCAGTGCACCTCAGACAACACTAGAAAAGGATTGCCTGTAGGAAGGATGCTCAAGAAGAGGATGAAGTGACAGACCTATCAAATCTGGTGGGTTTTGGGTAAAGGAGGGACAGCAAAGCTCAGGCTGAAGGCAATCCCACAGGCTTGTGAGTTCAAACAGGAGATGCATCAATTTCTGAAGCACAGTTGTGAAGCAAACAGTTTTTGAAATTTCAATAGGGAACATTTTTCCATCCAATCAGAAGATCTTTCTTCTGATTTCTGGTGCTGTCATAGCAGCTCCACTGGAAGAGAGATTATAATGAATTTAACCCAAACTAAACCTACTCTAGTCTCTGTTTAGGCTGTTCTATAGGCCAAATGGGGCCTTATTGTGTCATCGGTTTTGATTACATTTTTCCATTGATCTCAGTGGGAAGTTTTGGTGTAAAATAAATGTAACTCCATTGCCTTTGCATAGTGTAGTTGAAAGTGTAAAGGTACTGAACTGGACACCAGTTGCCTTGGCAGGAACCACCTGAAACTCTATAGCACAGCATTAGTAGGTGCTGGTAACTGCAGGTGTCATGCGGCCAGTTCAAGTCATTACTTTCCTAGAATCTAGGTAATATAAGAGAGGCCTGTCTTTTGAATCCATCCATCTATAATGTACTGGTTTTCTCTGGGATAATTTTCTTCATGCTAGCTGGCATGGTGCTTGTTTTGCATCTATGATGAAAAAAGAGTTGATAACACAGTAACACTAACATGTTAGTCATGGCTGAGCAGTGCTTACTCTGTCATGGCCTTTTCTGCTTCTCATGCCAACTCACCAGAAAAAGGCTGCTGGGAGTGCACAAGAAGTTTAGACACAAGTCCCCAGCTGACCAAAGGGACACCCTATGCCATATGACCTTGTTCCCAGCAATAAAAGCTGGGGAAGAAGTTTCCCAGGGCTGCAATTGCTCAGGAACTGCCTGGGCATTGGTCAGCTGGCAAAGAACAATTGTGAGTGGGTTTGCATCCCTTGGTTTTCTTGCTCTTCTTCTTTTTCTTCTTTTTCTGTTTGTTGTTTGTTTGTTTGTTTGTTTGTTGTTTATTTTTTAAACTTAAACAGTGAATTCAACTCACAAATTTTCACACCTGTACTCTTCTGTTCCCAGCCTCCATCCCACCAGGATGTGAACTGAACAAGCAGCTGTGTAGAACTGAGTTGCCCACCAGGTTTAACCCTTATCTAAGTCTGTCACTGGGCTCACCAGAGCAATCCCAAGGGAGCCTCTTCGGGCAAGAACAAGCCTCTCCCTCTAACAGGCTCACTCTAAGTGTACAGCACTGCTCCCAGCATTCAGAGTAGAGCAGTCTTTCACAAGACCAGGACCTCTCCTTCACTTTCCTTCTTCCCATTCCTTTTCAACTCTTTGCACACCAATATCATCCTTCAACTCAAGCAGCTTCTCTTCCTTATTGGTGTTTGTCCTCCTTCACTCAGGAAACAATTTTATTTCTTTATCTCTATGTGAAGGCCAAGCAAATCAAGCTCTTCTAGCTTCCTCTCATTTCATATGCTCTTCATGCTCCCAACCAGCCTGGTAGCCACCCTCTGAAATCTATATTCTCTTTTTTTTTAACATGGGACACCACAACTGCATGCCAGACTCTGTATGAAGTTATCTGCCTGAATACTCTTATTAAAGTTAATAAAATTATACATGCAGGAATTTTTACTACAGTAAAAATCATAGCCATGAAAAACAGGTCTTTCATATCTTTTCTTAGTATAGCTGATATTTAATATGTGAATGATGGCAGACATATGAAAGAAAAAGTAGGTGACTGAAACCTGGAGCTACAAGGAAGGTTTTTAATAAGTATTTTTCTTGGTATAATTGCAGTAGATATTAACTAACAGTTATACTTCCTCTCAGGAAAAAAAAAATCAAATAAGCCTAAAATAGAACTTTTCACTGTGAGTATGTTAGTCATAGAACAGAGCACGATTCTTGGGATTTTTGTATGCCATCAGTGAAGAGACTTGCAGGAAAAGTATGAGATTAATGGCTTGTGGAGAACCACAATTCTATGCAATTAAAGCCTAATACAGACCTTTTGAGAAGCCTCTATCAACACAGTAGAAGATAAGTCCAATTTTCAGAGAAAAATATTAACACATCTCATATATGTGTGAACACTATGATCAGTCCCTTAACATACCACATTACCACTTGCTAGAAAGTAACCATAAGGACAGAATAGGAAAATTTCCCCCTCTTACAGAAACTCTGAAGTTTCTCTTTAAAAATAAAAAAAAAAAAAAAACAAACAAAAAAAACCAACCAACCAAACTCCTCACAAACCAACAAAAAAACCCAACCACAACACAACAACAAAATAAAAAAAGACCTCTTACCACCTCCACACACCCCAGCTGTGGCATTCAGCCAAGAAGTGGCTGTGTTGACTCCAGCCCATAGTCTCCATTGACATACTGCAGGATCAAGGCAATGCTGCCTACATTGCTCAAGGAAGTCTCAGAGCAACTTCCCAGCAACAATTTCCCTCCAGAGCTGAGCATTGAAGCCTGAGCGTGCCCTCTGGGTCAGAGAAGGTGATTATACCCTGATTTCATTCAGTGAGAGCAGGGGCTTAATAATGTTTTTCACTTCACTGGTGTAGCCTATGAGCACCAGCTCATGGGGCTCATGGGGGCATTGGCTTCTCAAAAGTAAAGTTTTGGAGCCAGAAACTTCCCTAACAAAACTTCTTAAATTGCCTATACTTTCTGTCTCCAAAGTGTGTTTTAACACATGTGAAATGCTGTTTCAGTGAAAGTTTATTTATTGAAAGGTAATCTTTGATAAGGATATTGAACCATGAATTGGGCTCCTATATAAAGAAACTAAAGGACCCAACATGTTTTGAGAATACAAGCTGAAAGGGAATCTCCAGCCACATTTTACCCTACTCTGTTACTCATTCCTTGCTGACCTTCTCCAGCAGATTCATTCAAAAAGCATTGCTTTTGATGAAGCCAATGAAAACTTTGGAGTTCTGTGAGAGATTTCACTACCTTAACTCAAGATGACTGACCCTTGCTCTAGACAAAATCCTTTTCTTTTTACAGGCTTTTGTCCCTCTGCTACCCCTTCATGCAGGACAGCCCTGGGCCTCCTCCAGCTGGACTGTTTTCGTGTCTGGTTTGTGCAAGAGGAGAGACTATGGCTTTGCCTGCCTCTTTATACAGCTGAGACTGCTTTCTTCCCAAGAACAATTCTGCCTGGCTCTCTCATGAGCTGTATAGGGTTGCAGTTTCTCTGAGAAGCCCTGGCCACCACAACTGTCTTGATTTTCTGTTTACGGTACTTGTTGCAAATGTTATTCCTAAATCCTCATTTCTTTATGTAGCCCACAAACTTAATGATAGCACAATCCCTGCCATTTTTCACAGTTAAATACATTTTGAACCTGAACAGTTTCTCTATAGAAAAAGACACTCTCACAACCTTTTGAGGACACACTTGATGCCTACTACTAATGCTTAGGGGTTAAGACTTTGTGGCAAACACCTGCCAACTCAGCTCCCAGTGCTACTTACATAAATATGCTTTTGTTCTTAGAATATGTTACGCCAGGTTTCATAAAAGCACCCATGTACCACTATAAAAGATTTAAAAGATATAAATAATAACCTAGGAGTCATTTAAAGTTAGGATCAGCAAATTTCAAGGAAGGGATCAACCAACTTTGGTAATTTAACAACTGTTTAAAATACATTAGCAATATCTGGTTTAATCTTATGGTAATTTATAAGCTATGAGGTTTTTAAAGAAAAAAGTCACAGTAATACAGGAACACAATAAATTAACTACAAGCCTGCAAGTGAGTTTTTTAAAGAAAAAGTCTATCATTCTACAGGATTGTTAAAGACATATGAGCATGCATGTAAGCAAACAAATGAGCGCACAAAAATATGTATATAAGCATTTCAAATAGCTGTATATGTTTGGTTTGGAAAAAAACAGGTTTGTTTGATTTGTCCCTTATATTTCTATTTGGTGCAACAGTATTAATAATGAATTCAGGTACTCAGAATTAGTGCACAGGCAGTTTTCATGCATGAAAAAGAAAACAGCAAGCCCACAGTACCCTTGTTCAAGGAAGACAAGCAAGAACAGATTCATTGTATGCACACCTAGTGTCTTGTTGCGTATGTACCTCATTATGTTGTGTCTGGGGCTTCAGCACTTTTTTTCAACTTTCCTTACATGCTTTGTTGCCACTAAGGCAAGAAGCAGAAGTGAGAGCTGTTCACCCTCCTACCTGAACTTAGGCAGAACCAGCTGTCTAGCAAGGTCAAAACTGTTTAGCACAGAAAATATGGTATAAGGAATCTCTTGAAAATGTATCAAGGTGGCCATACACCTGGTGCTCCTTACTGAGGTTGTTTTTCAACACCCCTGTGTCACTTTGAAGTCAAAGCCCTCACCAGGAAAGCAAATCAAGACATGTGTGCCTACACAAGGGGGGCAGAGCTGGCCTTCTGCTCTGGGAAGGAGTGGAGGCTGGGCTGGTACCTGAGAGGAAGCCTTGGGCAGTGCCATGCTTTCATGTACTGCCAGGCAGCACAGGGCCAGGTGTGCCCCTCAAGACCTGGGCAAGCCCCTGTGCCCGGGGTCTGCTACAAGACTCTTCTTGGCACCCTCTCGCCAGCGGCAGCCAACATGGCACAAACCCACCAGCCTGGCTTCTGCTGTGAACAGTGGTTTCATACATGGACATTTTCATGGTTGTCCTTCAAAAGTTTCCACTTAAAACCAAAAACAAGACACTGTTCACTGAACCCAAGCCAGAACTAAGTAGAATTGTTATCCTTTGGAAGGGTTTGATTAGTGACTTTGTCTTGCTCATTCCCCTTCCAGATAGGAATAAAACTTACTGAAATCTAACAAAACTTATTGAATCTTACATAAGGGCTCATGAAAGAAATCATGTTTTTCAGTTTTAAATTCTGTTTTACATGTCCTTTCCATTCTTGCAGGGCTTTATTTTACAAATAATGCTGAATCTAAATCTATTCTTTCAATACAACTGGTGTTTGTGATTTAAGTAATCAAACAGGATCCTTAGCATCAGTAACCATAAAATCTAGACCTACTTTGACCTACTTCTGCTAGGTGACTTTGCCTAAACCAACCAGGGGTAAAACTGGGAAGATGGTGCTGAAAGAATAAAACAAAAAAAAATATTTATTCAAAGTTCTTTGAAAAGGAGAGACTTTCTGCACCCCATTGTCCTCGTCTTGGATATGTTTGCCAAGTCTTTCCACTACACAAGAGATTAATTTGTATTCTGTGGACAATAAAAACAGCAAGCAAGGTAATACAAAACTGGCATTATACAAATTGGCTTGGGGTTGCGCAAGAAGAATATCAATATTATTAAAGTAAGGACTTTCCTTGTATTATATGTTTTCCATTAGAAAAATCCTTCACATAATTCTGCTGAGTTCTAGTGCTCTGGCAGTATAAAATCTTTCCCTCACTTTCAAAAGAATTCCAAGATGCAAGACCAAGACTATGTAATTAACAAAGTCATACAATGTCAATAAGAATAGAAGATAGTAAAGAAAGTAATAAAAGTGCAAAACTCATAGTACACATTTCACAGCTTTTAAACGTATAGATTTGCAAGGGACTATAATATTCCTGAGAAGAGGATAGCCATAGATTGTTTTTTGTGAGACTCAGACTGCCCAGAACATCTCAGGACTGGACCCCCAAGTTTAGGAAGGCCTAAAAGAAGTTGCCTAACACAGCTCTGCCAGTCTACTTCCAACCTGACCTAGAAAAACTCATGCAGTTTTTGTTCTGAATCTCTCTGGAGAGGAGTCTGCCAACTGTACCAGACTGCAAGGTGGTTTAATGATGTGGACAAACGGGCCTTTTATTTCTCCTGTGCTCGTCTGGGAATATTTGGAAACCATACATTGTAGTAGCTTTCAGTGCTCCCAAAAACTGAATAGGGAGCTTTCCAAGGTGTACAATAAGTTGCCAGAGGTTCAACAGCAAGACAAAACCTTGCAGCCTGCTATTGATAGTTTGCCTGCACATACAAAAGAAATGGTCCATTATAAATACCTTTAAAAATTCAGGAAAACTGAATGTGATTATAGAAGTAAAATTTTCACCAGAAGTATTCATAGCTTAAAAAGACTACAAATGTAAGATGTAAGAGTACTGTCTATTCCTGAGCAGTTTTCTGGTCAATAGTATTTTACATGTCATTTTCTCATAATGGATAGTGTTCCAACCAAAGAATTATTCCAAATACTGTTTTTACAATTTGCAAATTACTTTGTGAAGTTTTCTCTCTGTTGTAATGGGAGCTGTGCCTAATCCTCTTTGTAGTTGATAATCACATTTCCCATTAAAGTAATCTTCTCTCATACCCATAGGACAAGCTGGAGAGGAAGATTTCACAAGGGCATGTAATGATAGGACAAAGGGTAATGGCTTTAAACTGAAAGAGAGTAGGTTTAGATTAGATATTAGGAAGAAATTCTTTACTATAAGGGTGGTAGGGCACCGGCACATGTTGCCCAGAGAGGCTGTAGATGCTGGATTGGGCTTTGAACAACCTGGTCTACTGCAGGTTTCTGTGGCCACGGCAAGGGTTTGGAACTAGAGGAACTTTAAGGTCCCTTCCAACCCAAACTATTCTGTGATTCTAGGTGGTTCAGGTCTATCTTCACAGCCTGGAGGATCCTTGCTGTTCGTAACAGTCAGAATTGTCTCATCAGAAGTCTCCTCTCATGTCCAAATACACACTTGCTATTCAACAGCCAGTTAGGCAGGACACAGGAAAGGGAACTCAGCTCATTCAAACTTCAAGTATTTCCTTAAGCCTTATTTCTTAATTTTTTATGTTATGTTAGTGGATTTTCTTGAATGGTAGCTAGTAATGGCATAGTTGTTCTTGTCCTGCTTTCTTCTGTCTCTCCCTCCACATGAAATTCTACTACAGAATATACTCTCCTGGCAGAAAGATGGATTCAGAGATTCAGTAACCTTTTTCAAATCATATCTTGTCTGAGTTCATAGCTCCCTGCACACATGCACAAACATTCCCTTCCTGGGCTCCTGGTTTTGCTCCATTTTTCCTCTTCTCCACACCATAGTTCCTCATGCATGGAGCACCAAAATTTTTATTTCCTTGAGAATCTTTGATTGGCCTCTATATGCAAACACCTGTTTTGCAAATAAAAGGTACAAAACTGATTTTACCATTAGTCCTGTTGCTTTCCTTGAGGCCATTACTATGCAGGATAGGGATTCACATATGATAATGCTGACATTCAAATCTACAACTGAACTGTCTAAAGACAATCTCCAAACACTACTCCAGTGATTAATCAACCTTACATTCACACAGAAATATTTGATGTACTGCTCTACTCACCAAAGTCTCTTATTGCACAGTCAAAGGTTATTTGGAATTTATCCATTGCCACCAGGCTGGAACTCACTATTATTAAGCAAAATTCAACCTGGAGGATCAGTGAAACTGCACAAGGAATATGGAGTGTTTTGAGTCCAAAAAAAATACTGAAAAGTAGGTTTGGGACTTAGATTTAGGGAATATTGTATGAATATTTTAAATTAGCTCCCCACAGTCACAAGTACCCAGTACATGTGTAGTCCAGAGGGTGACAGGTATATCTGTTCCTACTGTCTTTATATACCACATACCCTAATGTCTTATAAAACATCTGAAGAAGGACAGAAGTTACTGCTATAAATTTCCATGGAAATGTTGCCATGTTGGATCCCTATAATAGCACAAAAATTTAGTTTCTATCTTCTTTCTTCATATGCACCATTGTTTTAAAACTTGATCATATATCTTGACCTTATCAAAATGAGAGAAATGAAAGACAGACAGATACTAGGATTATTCTACAAAGATAGACTCAAAAAAAGCCATAAAATTCACACTAAAACTGAGAATCCCTTTCTTTTACTATGGAAGAATCACCGTATCTTTTCCTAGTATTCTTTATATATACCTGGGGAAAAAAGTACACTCTTAATGCCTCATGGGAAAAAAAAAAATCCCTCAATGAAAAATGTGCATCTCCAAAATAAAATCATTATCTCCCCTTATTGATCTCTGAAAGGAAGTTATAAATACTTCTGGCCTTATGATTATGAACTACACATCTCAAAAGATTTCTGAATTTCCATGAAGCACAAGGACTGTATACTCACTGAAGATCACTGAAGGAGTATTTCAGATTATTTCAGAGTCCAAGCCCCCTCGCTGCCTAGAGATTACACTGCACTCCAGCTCTTACCATGCCCATGCACCTGTGTTTCTTTCCCAAAGTAGCTGGAAACTCCATGCCTGATACCAGGACTCTGGTCTTGTGTTGAATGTATTGTCCTGCAGATTGCATATAGAGAAGAAGTCTTACAATGGAAATCATTTAAAATGCTGGTTTTCAAAGACCCAGACAGTGACTGAAGCTACTTGTCTGTGTATAGCTTCTCTTTCAGCTTGCACAACTCTTCAAGCTGCAGCTGCCCAAGACAACACATTTGATGGGACAAGAGAATGTCGCTGCCATAAAATGAGAGCTTTTAACATCACTGGTTTTCGTTCTTGCCATAAATGAGACCAGAAAACAACAGAAAACCAGTATTTTTTTCTGAGACCAAGTTTGAAGTCATATATCAACTTGATGGATCTGCCTATTACTATCATTATTATTCCTTGTTACTGGAAGAATCAAGAAAATCACTACCTGATCTCCTCATCCCTCCCCCACTTGTCCCAGGGCACCAAAGACTCTTATGATAGTCTTCAGTCTTCTCTTTGTTATTTCTTCCTTGCCAGTTTAAACAAGCAATAGTGGATAGTATTCAGAGGCCCTTACTAGACTGGAAAGTTTTTCAGTAATGCCCCTTCTCTGAGCCCCTGGGAGACAGCAGACTTCCCCAAGAGCTGGGTTCAGTCTGCATATCAGGACCTCTGCTCCCCTTGGAAGGGAGTCTCCTACCCTTTTTTTCCTATTTACAGAGGAGGTCTTGATGAAGAGTACAGGTGGTATTTTTTAGGAGGCCCCACTATCTCAGAAGGACCTTTTCCCACCTCATCTATTGTCTGGCCTTCTAGTTCCAGAGCCTCAGACCTGTTGTAGAGGGCACCAGTCCCACTTAACATTTTCTGAGGAGGTAGGAGGAACCTTCCTCCTGCTATGTGCAGTGACTTCTTCCAGCCCTCATCTTTAACAAATCCTTGACTAATTACCCTGCAGGGTTCTGAGTTCATCTGCTTCTGCACTACGATGCAGGTTGAGGATAGGAAGGGATATTAAGCAAGTCTGCAGACAATACAAAACTGTGAGGAGCTGTTGACTTCCTCAAAGGCAGGGAGGCCCTGCAAGGCATCTCAGCAATTTGGAGGCCTGGGCAATCACCAACAATATGAAGCTAAATAAGATCAAGTGAAGGACACCTGGGACAGAACAACCCTGGATGCATGTACAGACTGAGGAATGAGAATCTGTAAAGCAGTGCCACAGAAAGGGACCTGGTGGTCCTGGTCGATGTCAAGTTGAACACGAGTCAGCAGTGCCCTGGCAGCCAGGAGGAACAACCCCGTCCTGGGGGACATCAGGGACAGCATCACAGCCAGGGAAGGGAGGGGATTGTTCTGCTCTGCTCTGAGCTGGGGCAGCCTCACCTTGAGTGCTGGGGGCTGTTCTGGGTGACACAGTATAAAATATTGAACTATTAGGAAGTGTTCAAAGGAGGGTGATGAAGATGGTGAAGGGTCTTAGGGGGAAGCCATATGAGGAGCACATGAGGTCATTTTGTCTGTTCAGCCTGGATAAGAGGAGACTGAGGGGAGACTTCATTGCAGTGTAAAACTCTTAATGAGGGGAAGAGGAGGGGCAGGCACTGATCTCTTGCCTGTGACAGGACCAGTGACAGGATCCAAGGGAATGGCCTGAAGTTGTGTCAGGGGAGGTTTAGGTTCAATATTAGAAAAAGATTCCTCACCCAGACGGTGTCTGGGCATTGGAACAGGCTCCCGAGGGAAGTGGTCACAGCACCAGACTGCCAGAGTTCAAGGATCAATTGCACAATGCTTTCAGGAACATGGTGTGACTTTTGGGGCGGTCCTGTACATAGCCTGGAGTTGGACTTGATGGTCCTTGTTGGTCCTTTCCAACTTACCTCATTCTGTATTTCAGTGACCACGTAGATAGCTGGTTTCCTAAATGGTGAAACTTAACCCCTCTTGAAATATTCTGCCATGTCCACCACTTTTTCTTTGGCTTCCACAACCTTGACATTGAAATCAAGTCCAAGGCAGATAATTTGGGAATCCCCAGAAATTAATCTTCAAGCCACCAGTTCAAACAATGAGGACAATGATGAGCTGAAAAACACTATATGCAATGAATTATTGGTCTTATTTTCTTATTTCTGAAGTACTTTACATCAGAGAATCATTAGGGAAGTCCGTATTAAGATACCATACTTTTATTATACTCTCAGAATAAATGTTTAAGACCTAAGGAGTCTTTACCATCTGGAAAGTACCTCTAGAAAAGCAGTAAGACAGTGGAAAAAATCACAGAATCACAGAATATACTGAGCTGGAGGGGACCCACAAGGGTCATTGAGTCCAACTCCTTGAACTGCACAGGACCATTTCTGAATTGAGATTTCAAGCTGAAGAGCTAGAAAGTGTTACTAGTGAGACACATTATGCCTATTTGTTTGTTTTTCTACAAAATACACTTTTCTTGAAATGAAAGAAAAGTTATGATTTTATGGAATTTGAATTCATGTGGTCTAGTGACTTGCCATCAGGAAATACGTGCTTCTACCCTAACATTTTATGTGATAATTCTAAGACTCATGGACTATTATTTTAGCAACAACAATTTGGTAATGTTTTATTTGAGTTTAAAAAAATCCATTGTGCTCAGTTTTGAAATTACAGAGTTGTTTGAATAGCTTGACTCAAAGTTCTTTCAGCCTCTCTTCTATATAGATTGTAGTTGCTCATCCACACATTCTTAAGCCTTAAAAATAACTCAGAATATATAAGGGGCCATAGAACCAAGACAGCTCAACTCTGTTTAGTTAGCAACCATTTCACTTTCACCACAGGGAGAACTATAGTACTAAAAGCTAATAACACAGAGGTTATTTACATGGACATCTTGCTGGGACCAGGAAAACTGTGCTTACATGAAAGCTAATATTAAAGCTCCATTTGTCTTTCTTTCTTTTTTTTTTTTCCCTGTTTCCATAAATCTCAGCAGAAAACAGGCGCTTACTGTGAAAGTAATCCAACCAGATATCTTCAAAATCTTAATAGGCAAAGTGGATTGACCTCAGTTCATCTTCATGGAGCTTAGGACAAATTGATCAATTTACTTCCCAAATAATTACCATTTGAATGTTGATTTTACCTTCATAAGATTAGTACATTAAAAAGCCTGCATTCAGGAATGCTAATGCAATGCAGTTCTGCACACACACACAGACTCACAAAAAAACACAATATATTCTTTATATAGACAAGCCTCAACTGATTCTGGGTAATGAGGATTTACTTATTCTTTTGTTGAGGAATGACAAAAAACCAACAGAAATAAAACAGAGAAATGGATATAGTTAGAGCTCTGGAGGGAAAGACTTTATTTAGCATTTAGATTTTTGAGGTTAGGCATTAAGATTCTATGGATGCAACAACTGAAATCCAAAGTTTATCTGTTTAAAATAAGCCCATGGAAGAAAGAAGAAATTATTTATATTTGAAAGGAGGGATCTAAAATGGGAAAATTAAAACAACATATAATTATTTCATAAATATTATAAGTTGCCTAGTAAGATATTCCAATGGAATATATTGGGCAATAACCTTTGAAGTTTATTTGCAATAAATAGCACTTTTTTTTTGGTCTTCGAACAACTCAAACATTGAGGCAGGCTACACACTTGGATGTATACCTGTTCATTTCAGTGAAGGTTGAGGTAACTTAACTGGTATGGTTAGAGTTCCACAGGTGGATGAAGACTCATCAGTCCAGACTCCTAGCCATACCCAGATACCCAGGTAGGCTCCATTCCCATAATCAACCTCCCTGACAGTCATTTTATTTGTTGAGAAAAGCTTTCTCTGCTGCAGATGCTGACAGATCTCCCTCAGCATTGCAAAGGAAGAGGAGCAGAAGATTTTACTCTGGTTTGGTATCACCTGAGAGCATCTGCCCCTCTGAATGTGCAACAAATGAAGAAAGTTGAAATAACGTGTATATTGCTAGGATGAAATTCTTTATTTCTCTTCTGCATCCCTGGGTCCATTTCTCCCATTTCTTTTGGTATCAAAAGTTTTACATTTTTTCTTGCAACATTTTGCATTCTGATTCTTCTCTATGAATGTTGCTTATATCTATTCATTTATCATCTCTTGGAATTTGTCTCTCCTGAAAATTCTCCATGACAACAGTATAAGTTGCTTTTTCGGCACTGTTTCTTATAAGAAAGACACAGTCTTTCTGTGCTTCTTTTTAAAAGTTTTTTATTTCTGATTCCAATACCCCAGGAGACTGTTTCTCCTCTCCCTGGAACAAATATAAGTTCTGAAGGGAACCTGAAAATCCGTCCAGTCTGATGAATTCTGTTTAGAGCCAGTCTCTGTGAGATGGGGTCTTGCCTTTGATCCTATTCTTCAGTTGGAATTTTTTAGAGTTGCCACAGATAGGTCACAAAGACAGTGGCTGGGTTTGTTATAAAACCAATTAATTAGCTTATAACCCCAGTGTGTATATATATATATATATATGGAAATTGATTATGTGCTTAATTAAAGTCTGGAAGAAATATAATTGTAAGTTGGATTAATACTATATATGTATTGCAAATGCAATGGCTTAGAAAAAATATTTTTTTTGTTGTCCATCATGAAATTTCAAAGTTACTATCCAAAATAGCTGTTAGGCACAAGCCTCAGTCCCACTGGCACACTTCACTCCAACACCTCAGGGAGCATGATCCAAAGCTGTTAATTTCCCATCACAGAGTCCCTTTCATCACCAGGTGAAGCATCTACAACATGATTACAACCATAATAATTTTTCAGCACAGGTTTCTCTGAGGGTGCTAAGGGAAGAGAAACACTGATTCAAGGCACACACAAATATCTACCAAATCTGGTGTTTGGCAGGGGTGCTGAGAACACCTCACATTTTCTGTATTTGGCCACTGGCATGATTGAATTTACTAACACAATATTGCCCGTGTATAGCAGTGACACCACCAGACACAAAACGATGCAACAAGAATCTAACACATCATGTTAGGTGAGTTCATTTTAATCTTGCTTCCTTTATACTATCCCAGCATCCTATCCGACCTGTTTTCATATAGCCAGACATGCCACATGTAGAAAATCTGTGAAATTTGGAGCAGACAGGTTGGTCTTAGTCCTAAGAAGTAACACACTGAGTGAAAAATGCTGACAGCCATTTATTTAGACAAATAGACTCCAAAGTGACATTTGTATTTTGCTATCGTTACTATAAATACTTTGTCTTTTTTAGGAAAGCTTTTTCTGGATGTTATTCTGAGAGGATCAGTCACAGTGCTTCTGACCTTTTATTATACACTACTCCATTAACATCCTGTAGAGAAATTCTCCTTATGTATGTAATTGATGCATTTTATGAGACACAAATCAAAATAGATAGTCAAAAAAAAGATAGTATGGAGCTCAGGAAGAACTGCCTGCCTGAGTACTTCGTTGGCATATTGCCTATAGTTGATAGTGTCAACTCAACATATGGCCCTTCAAATGCACTGATGAATCCTCTTATGGGAATAAAGTCAGACTTGTCTGTGAAATGTTTAGAGTTTCAAAGTCCAACAAATAAAGCAAGTTGTAGCTCTAGCAAGGAGGAGACCTTACAGGCTTGTATGCAAAGAGTGCAGATTTCCACCACAAATATTTTTAATGATTTCTATGGACCAGTGTGAACAGCCTTGCACACAACCAGAGCAATTGTTAAAATAGCTACTACTTGAGTACAGCCAAACTATGTTACAAGCTGATTTAGCTGCACAAGTACTGAATTTCAAAAAAAGACTGTTGTTAAGTTTGTTCTGAAGCCATAGATGTATCCTCAAATTAGGGAGAACTTGAAACAGTGCAGAAAAGAAAGGATGCAGGAATTATGCAATTAAAATTCTCATCTAACCTCCTGAATAAGATCCAACAATCACAGAGTGTCTGAAATTACATAGTCAGTGTTCATATGTAGCAGTGATCGAGTAAAAGAATTTGTACGAGTTTGGCTTTTCACATAGACATGCAAAACAAACACAGTCTCCATGCCAAGAAGTACAAGGGTCCATGGCAAAGGACTGGGAACAGAAAAGCAGCCCTACTGCCTGCTCATCTGAAAAAGGTAAAGTGATGGGCACATGACCCAAAGGGCATATGAATGACTGAAATAATGACCATCTTAAATAATGACCCTTTTTAGCAATGCTCTTGTTAAAATGAAACAAACACTGCTGCAAAAGAATTTCCTTTCCAGCATTTTTTGCCACTTCTAGTGGCCCTCTCAGGCAATGAATAAAACTCCAAGAAGGGCAGTCTGGTGCATAAATGCTCTCATTATCTTAAAGGGGTCAATGGTCAAAGGTGAAAAAAATTCATAGAGTAGTTATGATTAAAGGTAGGTTTTTATATGCTTTTGATAAAGACTTGTAAAATGGCCAAAAGAGATCCTGCAATTTTAATGTTAAGTGGCTTTTGTATTGGAAAAATGCCCAAGGCCTGTGTCTAGCATGGTCACTTACAAATGACTGATGGGAGATCAATACAGAGAGAGTGGGGATGCAGCTTTGTCACTGGGAGATGCAGTTAGTATGTGATTAGCCTTAAGCAGCATTGATGTGGGTGTAGATGGGCAGTAAAGTGCTTAGTATCCAGTGAGCATGATAGCTGTTTGTACACAAAAGTTAATGAAAGAGGAAAACCACATTATCATTAAACACTCACAGGGTCTTCCCACACCCATTCGGGGATTTTAGGAGCAGATCAGTCTGACAGTGAGCTGTTTAGAGCCGCCAGTCCCAACAGCATTAACTAGGAATTTGGTTTTCTTCTGTGAGGAGCAATCCCCCAGGACTTGGTAAACCACCTAGTTAAGTTCTGTGCACAACCTGATTATAGGGGAATAAGTAGGCCACTTTGCCCTTCTGAAAGTAAGCACAAATTGAAACTTAAGAGTGGAGAGAGGAAACAAGAAGATACCTTGAGGAAGGTAAGGTACTTTGGCACTGATAATATATTATACTAAATGTTCTCTGTTCCTTAGTGTGGGAATCATTATGCTCAATAAGATTCAGAATATCTCCCTAGGCATTTCACTTTTATTCCCTTTTTTGTTCACATGTATTACTAGTAAACAATGATTTTAAAATGCATTTGATTGCATTTTTGATAAAGCATTTTTACCCAGGGATGTGGTAAGGTTCCTATGACTGGAAATTTTCAAGATGCAGTTGGGCAGGGTACTAGATGATCTCCTTGATTCTCTTTCCCATGAAAGTTTGGACCAGACAATCTTATGAATTTCCCTTCAACCTGAGTTTTTCTATATTTCTGTGATGTTCCTAAGAAAATAAATAGGACCTTCTGAATTCACACCTATGCGGTTTCTTCATTTTCAAAAAATAGATTCAGTGGAGGACCCAGAGGTTTTAACTCATGAATGTTAGATTTGCCTCAATTTGTCTTTCTGGAATGTTTTGGGTTTCCTTTTTCCTACAGGAACTTCTGTATTGTATCTCTGTTAAACAGCAAAATAAATAAGATGCAAATCCCACTCAGTATCAAATTATAGAGTCCCTCATTTGTTGCACAAAAAAAGGAGACAATCATACTACTGAAGCAAGTGACTGTGAAACGACTAACAAGAATTTAGTGATTTCAAGTGTTCTGATTTTTTTTCCCTGCATGGAAAAGCATTAATCAGACTCTGAAAAAGCATCATCTATGCTATCTTCTCTGACCTCCTACCTCGCTACTCAGAGTATTAAAAGGTTTTCCTCAATTTTAGTCACATGGTGTAAACTGAAATTATTTCATGGCTAACCTGATATTTCCAGGGCCATGGTAAAGCCAGAAATCCATGGCCTGGGGTCATCACATGCCTTTCTAATGGACCCTCAGTACACAGTTAATTACAGGGAGAGTTTGGGTATCCTGCTGTCAAAAGCCACTGCAACACAGCACCAGTCAGAAAAGCTCCTCGTTCAGCATCTCTGCAGCCTGCAAACCTGAACATCCTTTCAGGATTCCCACTAGAAGTGGAGATGACCCAGAAGAGACCAGAAGGCTTAATGTTGGACAGTGCACATGTAAAATGTGGGGGCTTTATAGCAACATTCATCTAAAATCATTATACCCTTTATTAGCAAACGATAGTGCACACATCATCAGCTAATTAAAACTGGGCCAAACTACCAATGGAGCCACAACCTGGGTCACTGATTCCCAGAGCACTTCTTTTACTAAGCTAAAAGACAAGCTCTGTAGTTCAGATAAGGCAAAATCCCTGCTGTACTTAGTCCATCTTTTTTAACTGCCTGAACTCAGTGTTGACAAAACTTTTTCTGATGACATTGAACTGAGTTTGTAGCTCAGGCTTTGCAGTCATGGTTATTTCTTGCCTGTGATTGCTCCTAAGTGAAATTTAAAAAACATTCTTTTTTAATATTTACAAGAAGGAAACATAGTGTGTTCTGTGAAGAATCTATGTAAACATACTCAGAAGACTAAACAATCTATTTTTCAAATTACTTCATACAATTTATCAAAACTGAATTTGCCCAGGCAAGATTTGGCCACTTGTCAGAAGCATGGTTGTCCAGCCATTTTCCAATAGAAACAATAACATATTGGTGTACTTTGGAGTGTTTTGTTAAATGTGCAGTCAGCTAACACTCAGAGGTAAATATACAGCCCACAGCTGAGGCCTTCAACTCGACATTTCCAGGTTCACAAGTCCCAGACCTGTCACACATTTCCTTTTTGACCCTGGACAAGATATTTAATTTCCCAGTCTTCCATCTGTATAACAGCTAATATATTACTTGCCTTTATTGCTATAGACTACAGAACAAGAACAGTGTCCAATTACAAATATGTTCAGTGCTGGATATGATGGAGATGTGTTGATTGTTGAGGTCTCAGAAAGCTGCTTTAACAAAAAGCAATCAGAAATTACAAATTATGATTTTGTCATGTAGTTTCCTGACCGTGTTTTTGTAGTCTACTTACCCAGATCCTCCTTACATGTGAAATTTGCTAGACCCTTCAAGTCTACAAGGGCAGGTGATGCGCGACCCAAGGTCTGTTTCCTTCTCTGGATGTATTCAAGAACCATGTTGATATGGCTGTCCAGAAATTATTTGGATTAGCCTTTGGAATAGTCCTGAAACTTTACACCTTTGACACAATAAAGGGGAATTATTAATTTGGTCCTCAGCTTCCATGGAAAGTATTCAATTATTTTACATGGTCATATATTTACCCCACGGACTTTGTCTCCTAGAAATACAATGTTTGCCAGTGAATTGTTTCTTATGACCTGAAAAGCTAAGCAATGTCTAATATTGATCAGTGGTTCATACATTAATGGAAATAGCTAAATTGAAAAAGATCCTCTTTATACACTGTGGCAAATTGTATCTGTTTGACTGGAGAGGGCAACCTTTTATTGAACTGCATAGTGGCTTGCTTTTAGTTGAGTTTATTCCTTTCTACAAAGGATTTTCCCCTTTCTGATTTGTTACGCAAAATAAGTAGTTTGTTTTTCTTTTCTTTTTTTTTCTGTTTCAGCATATCTGTCTTAACAGCGACTCTCAATTTGCTGTCAGTCATCCCCATGATGCAGGAAAAACCAGTTTGAGTTCCCTAGTGAAGTACAGTGCAGTAGGGGACTAACTATTTCCACCAGCAATGGACAGGACTTTACCTTTTCCTAGCCTTTTGCAGGGATGAGGAAACAGCAGGTTTATCTATACTTCTTTTTATCAGGTGATACTCACTTCTGAAGTAGTGCTGCCTTCCTCAGGTCTGGAAGATGTTGCCTTCTGCTGTGCCATAATTCTCTCTCCTCTGGAAGAGATGTACAAATTTGAAATTTTTGCACTGGAGCCTCAGCTGCTTTTTCCCAAGTCCATATCTATTATCAGTGTCTCACTATTTGACTTTAGCACACCTATACCAGCTATGCCCTTGCTTCACCTGCTTCCACTACGCTGTCGTGGTTTAACCCAAACTGACAGCTCAGCACCACACACCCACTCAGTCACTCCCTACAGTGTGATGAGGGAGAGAGCCAGGAGGGTAAAACTGAGAAAACTCATGGGTTGAGATAGACAGCTTAACAAGTAAAGCAAAAGCCACTGGCGCAAGCAAAGCAACCCAAGAAATTAATTTACCACTTCCATGGACAGGCAGATGTTCAACCATCCCCAGGAAAGCTTCCCTCCATCACGTCACAGTGACTTGGGAAGGCAAATGCCATCTATTCAAACGCCCCACTTCCTTCTTCTTCCCACAGCTTCATATACTGAATGTGATGTCATGTGGTATGACATATTCCTTGAGTCAGTTTCGTTCAGATGTCCTGGCTGGGTCTCTTCCCAACACCTTGTGCATCCCTAGCCCACTCACAAGTGAGGTGGCGTGAGGAGCAGAAAAGGTCTTAACACTCTGTTAGCTCTGATCAGCAGTAATGAAAGCATCCCAGTGGTTATCAATACTGTTTCCAGCAGAAATCCAAAATATATCCCCATAGTAGCTGCTGAGAAGAAAATTAGCTTGATCCCAGCCAAAGCTAGCACATACACTAACCAGCATTGGTAAGCTGGCTGACAGGAAGACAAAAAGCAAGCCTTATGGACAGGGCAAAGGATAGCCCTTTATTCAGGGTGCATGAAGGAGCCAGGTGAGCCTGACATCACACAATAAACATAGGAGATTTTTCAGTTTAACAGCTTTTTTATGAAGAGACAGAACAAATGGAATTTGTGCAAATCAAGCTTAAGGTGAGCTGATGGAACAGTTTTGTTTCTCAGGAAATGAGTGCACTCTGCTTGGCATCAGTCATTGCCTCCTGATCCCATCTTTGAAAGATTTCAACATTTTATATTTATTTACCAACACAAATTACATTGGCAGCCAGTCACTTCAAGCAATCTGCCTGGTCTTGTACAGCCAAGTATACAGGGTTTTAACAAAGAAAAATAAAAGACCTGTTCTTCCTATTCTGAGAGAGACAAATATAACTTACCCCAGGCTCTTGGTCAGCCAGCTGGCAACCAATTGCATCACACTTTAAAAGAACACCCAACTCCTTCTTTAATTAATACTTTCAATGTGACTAACTATCACAGAAGATAATTATTGGCAGTGTAGTGTCTTTACTTCAGCTAGACTGAATCTCTTTCTCTCTCTAACACTTTTTTGACACAGCACTGAAATGTGATGACCTCAAATGGAGACATATCTTGGCTGTGGTCAAGCTGTGTTCTCCTCATTTTGTTTTGATTATAAATAAAAGAAGCAGCAGAGAAAAGGTCCTATTGTGAATTTGGGCAAGAATAAAGCAGCACAAGCAAGTAGAAAGATGTTCTTTGTTCTATAGGGACTCTCATTTCCATAAATTTTCCATTTGCTGTATTTGGTGAAATCCCATCAACACTCACTTTCTTGGTCCCACACAGAATTACTGCCTTGTCATCCTACAGAATAAATAAGAAAGAAAGAACCACAGATCATAGCAGAGGGGTATTTAAGAAAAATGCTAATTGTAGATTTCCAAGGAGACGTGATTTGTGAAAAAAAGAAAAAGTGTCCTGGAGGCAGCATGGCACAAGGGGCAAAACTTAAGGCAAGGACACATTAATCAAGTTAGTTAAAATGCTAGTTTTAAATTTCCCTCTCAGTGTTATTGTTTTGTACCAAGTGAATGCTGTGATGGTTAATCGAGAAGTCAGCTTCTTGCTTTTGCACTTCCTGGGTGGCCCTGTGGACATCAACTTTTTCCTTGTAACAGAAAGATTTGACTCAACACACATATAGTGGCTCAAATCCATGGAGCACTAAGCTTCATGCAGATCAAACTGACAGCCTCTTCTTAGCATGAGATGTGAGGTTTGTTGTACCTTGTCAAGCAAGACTCATCTCACAGTCACATCTCATTACTCCCATAGCCTCTTTCTCAAAGCACTTCATCTTTGCCTGCTAGAAGATACTGGCTCTGTTCAAAAGGTTAAACTGTTGTTTCCAAAGGATCCAGAAGAACAAGTCCTGACAAGGAGGAGAGCTGCAACTCCCTGATAAATCATGCACAGCACTCGGTCATGGGGCTTGCAAAGTACAAAATTAAATTGTGCTCACATTGGCCTGTGCTGACTCATAGAAATGTAATATGCATTGTTTTAATCAAGTCACATGTGTTAGGTCTTCTTGTAAAATAAAAATTAGAGTGGGTTATACAGACTAAGAATAAATACTAAGGAAAAGAGAGTGGTCTGTGGAAATCAATCTCTCCTTTATATACTCCCAAATTATACTCATAAAGAAGAGGCCTCCAGCAGCTCTGTCAGTCACGATAAAGCTATCACTCTCAGATTTATTACAGGTTCTCTCCTTGTGTTTTCAATGGAAAACATCCTACAGGTGTGTTTGCATTGCTACCAAAGCTATATGAAGATTAATTACATGTCTGAGAGATGAAATTCACGGATATATTTTCAAATATATAACTTGCAATCAAAGTCATGCCTTAAAAAAAAGCAAGAGAAGAAGCTGAAAAGGCCAGAATGAAAATAAAATGGTTCAAAGACTTATCACCATTTAACTCTTAGATGCAATAATGTAGCCTGTCTCCCTGGCACATTAAGGAAACTCTGCTTTGTGTTTGACAAATTCAAAATTCTATTTTTTTTACCATGGCTTCCACTAGAAGATGTGTATGTGTACCAAAATCCTCCTTTCCTGCTTTCTGAAGTCCTTTGGTCATCACCTGGGACAGCTATTTCCATTTTGCTCAGTCTACACTGAGTGGCAAAGTCAGACTTTTAGGCAAAACTAGTTCATCACAGCTGTCAATCTACAGTGTTGATTAGATTTTTTTTTCTCTTGATGAAATAGTGCATGATGCTTAATTTCCTAGGATGGGAAACATTGTCATTTTCTACGTCCTGCTCCCTCTCTCTCTCTCTCTCTCTCTCTGTCTCACTGACCCCTCAAGAGCAGGTAGAAACTGGAGTTCACTACACTGGGGAAAGGCTAGCAGTGACAAAAATCGATTTTTCTGCACATCTAAGTTGTTCCCAGGAGCATAGAGACTGTCTCTGACTGTCTCTGTATTCTGCAGAGTAAACTTGCTTGGAAGGGGGAAATGTTTAAAGTTCTCTTTGCCATGGGGTTAGACACATAAAATAGTAATCAGATTTGCTGTAAAAAAGCTGCTATGTGTTTTAAAGCCACCATCTTGACAAACATCATCTAAATAAGTTGCAGCAGTCCAAATGTATTTGTTCTGTCATGAGAACTGAAGGTAGACCACAAAAGGATTTTGATTTACTGTTTTTCAAGGTCTTAGATGAACAAATAGAGAGTGGTGCTTTTTATTTATATTCTTGAAATTGATGCTAAAGTAGCACTTAGGCAATGAAGTATATAGGTTGCAACTGAAATCGGAAAAACTTAATCCCTAAACATTGTATATCTTTGTCCAAGTAAGGAAATGAAAAATCTAACCAATACAATCCAAAGTGTTTGGACCTTATTCAGCAGAAAATCAAACTTTCTGAGAGCTGAATCAGTTATATGGTGGGTATGGCAATGCCCTGGTGAGAAAAACACAACAAGGCCCACTGCAAAAACAGATGTGTACTTGATTCACCACCTTCTTTTCCCCTGACTTGTTAATCTTCCCAGCAGGGTCTGAGTCTTCTTACTCACTAAGTCCTCTCAAAACTTCACAATTAAACACAGTTTGTTCCTTCAATTCAAATAATCAGTAAATAATCAATGAGGAAAGATACTCACAGAGTAAGTCCAAGAGACAAGAATGAAAGACTTTGAGACAAGTGGTTCATTATGAAGTGTATTTTAACACTGGCTAAAAGACACAAAATACATGTGAAACAGGAAATCCTAACAAAGCCTTTCTAGCTGAGAGTCAGCAACTTTTCAGCTTCACTATTAATCATTTTTTAAATCTAGCTATTTTCAAAACAGCAAGATTTCAAGATTCATTTCCAAAAGAAAAGATGTTTGACTCCTACATTAAATACCAGTGGTAGGTTTTTCCAAGAGACAAAAGATGCTATAAAATAGGACTATACAAGACAGAAAAGGTATGAGTGGAACTTACTGCTATTGCTTCTACCTCCAGCCTTTACTGGTGTGGGAGTTATATCTGTGTGCCACTGTAGTGAGAGTAGTAGTAAACTACTACTTTACTACTAGTAGTAGTAAACTGCAGTTGTATGTGGGAGGCTGATTGCTCTCCTTTAATGAAAAAAGTTAAAAGTCTTTAGTAAAATTGACTAAATACAGAACCAGAAAGGCTGTACTGCCAGCATTCAGCCCACTGGTTTTCAAATAATGTTTCCAAAGCTACATCTATTAGGACAAAAATTGAACATGAAAGCTGCTGCTCAAAACTTATTGAACTACTTATGGAACTACTATCAGTATTGACAAAACTCAA
Source organism: Cinclus cinclus (assembly GCF_963662255.1). Classification (NCBI taxonomy): domain Eukaryota; kingdom Metazoa; phylum Chordata; class Aves; order Passeriformes; family Cinclidae; genus Cinclus; species Cinclus cinclus. The sequence goes on along the minus strand of NC_085046.1, from coordinate 93,717,421 downwards.
AACCAAAACAGGCACACAAGAGCTTAGCAAGGGAAGGTGACAGTCATCTGGCAGCTAATCCATGAAGTCGGCAGGTAAATCCAACCAGCTAAATCTTATCATTCATTTGTGAGCTAAAATGATACAGGAAAAAAAATGAACTCTTACTAAACACAAGGGTTAGATTTTTATCTTTCATACTGGATTATGAAAAAAATTAAAATAAATCAGCCCTCTCTGTCATTAAATCACAAGTCCATTTAATGTCAAAAGTTAACTTTTTGAAAGTGTGATACTCTCTCAACTCTAATCCAGAAGGTGAAAGATTTCCCAATGCTAATCTCTGCAACATTTCCTGCTACCAAAGGACTACACTGGCCACTGAACAGAATGGATTCTACCTCCAGTGTCTAGAGTTGCTTTCCATCCAACTATATAAAACACTGTGTTCCTGCAAGCAACACAAAGGTACAGCCAACAAAAAAGGATAATACATCCATGTCAAACATGTTTATCTATTATCCTTAGTTAAACAAAAACCCATAATTATCATGCAGTAAAAAATTAAAAATAAGGATGAAAAAATTGTTTTATATAAAGTGTTGCATGATTTTTGTCAGCACTGCATGCAGTTTCACTATTTTGCCCATGCAGTAAAATGTTTTGTGGGTGTGGTTCTTTCACATAGCATAATGGAAGAAAAATATTTGTCAAATTGGAAAATTTTATTTTAAAAACTAAATGCTATCAGAACTACTCCAGGCCAGATTGGGGATGCAGTATTGACTAACATATATGTTTATATATTAAGACACTGAGTTAAAATCAGATTATTTTAAAAGCAATATTGTGTTTCTTTTCCTGTTGTGCAGAATTGTAACTTTTATGTGCCATGTCATCAAGCTTTTGAACCATTATGGGGTTTAGAAACATCACATTTGTAATTAAAACCAAGCTTTTCAGGTAATTTGGTTAAAATAATTAGGCCTTTAAGAAAAAAATAATTTATCATAAAATGGGCAATAATGTCCAAGTATGGAAAAATCTGAAACCACATTAAAATAATTCTTTAATAATTTGTAACTTAAGCTGAAATTGGAAGTTTCTTTAATATAGCAAAGAGTACCTTGGTTTACAGTAATTTATTAATTTCTGTACTGGCAAGGTAAAGTTACACTATATTCCTACACTTTTAAAATCTCTTCGATCAGGGCAATAAAGCATAATCTAAAAATATACAATAATGTATTACTGTCTACAGAAGATTATAACTCAGAAAATTTTATCTTTTTCTAACTTTTTTTTAAATTAAAAAATAAATTCAGTAAAGGGAGAACCTGTACATGAGGAATGAGTTGTAAATTCTGTTTAACATTGCTGGAGTTCTACCAGAGAGAGACTTGCAAGTATCCAAGAAATCACAGCAAACACAGTGTAACCTACTTGTCCAACAATGAAATCACATTAACCAAAGAGATGAAAATTACTAAATTTCAAAATAATTTTTGATTTTGCAGAGGAGTCAGGTTTATTGTAGAGGGACATATGTCAATAACTTACTTTAAATATAATCAAAGTTGTCCCCTTCTCTGAAAGTTTAAAAATACAAGATGGAAAGTTCACCTTTGGAACAGTTCGAAGCTTTCTTAGTAAGTTCAAATCACCAAGTTGGGTGGTGGGTGTGTTGATCTGCTGGAGAGAAGGAAGGCTGTGAAGAGAGATCTGGACAGGCTGGATCTGTGTGATGAAAACCATGGGGTGAGCTTCAAAAAGTTGAAGTGCCACATCCTGTCCTTAGGTCAGAACAGCCCCCGGCAGTGCTGCAGGCTGGGGGCAGAGTGGCTGGAAAGCTGCTGGTGGAAAAGGAGCTGGGGGTGCTGATGGACAGTGGCTGAACATGAGCCAGTGTGTGCCCAGGTGGACAAGGAGGCCAATGGCTTCCTGGCCTGTATGGGGAACAGTGTGGCCAGCAGGAGCAGGGAAATGATTGTCCCCCTGTACTTGGCACTGCTGAGGCTGCACACTGAACCCCGTGTTCAGGTTTGGTCCACTCACATCAACAAAGACACTGAGGTGCTGGCATCTGTCCAGAGAAGGGCAATGGAGGTGGTGAAGGGTCTGGAGCACAAGTCTTATGGGGTTTCTTAGTCTGGAGAAAAGGATGCTCAAGAGAGTCTTTATTGCTCTCTACAAGTACCTGAAAGGACATTGCATCCAAGTGGCAGTTGGTCTCTTCTCCCAGTTAACCAGTGATAGGACAAGAAGAAATGGTCTCAAGTTGCACCAGGGAATGTTTAGGTTGGATATTAGGGAAAATTTCTTTACTGAACCTGTTCTCAGACAATGGAACAGGCTGCCAAGGGAAGTGATGGAGTTACCATCCCTGGAGGTATTTAAAAGGTGTAGATATGGCACTCACAGACATGGTTTAGTGGTGGACAAGGCAGCACTTGGTTAATGGTTGAACTTAATAGTCTTAAAGGTCTTTTCCAACCTGAACAATTCTGTGATTCTATGAAAAATCTTGTGCTTTAGTAATTATAAAGGACATTATATCACAAATATGTCTAATTGATAAACTAAGTAAAAAATTAAGTTAAATTCAATTTTACTGGAAGAATAGTGGCAATAATAGAAAAAATTCTCTTTGGAGAGTAAGCCAAGATTCCAGATGCTCTTGACATGTCATATCAAAAGACATGAAAGTACTGCTGGTCAAGAGTCAAAAATAGACATTTTCTGACAACAGAATCTTATTCCCTGGCAAGATAAAGACAGTTGCCTTTGCTTCCTAGTGATATTCAAATTAAAAAACCTCTTGTTCTCCCACACTTTCATCAGACAATGCTTGCTCTGAATTTTTCATGTCAGTGGAAGTTTTGCTGACTAAGGATTGCAACATTAAACCAATAGATAGCAAATACTTGTCTGGTCTATTTCTTGTAGCAAACAGTTGGCATCTTGTCTAATGTGTAGTTTGTAACCCTTAAGGAGAAAGTCTGTCACTCAATTACATATTTATAAACTGCCTCCCTTAGTATAATTTAGACCCTATGATGATACCAGGACAGTGACATCATTTTGTTAATATATTTATATTTTCTCTTCCAAACCAGGGAAATGCAAACTACAAAATATCAAATTCATACTTGTTTGAATTTAAAGTGGATTTTACATTATGTTTAGCCTATCACTAATCAATTTAATATTTTGCATAAATGAAACACAGAAGTAAAAAGGGTAAGGGATATGTAAAACAAATCTGAGATAATTTCTTTCCCCTAAAACTGCACCTCTTTACTTGGGAGTTGATATTGCTCAGAAGCAAAAAAACACAAATAAATTATCATCTTAATAGCTGAATTGAAATCTAGAGGTCAGGAAAATATTTGGAGATATTCACTGAACAAGCATGGTCTCTTATTAATCTCAGTTATTTCCTGGCTGTATAATGAAGCACAAAGTACAAAAACCCTTTCTTTACAGATGTTCTAGAATTATTTTGTATACATATGGGTCTGCCTTCCTTTGTTAAAGGATTTTAGCGTAATCACAAATGTTACTTTTTGTGTTTCATAACATTTGCAGCCTTGTTTCTCTTTCTTCAGCTTAAGTATACAGCACCACTCAGAAAAGTAACCATATTTTAAAAGTCCATTCAAAAAACCCAGTATCAATATCATAATATTTCTTCCTCTCATGAGTCTGAGATACTAGGAAAAAATCTATAGTGTCCATGATGCCACTCAATTGAACATGTAGAAACTGTGGCAAGAAGACAAATGGGAAAACTTACACACAGCAGGACATACCATAGGCAAGTATGATTATTGAGCCATTGGAAATTGCTTCTTTCAAGCACTTGGAATCTGTTTTTGCATATAGCAATGTCATAGGTCTTAACATCACAGAAAGCTGCAATATCAAAATAATTTTATAATTTCTCTCCCTGAAGGAATTGTATTATTAAGGCTGCATTGGTAGCTGCTGAATTAAGAGTGGTTGATGATGGCTGCAGGGAGCAAGGTGTTCATATGCCCACACTGGTGAGCTGTTAGAACAATTTTTGATCACAATGTGGACTTTTGCAAGTAGCCAGAATCCCTCTTAGCCTTTTCCAAGCATTGTTTTCTCTCCAAGGACCTTGTGCCATAATTCATGTGCAAGTTCACTAGTAAACAGTTCACTAACAGTCACAGAAGCTGTGACACCCTGACTTCATGCCAAAGAACATTTCTAAATGTGTCAAATTTTCCAGACTAGACATAACTGATTAACTCTAGACCAGAAGGTAATTTTGTTTCAGTAATATTTCTAATGCTGACCTGAATCTACCAGTTTTGGATGTGATGACACAAGCACAGCCCATAACTTTTGCACACACCCATGGGCAAATCCGTGTCCACGAGGAATGGTGCGGTAGCCTCTTCATAGAAATTTGAATGAAAAAGTGCCACGACAGTTGTCCCTCTCTCACTCTTTCTTGCTCCCGTTATTTCTGGTCACTGCAAGCATTTGGGACAGCTCAAAGGTTTAATTACACAGAAGGACCAAAGCAGCTCAAAGACTGGAACATTTCATAACATTTAGCATGTTTTGTACCTTATTGCAGAATTATTGTAGCTTCTGTGGATCAATTCTCAGAGAGACTTGCAGTTTCCAAGCCATGAATTCTGCATCAAGGTAATCTATAAAAAAAAAAAGTAACAGCAATAATTAAAAATTGATTGACATGAACATGATAGTACTTCTATATATCTTCACACAACAGGACTGGTGCTAGTACAGCATGACTAAGACATTGACATATGTACCAACTCTTCAAATCAGGGATGCAGGACAAACTCATGTTATTTGAACATTTTAATGTTTTCATTTAGATCTCATATGTTTTCCTGTAAAACGCTGACAAATCATTGAGCTACAAATCTAGGCTGGTCCATGAAGATCTGAAGGAAGAAGGTTTCTGAGCCTTGTGTTAGCTAAGATTTCAGTGGGGTGACATCACTTTATATCAGGTGAGGATCCTGACTAATAGTTTAAAAGGATGGTATAAAACAAGAAAGAGGAGAAAGCAAACTGGTAGTCAAGGTTACATGAACCCTTGCTACTATTCTTCTGTTAATGAACATAGAGAATGCTTTGCTTAATGATGAGGTAACTTGTGACTAGCCTGAATCTTGCAGATGAAATCAGTATTACTCCTGGTAAGCAATAAAAAAAACTTGCTGATAGTAGTAGTATTAAAGGAGAAGCAGCAGGAAAGGAAAAGAAATTGCATAATTTGTAGGTATTCAAAACATACATCAGGGTTTAATATCAGAAACTGCGGTGCAGATGCAGATGCAGCATTTAAAATTTAAATACTTCAGAGGCTTCTAGATATGTTATATTCTGTACTTATTTTGCACACATTCCTACATACCTTCAAAGAGTAAAAAAAAGTTATTAAAAAAATCAAAACTTCACATAAACAGAAGCCAACTGCTTCATCATTCATCTCTGCAGCAGTGGCATATTTCCCTTGAGTGTTTCAAAGCCATATGAACAAGGTAACTCCACAAGGCAGTGTATTTTATTGGTCAGCAATGAGGAGCTCATATCTACACATTCTGTTTCACACAGATGCTGGCAGTGACCAGAGTCTAGATCTGTCAGGAAGGGAGAGAGACACCCATTTCATGCCCTCTTCTGATGTGAAATACAAAATGGCCATGCTGTTCAACGTGATAACCGTGATTAAATTTTTTTCTGGTAAAATTATTGCAACTAAGTCAGGGAATTAGAAATTGCTGTGGTGGGACTATTTAGAAGACTGATAAACCGACTATGAAATAAAATTTCATAGACTGGTATTCATTAATGACAGATGTGCCAATGGTTAGCTGTTACAAATTATCACCAAATAGCTTTACACACACAAATCTACTAGTCCACTATATCCTGAATTGGCTATGAGTATATAATACCAAGGAGATGGTGCACCAGTGGATGCAGTACTGGGGGTTGACAGTTGAGGAGGTCAAGGTGATCAGGTTTGGGAGTCCTTTTATGGGTAAATTTCCTCTGGAGGCCTGATAATTTATGCAGCTTGCCTCTCTCCCAGAAAGGGATTCCCTCTGTTTCTAGTGCTGCTGATCTTTGTTTTGGCTTTGCCAGTCGTCCTGATACTTTGTGCATTCAGTAGGATATCCTGCCTGTTTGCTGTCCCTTGTGCTTATCTTGTCCTTTTGTTCTTTGTCTTGCAAATTATGTTTCTTCACATGGCGATTATATGTTTTCCCACACTTCCCACCTGCCTGCAACTACACAAGTTTTTGTTTACTCTTGTGTGGACACATTGTTCATATGCTTAGATGAAATGCTTGCTGCACATTGTTTTGCTGTGCAAAGATATGTGTGGAATATCTCTCTCTCTATATATATATATGTATCTGTGTTGTTTGCTACACTATTTTAGTATGCTTCTAGTTGGGTTCAAGGCAAGCAAATAGGAATTCTATTCTAACTATGTCTATATTATAATGTGCATCCTGATTCTTAAGTATAGCAATAATTCATAGGTGTCACAGCCCCTGCTTTGGCTGTAATGCCTAGAGTTGGAACTTGAAGAGTTCTCAGGTACAACCATTCTCTCTGGCAAAAATAAGGAAGCAAAGAGCTGTCTATTAGATAGAAGAACAGAATAATGACCACACTTCAGTAGTTTGCCTTAAAATAAAATTACTGTACTTGAAACGCCACTTCCTTTAGTCAGTACAGTGTCACTGTAGTGATGGTCTGCACATTTACTGAAATAAAACCTATTTCAGATTCAGAACAGCAAAACAGAGATTATGTGAAGATGACATCATACAAGGATTCACTATTCATAAAATGAATCTATTCTCTCTTGTGCTGCAGAAGCTGTTAAATTAAAGAACACAGTAGTTAGTATCTTTGATGTAGAAAACAAGGCAAGAGCGAAGGATAAGTGTTATGATCAGCCTGTCGAAGAGAGAAACAGAAATAGCAGATATAGGAATAGACTGATTTTGACTTAAATAAACCACTTTTCTCAGCCTTAATGAAATGATTTTTTAGCCCCGATGTGCAGCAGAGCTAGCAGCAGAGGCTCTCTGCTTTGATACAGATGAACAAGTGAGAAATGACATGCAAGTATGTTTAGGAAACCTGACATGACAGCTGGTTACCTAGTCTCTCTACTCCACAGATGTACTATTGCACTGGGGAAGAAAAGGCATCAGTCATCCTCTTCAGCCAGAAGGCAGAGGAGGATCATTTCAGGAAAAGTTTTCACAGCTTCTCTGAGAAAAAAAATGGAAGCCGTGCCAAGAAAAAGTATGTTCTGGGAGAAGCCCAGAAGAGCCTTTTCTGCAAAGAAATTTCTCTGCCAGGGTTTGCTGCGGTGCCTGGGCAGGAGCTGAGCCGGGGAGCCAGGACCACCCCAGCCTATGGTCCGAGTGAGCCGGGTCATCCCAGCACCCTTCAGCAATCAGCAGGGCTCACCAATCTCACCACCATTCCTCTCTCCTCCGGTTAAACAAACTCTGTGCAATCAGCAGCGCGGACCGTGGCTCAGTAGCAGCATCCAGGTGGGGTGAGGGGGTGTGCAGGGTGCAGTGGGGCAGCCGGAGCCCTCCCCCCTGCATCACTTTCCTCATCTCCAGCGAGCCCCCGGCACCGCTGCACCCCAAACCCTCGCTGCCTCCAGGCTGGTGCTGCTCATTGCTGGAACCCTCAAGACAGGGAGTTTTGAACTTTCTGTGCTGTCAGGCACTGACCCCCAAAAAGAGCACTGCTTTTGACTTGAGGTCTTAGAGAAAGCTTCCAAAACTGAATAATAGAATTAGAATCACTGGTGTGTTGTTTGAATAAAAGTGTGTAATATCACATGGTGAAGGGTTTGGGAGTTGGGGTTTTGGAAAATAGTAATAGGTGTGGGACAAGATGGAGGTTTCTTTCTCTCTTCTTGTCCCTCTTCTTCTTAGGTATAAATTGTACTTTTTCATTAGAAAATGCCGCACTGCAGGTCACAGGTTTTTGGTCACTAGGTCAAAAGTAAAAAATAATTTAGGTGTTAGTTTTTAATTAGAAAATTAGGCCTTAAAAAACCTTGTAACTAGTGAGATACATCACCATTTCTTCATTTTCAGTTTGTTAGCTAGAAATGATGTAGCACTCACTCTACTATTGATAAAAATTAATAAACAACTAAGTCCAAACATGGAATTCTCTTATGTATTCAATCCCAGCCCTAACTAAAGAGAAAAAAAAAAAGATAAAAACTAATAGCTCACCACCCCATGAAGGTCCAGGATTCTTATACTGATGAGAAGCAAAAAGACCAAAGGGAAATTTGTCCCTGGTACCGGCACCTGTCAAAGGATGAATGAACGCTGTGTGTGTCCTTGGGCTGCCTTAAAAGGCTGCCACTGACAGTGGCAGGAAATACTGACCTACCTGCAATATAAACGTGGAGGGAGGCATGTGTAATGCATGCCTTCTGACTGCTCTGGTGGTGATCTCAGTCCTGACCCAATGGGTCTAGTCTGAAATTAGTGGGCTTCTAATTGCTTTTTAATTTAAAGCAATTACAAAAGGGGACACTACCAAACACCATTTGTACTTGTGGGATCACACATGGCATTTAACTGGGAAAATATCGTGTTGGGCAATTTTTTCATTAAAAATCTTATTCTAACCGCAGCAAGTGCTGTAATGCCTGAAATTCAGGATTTATATAGCAAGTTGTATAGGTACTTTTATCAACAGACATTTATATTGTTTAGAATATTGAAGAGAAAACCACACTCAACTATTTAGACTGGCCTGAAACTCATGATTCATACTCTTAGCTTTGTGGCATTGTTCTTTATTATTTTAGCCACTTAAGAAGAGACCACTGCTAAAGGTTAACTGAGCCAAAGTGGCATCTAGAAAGAAAATAAATTCCTGGTGGTCCTTTATCTTCTTTCAGAATTTACAACAGTGAGAAGCCATGCTAGCTGACACAGAGATGACCACGGGCTTGCTGTCATAGCAGACAGAGGTAAGTTGTGCCCTGCAACAACTTGTGAGTCAGTTCTCACTAGAGTAAGGTATTTCTGTGATTGAGAAAACACTTCGCTCCTGCCTAGGCACACTGTGTAGTCACGGTCATCGTTGCATTTGTTAACATGAGTTCTCAAGGACATGTTTTAACTTGTCATGCTGTTAGAGTGATGTCAAGCCCACTGAGAGGGACATCAAAAGGGTATTTGTGAAGTATGAGGCCAGCTCCATCAAAAAGGACAGATTCTCCTGCAGCAGTTCATGACAGAGAAGTGACATCTCTGGATTGCCACTTCAAGCCCGCAGTGCTATCTAAAGTGACATCTTCATGTTGCAGCATGAAGCCTGTAGCATTATGTAGAGTGACATCTCCACAGAACTGACTGAAGCCCATGCTAATTGCAGCTCAATCTTGAGAAAAGAGTTTTGCAAAAACGTTACTGGAAACCCTCTGAGGAGAGCAGCAACTAGCAGTGCTGGGCTCCAAGTACCAGAAAGTGGTTACTCCTGTTAAACAAAAAATAATGTGGCATCTTCCCCCCCAAGTTACAAGAACAGATTGCCTTTGATAATAAAAATTCATTGCACTATTTATCTGAAAGGAGAAAAGTCACTTCAATTTTCCTCTTGCAAATAAGTCAGGGAGAAAGTAAATCTCTTCCCTACACTTACAACTGCTCAAGTTGCCTAAGCAAAAGTAAACACGTGACTTTCTTTCCTGAAAAAAATGTGGGGTCTTACCTGTTTTCTACCAGTTTGAGGCTGTGCCTCTATGACAGTGCCTTTAAGCAAGTGACCTTAAGCTCTTGCTGGTCTGGGAATCAAGGCTCACAGATTCATGTCTATCCTTTACAGCTGAGTAGTTCTCTTTCTTTGAAGGTCTCACCAGGGCTGCCTCTCTAATTCTGGCTTTGATGTCATTATCCCAACATCCCTAACTCCTTCCCAACAAAAGAGCTCAGCAGACTGTAAATAGTCAGAATTCCAAAAAGTGCTGGAACAGAGGGTTAGGGACTGGACTTAGGGGTACAACAGGCATAAACCAGTGTGAGTATGTGTGTGTTTGGGGGTGTAGTGGGTTTTGATGTAATAGCATGCTTCCATCATCCTGGCTTCTAGCCTTCGGAAGTGAAAGGGCAAAGAGGAAATCCTTCTTCTCAGGACTTGAATGCTCTTACTTTATATATTCTTATATCATAATGCGATGCTCAGGAGTCTGGTTTTGAGCACTAGCCAGTATTCTCAGATGGCTACATTTTAAATGCTTGACTCAAATTTTACTTTAGTTAATGACCCTTGTACTGAAGTCACTGCTTTTTGCTAGTTTAAGGCACTTCAGAAGTAAAGAATGAATTACATATTTAGACATTGACCAAATCAGATCTCAGTTCTTAATAATTTGTTTTCAGACACATTTTCAATCTTGAAGTGATTCAATTTTTATCTCACACTGGTTCAGCTAAGCCCATTACTCACAGGTTTTCTTTTCCTGGTGTGTACTTTTAATAATTCTATGTATAGGGAAAGGAAAGATCTTCTCCTTTCCGAAATTCTCTTTTTGAGGATATTTTACAGACCCTAACGTGTTTTCTTCTGCTATACTATGCTTTCTTCTGCTATACTAATGGAAACTTTCTCTCCATCTGAGGATATTAAAAGTTGTTATATTTACCATGAACCCAAGTTTTGTTTTTCATATATGGGTCTGCTTTAAATTGGCAGTGACAGAAAAGTTACCTAATATGCAGTACAGGGGAATTCAAATTTGCTGCACCAGTTACTCTCAGCATTGACCTGATGCAATTTAAGGTGCAAGGTGAATACCCATCAGTAGGAAAATGTCATTATTCACCACAAATAAACAGAATTACCTGTTCTTAAAAAGTAAGGTCATCTGTTTCACATTGTATCCACCTTGGGCTGATTAGAGCAAATTAGGTCCTGTGTTAATCAGCTCAAGACATGTGCTGAAAATGTAGAAATCTGTTATTTGATTTTATTCCAGTAATTATCAGAGAGTTTGTATGCCCAATGAAGAATGCAGAAGTATGTAACCTTGGCAGGGCTTGATCCCACAAGATTCTGGGGCTGAATGGTCTCAACAGTTTAAGTGGGACCCCTCACACAAGTAAACACTGTATAATGGGCATGGTGGGAAGGTGGTTTTACAGCCTGCCAAGAGCATCTTTTTTAGTTCTTTCTACTAGTACCTTACTTACTTCTCAACAGTACTTACTGCACTTTATCTACCCTAATTTTGCAGAATTTAAAAATGAGTAGGTTTAGCTGCATCTTTTCACTCCCATCAGGAATGAAGTGACAAGACCAACACTGGACAATTATCACTTTTTATTAGAATGAGACTTCATTGAGACAAGAAAGGTCAGGGGACAGTTAAGTCACTCCTGTTTTAATTTAAATTTCATTAGTTTTGCACATTACATTTGTCATGACTATACTAAAATAAGTCCTAATTCAGGTCATCTATGAAGAATGTAGGAATGAGAGTCTAAGTGGATTGTTTCTATTCTTTGCTTTATTGTTTCTTACCATATGAGCCTGGGCGAATCAAAAAAGCTTCTTCTTTTCGGCTGCTAAATGAAAGAAGTTTTAATGTCTTCTGTGAGTTTTACTTATAGAATTAAAATGCATTCAGAGTCTCATATACTCAATAAATTCATATTTATAAACACCAAATAAATGCATTTATAAACAGTATTTTTTCCTTTGTTATACCATCATTTCAATATATTTCAATGTCACCCGTCTTTAGGACTTTAATCACTATCCTCCAAGAGATGCACATCTCTACTTTGTAGGTGATTGTCATAAATCAATTCACATTTTAAAAAATCATATTCATACATTATATCTTTTTAAAAGTTTGAGGGTATTGTAAGAAAAATCATTCAGGGCTGAAAGGCAATGTGACAAAGCAGAGATTTAACAAGTTTACAGGTCAGAAATAGAAATTCTGCATGGACACTATCAGATATTTTAATTTGTTTCTAGTACCATACTGGTGAAATTATCCTTCTTTAACATTTCAAATTAGCAATGCCATTCTGTTATCTTTGCTGCATCAGAGGTGTGGGGAGTTCTCCCCTCACATTTATTTGCACAGTTCTGAATAGAACATCTGTTGGCTGATTTGTACAGTAGTGTCCCATCGATAGCCAGGAAATAGTAAGAGACATTTTACTTCAAGGTAAAGATGCTGTAGGTTTGAGCAACTGGGGATTTCCTTCATTACAGGTGAATTCAGGGCCACACTGAGGGGCAGTGCCAGGAGACCAGACACTACGTAAATTCCCAAAATGGGAATGAAAAAGAATTAGTGGCTCTATGACTTGTTACTGGATGAATTTCCCTGTAAACGGGAACTGCTTCATTAGCACATACCCTCTCCTTATCACAGGACTAAAACCAAATAAATCAAAGCCTGGCTAGACTTAACCAATATTTTTTGTCATCATAATGTCTACTTTTCAAAAGAGTTACATGATTCAAGTTCATTTTAATAGCAAGCAATGAAGAAATTACAGTTGTTTCCATTCACACATAGCTCTAATGGGAAAAGCTTGACAGTAACTGCCATTTCAAGAAATTTTTAACTTTTTCAGGAAAGGCACTACTGTTCCTACATTGGTAATTACATCATGATTCTGAGGTTTTACAGAAAAAAAAAAAGAGACAATATCTTTTGTTCCCCAGATTGGAGGCGACTAACTGGGAAAGAAAAAGATATCTTCAGGTTAAAAAGTAAGTGATTGTGATGGAAAGTCAATTACATCATTCATTTCCATAGAAACAAAACTTGTAAAAGAACAATAATGTTAGCAGAATTTATTTGAAACAGCTTCCTTGTGAGTTGATATAAAAAGTAAGTGAAAATATGAGATAGATAAACAGAAAGATTTGCTCCTTCTATTGAGGCCTTCTCTGCTATTTGTCCTCCTTCTAGCTCTTTTCCCCTTAATTTCTGAACTTCTTTGGAACAAAGAAATACTCCTTTGGCTCTTTTATAGCATAAAAGCAATTTTACATTTTTTTTTATTCATTCTTCTTTGGCCTATCTACTTCTTCCCTGGCCTATCTACTTCTTCCCTGCTCTTCTGCTTTCCTATTTTGTTTTTTTTTTTTAGCTACCTTTATCACTTTCCCTATCCAAACAATTTTCTTAACAGATTCAACAAAAGAAAATATGCAACATTGGAATAAAAAAAAGGAGGTAAATCCCAAAACAAAAATCAAAAAATACCAAAGCTCTGAAGCGCTGATGGCAGAGAAATCTCACTGACAACCTGTATCAGCAAGAATTCCTTCACTTTTACTTTTCCTCTGAAACATTACCATATTCTTCTCTAATCAAAGCTCAATTTAAATGTTGAGGAAGACAGAAAGAAAAAAAGCTTATCTATTGAAATCAGGGGTGTTTTTGAATCTTGTGCTGTGCTAAAGCATCTCTTTACTGATGATAAATAGAAATATGTTCTGTAAGTAAATCCTGTAGGTTTTACTCTGACTACTTTCAAAGTAAGTTGCTATGCAATAGTAAAAGGGATACTGGGCTAAAACTAGTTGGGAAATGCTGCACTGAAACTACTCCTAGAAATGTTATGAACTTTCCTTTATAACCGATGACTTTTTTTACAAGAAATGTGGAAAACATTAGCTAAAATTGTGTTGGTCTGTACAATTTTATTCTGTTAAAGACAGGTTTTATGATACATTTAGCCTTTTAAATGACACTAATAGTCTCTGGAGACACATGGTCTTTCCTGCAGTTCAACAATTAAGTCTATTTCAATGTTATTTGGGTAAGTTGAAACAATTCAGTTACTGTATGTCTGCTCAGTGGCATGTACTGTAAGGCTAATGGAAACCACCTAGAGTTAACTTAATAATAAGGCTTTAGCCAGCCTTAGACATCCACCTAACTTTTGGAGGGAAGGCTGAAAAGTGAGAGGGTGGAAGGGTCATTTTATTGGCAGGGAAAGAAGTGTATTTTTCATCCCTCATTCCATGCATATGCACCCCTCCTCCCATCCACCACCACACACACACTTCAAAAAAATGCCTTAAAATTTACACAGGTCATAAGTCTGAGTTGATAATGAGCATGATTAATCACAATTGTGGTTTTGTTTCTCCTTTCTCTCCTTTTGAAATCTGTTACTTGCTAAATTGTACTAGCAAGGTTTTTAGATGTGTATGTATATATGCACACATCATACAGCCCTTACCATATACATATATATATGTATATATACATATATATACTTACACACACACACACACACACACACATACACATACATATATATATGTATACATGGCATGTTATGAATTGCTCACACTTTTGTGTAGTAAGTGTATGTTTATATAAATTTTCTGATGTTGCTATGGCTAGACTGCTTCCGTTACCAAACTAACTCTTTCACACCTAGCTTAAATATCTCTACAGTGAGTTACTAAGTAGACATATATATAATCAGGTTTTTACCACATGACTTAAAAATAATAAATAAAAGTGAGAGGAAGTAATTAAGAGGGCTCCATATATAAAATCTTGGCTTTATTTCAAATCTCAAGCCTTGAACTAATCAGACAGAAGAAGGATAAAATATACAGGCAAAGCTAAATTAATCACTGGTTAAATTGGTTAATAGCTCTCTATCAACCTGTATTGAGAGTGGGAAGTGGAAAGGTGCCGATAGAAATCTACTTCCTACAAAACTCAAGTTTTCCCAAACTTTTGGGTCTTGAGAATCAAACCAAAAATATTCTGTTAGGGTTGATTAAATGTCAGGTATTTCTTTGGGCTCAGTTAAACCTGTGTTAAAACCATGAGGCTGCTGAAGCACATAAGTAACATTGGTGTGACACAGGATAAACCACAGGCCTGATCTGTCCATGAGCTACTGAGGAGACTTGTCTGATCATGACATATCATTGGAGACATAGTTGAGAAAATAATAGCAATTCCATGGGCGAAAATTATGTACAACATGTGGTCATTCAGGTCTGGAGAACCTAAGAAAAGTTAAAAAAAATAAAAAAAACCATACAAAACGTTTTTCAAAACTTTTTGTGCTGCCACAAGCTTGACTTTACACACACTCATGCAAAAACAAGATGCTGGTGAAGACCATCCCAGTATTACTGAAATTACTCAGCCAAAGTACTCCTAGGAAACCATCTCATTCGGCAGGACCAAAGGTGAAGAATTTTTGGGGTACAAATTTTGTCAGACAGCTCTACAGGATTCTTCAGGATTAATTGTCAAGGATGGACTGACAGTGTAAAACTCACTTTCTTCACTGACAGTTTAAAACTCACTCACACTCAGGTGTTTGAGTGGCTATACTTACTGATGTTCCCACATTAATGTCGATCCACAACCACAGACCATAAATAATTGCAAATGCACCAGGCTCCAGATGAGATGTATGTCATACATCCAGAAAGCCAGTAGATCCTGCCCAAAGCAGCCAAGTAGGAGCATGCAGCTAAAAGGGATGATCTAACACTAATCCAGAAGGACTGGAAGGTCTGCAGTGCCCTTCTCTAGGGTTTGACTTTTCTGAAGAGATTTTCTGTAGCGATGACCCTCCTGTGAACAGTTGCAGCAGGAAGTTTTCCTCAGAAAACTCCTGACAAAGCATATATCCAGGCAAAGCCATTAACTATACTGAAGGCTGAATTTTGGGGGTATTCAACACTGAATTTGACCCAGAAATTACTAGAATACAGCACTGCAAACAATTAGCTCCTTTGTCTGAAAGGTGTCTTTTTGCTAACACATGGTAGGTTATGAAGACTGGGCTCATCCTTCTGCATTTATTTAAGAATTTTAACGGGACAACAGGAATACAAAATAAGGTCTGTGGCAGAGCTTTTCTTTGATCTAATACAAGCAGACTACTATTCAGCAAGCTGCAAAAGTACATTTTAATTACCACGGTGAAAGCAGATGTAAAATCAATAAGGTGTTTTATTTCTCTCATTGATGTGTATAAATACTTAGTTTACAGCAAGGTTAAGCTGAGTTTTCTGTCATTAAATGTAGGGAATTGATGCAGACCATTCAAACCAGGTTAGAGCACCAGAGAACAGAGTACCCCTCTACATCAGGCCATCATCTGAAAACATTCATCCACTGTTTCAAAAATTCTTTTCTGGGATATTCAGAAATTTCTGGTTTCACCCATTTGGGATTGCAGGCTGTAACAGACAAAACTTTATTCCAAATAACTGGGTCAATGATTCCAGTGTTTATACAATTGTGCTTGGTTGTCTTAATTTATGAAGTAGTTCAATTACTATAGAATTTCTTGGGGACATCTCATTTTAATCGAATCATTAATTCTATGCTCAGAGGATGTATAGAAATTGACGTTAAGTTCCTGTTCTTCATTTTAAGCAGAGATGGATGCAATTCAGAGCCTACCACTAAAACTCTCTCAAACTTTGTGGAATACTCAGGTTGTATTGACCAGTATCAAAGGCCTAGCACTTTTTTGGTGTGGTTTGATTTGGTTTTTGTTTTGTTTTTGGATTTTTCTGTTTTGTTTTTGGTTTTTTTTGTTAGGTTTTTTTGGTTTGTGGTTTTTTTTGTAGGTTTTTTTTTTTTTTTTGTATATTGATTAGGTGAAAGAATCATAATCCCCTACTACCCTGGGTTTCACTTTGAATGGAAATAAGCTTTGAAAAACTCCATGGAGGAAAGGCTGGCCCAGCCAGACCAGCACCAAAATGGAGTATGCCTCTACTACAAATGCATCTGTGACACTAGACAGAACAACAAACCCAAAACTTCAGAACACTTAAAATATTTAGGCATGGACTACCAAAGCACTGAAACCAAATGCAAAGTTTTGCATTTTAAATCATAGATTTTATATCCTAGTTTTCTTTTTTAGAAGTCATTTCCCTCCCTGACAGTGGTGCTGGGAATATGCCTTCAACTCTGAGAGGCACACAAGTGTGTTGCTAATAGGTGCTAAAGAAGTACTACTGATTCAAAGCCAATTCCACATTATTCCTGTAATTTTATGTCTTCATTTAGAAGTTGGTTTAAATGAATATACCCCTATTTAAAAGGCTTTTCAACCACACCATTATGCACATAGCGTCCAAATGACAGTCCAATCTGCTTTACAAAAATCTGTAATTTTTCTTCTGCTTTTTAAGAAGTACTTTCTGTATTTTTAAATTTCATTTTAGCTCAGTTTATGACCTGTTTTCACACATTCCTCATGTATTCCATTGTGAGGCTTCTTGGAGAAATCTACAGGAAAGAGGTACTTGTAGTGTCTGTTCAGTGATGTGCAGAGGGACCCAAACTACAAAACATCTGGTTATACTGTACAGACAGGGGAACCATGGAGGCAAGTTTGCCAGTAGCAGAATTTTAGTCTTGAATAAATTAGAAGGGAGAGATCATTCACAGACTCTTTTCTAGCAAAATTATATGAATATCAGATTAACATGGGACAAGAGCCCGGTGAGAATAGAGCCCTTATGATTCAAAATGCAGAAATATCAGAGGAAATATGTCACAGAAATAAGAAACAGCAAGGATAAGGATGTTATGATTCTGGGTTTTTTCCCCTTTTTCACTGAAGTCACATAAGACAAAATGCCTTATCAGGGCATATGTTTTAAGGGGCCAATTCTGCATCTAATGTAGTTGATGGAAAAAATACATTGTTGAATGATGCAATGTAATGTCCTTAATGAAAAAAAGCAATCTCATGTTAAGACCCATTTTGAACCCATTTAGCTTGATGGAAATCTTTCTTTTCATTTCAAAAGCATCAGATTTAAATACCAAGTATTCAAGAAGGAAAGAATCTAGAAGCTCTCTTTACATGGAGCATACCCCATCTATTCAAAGCTTGAATTAAGTAATGGAGAAACCAGTTCATGATCCTACACATATGGTTGACTACCCATGTGTTTAAAATGATCCAGGGCTCATGCACGGCAGGACAATAGCACCTGAGTATCTTTATGTTTAACTCTTTCTGCCAATAAAATTCTGACATTTATGGACCCTGCCATTTTGACTTATTGTGTGCTTATGCTAAAATTCCAAGAAAATGTGCAATTTTTTTTCTCTCTCCATATAGTCTACCTTAATAAGGAACAATTCATTTTACTTGGACTTTTCTTTTTTAATATCACTGTAGCCCTGAGACCAGGCAGAGAAAATATCAACTGGAATGTTTAACACAGGAGATGCTGGCCGTGGGGGTAGGACACAGGTGGAAGAATATTATGAAAGGAAACTGCTGTGTCTGGTCCATTTTTTAAGAAAGAGCAATAGCCTGGAACATGACTTCCCCAGTCTGAATTCAGAAGGCCCAAATTTGGGGAATAAAGGGATCAGTACTTCTGCCCTTGGGGTAAAGTTTACCTCAGAATAAAAAGGAAAAAAAAAAATTCTGGTGGCACAAAAAAATTAGGCAAGATTTGTTTTGCTTCTAAACTAAACAAACCTTTAAATTAAAAAAGGCAAATTCTTATTGTCAGGCATTAACTTTCTTCAAAGCAATAGGGATAACACAGCATAGGAGAGAAAGCAAATAAACCCAAGATTTTTTTTCCTGTTGATAAGATCCTCTTCTCAGTGTGTGATAGGAAAGTCATCAGTACAGAGCCACCAAGGCTGGGCCTTCACATTGGTATGCTATAGGTGTATATTGGCCATAATATAAGTCCCCAACATCCGCAGGGATTGTGATGCCATTGGCACTTATTAGGGCAAACGCCACTTAGATGTGTTTCAGTACTTCCCCTTCCTTGGTACTAACCATAATCTAATCCTCTTTTAATCATCTAACTACTAAAAGGACTCTGATTATTTAATAACACACTCAAAGCTTGGAGGTCAGAAAATGAGTTTACTTTCATCACTAGAAAGGAGTGTAGCAGGAATTCTGTTGAAGAAAGCAGCAGAAAGAGGAAGAGGAGCACTATTCCCACACAGCCCCCCAAGTTGCTGACATGGAAATCAGAACAGGGAACCTGAATTTTAATTGTGAGATTTGGCCTCCTAGATTAATTAGGAGCAGAGATATTCCACTGGCAATCAGGTCCTTCAGCAGGAAAAGCAGAGCATCCATGGGCATGACTTATCCTGGCCCGCTTCACTTAAAACCTTGAGCTGCCTGAAACACATATACAGTTATCTGTGTTTTTCCTTTCAGATAGGAAATTTGGAGACAGGGACTATCTTCTTCCATATATTTGTACAACTAGACAGCACTAAAGAGACCTATTTAACATTAGGGCAGAGTATTCATCCTTTGATGCATATTTAATGTCAGTTATACATCACTGTTAGATCAGTGTATAAACACATATGCTCTTGGACAAAAGCATCCATGCATCAAAACTCTGCATCCATACTTCAATGTATTTAATTGAGTAACCCATTATCACTAATTATGGTTTATATTTTCATAATTCTGTTTTATGGTTATTACATATGCTTTTCTATCTATCTATCTATAAACCTTACATGCTATGGTGCTATCCAAAGAGCTCTTTGTTTCACACAAGGCCAGAAATCACCACCCAGGCTGATGTCAAAGCTTTGACACCACCCATTCTGCGATATCAGGGCTGCACACTAACTTATTTAATTTCACATACAAATTTCACACTTTGTAAATGTTCACACATGCATGAGCACACTCCCCAAGGAGCTTTCCCAGTGCTGTGGTGCCCCCCAAAACAGCAAACATTACAGGGAGTGGAAAGGTGGTGCAAAGATGGAACCAACATTTCAAGCTTTTGATTAATTCCTTCTAAGGATATAAAAACAATGCATCAGCACAGGCAGAACAGCTCAAAAGAGAGAAATTCTACAAACTGGACACCTACAGAGAAATATGTATATAAAGGAAGTCTTGAAATGAAAGCTAAATTTTGAAGAACACTGATTTGAAAACTTTTTTGTATCCTCCAAAAACTTTTCATTCCAAGGACTATCACTGGGTCTTCTTAAATGGAGTAAAAAGACTTCACCTCCAGTGGTGTCATCATGCTGCAGGCTGGCACAGCCTTTGTCCTTCCCAGGGGTTTCTCCAAAGGCACAGCTCGGTTGGCAGCATGAGGACAGGACATCTCCTGGTTTCCCCATCACAAAGCAGTAACAGGACACATCACAGGTAGCAGTAGGAGAGCCACCAATGTGCAAGCATGTGACAGGAGAAGTAAGTATCACGTTAGCCCAGCAATTAAGTAATTTTTTTTTGAAGCACACTTCATTTTATTTAATTGTAAATATTTGTATTCATTGTAAAGTCTGATTTTGCTGGGCACTGCTGGTGGTGTGGAGGCTACAGCCATGGCTTGGTGTCGGAGCAGCACAGGTTGCTTGGGTGTACTGCAAGAGCAAAGCTGCCTCCAATGAAGATCTGCCAGGTGTCCTAGATTTTTGACATCTAATATACAATTTTAGCTGGGGTAGTCACTCCACAAAGTACATTTTTTTCCCCAGTACGTACCACTGCCTTTCATTTTTCACTGGTTGCATCTGATATCAGGCACATAAAACACAGGCCAGTGTCTCAGTTGTCAGTACAATGGTGCAGAAACATCACAGCACAAAAAACCCCAAAAAGTAGAGCTATAAAACTTTTTTTGGTTTACTAGAATTTGAAGTCCCAAGTCCTGATAAAAAATTCTCAGCAGGAATCACTGGAAGTTTTTTAAGGACTTCAACCAATCCATACAGACTTCAGCAACAATAGGAAAAATAATGTAGGAATATTAAAACAGATCAAATAAAGCTCAGTTCTCAGAAATAATAATGGCAATTTTTAGCCACCAATAAAGTAATGCATGTTAGCATATGTATGAAAGTACGTAGCAAAAGATCCACATGTAATTTAAGTCATTCTACTCTATGGCTGTAATGAGCACAGAGGTAAATTCAACTTGTTACACTGCAGCTCAGTCTAATATATGCTCAGCCTGACCCTCTCGTCTTATCATTGATTAAATAAATACTATACAAAAAAAAATTCAAGGGAATAAAAAAGAAAAATAAGGAGAAAAAAAGAAAAGGGTAGACAAAGAGACTAAGAAAGAAAAGAAGAACTATTGAAAGCCTGCGCAGACAAGTATGAATCAACTATTCTAAAAAGCAGATGCAAAATGAAGCTGCTTAAATATATAAGGCACTTCTACATTGTATTCAAATAATGCTGAAATTATAGAGCTGTCATTTGCAGACCTGTCGAGGGTGCCTTTCTCTACCACATTATGATTAAGCATTTCTCTTAGAAGGTTGTAGCAATTTTGACATTAGAGTCATTGGACAGAAAAACCATAAAATATACTCAGAGCATCACCTCTCTTTTTTTTGTAGCCTTAAAAAGAGCTCTGTGATTTTTTGCTACTAAAAAAGATAAATTTAAAAATCCTGAAATTATTTGTAAAAGTGTAGAAATGCTAGTCTCAAGAGAAAGAGCGCACACATCTGTAGAACAAATGCAACTGTGACGATTTAAATGATTTGATGGCACGTAACTTAATCTGACATGGCAGGAGGTTATTTTACAAACTGTGAAGGGCTCTGCCCACTGGTGTCATTAGAGCCTCCTTGAGAGACAACTCAAAGATATGGATTTTTCTGGAGGCAAACGCCCAGCTGGTAGAAACAGCGATTGAAGGAGCCAAGTAACTCTGGATGACTCGCTCCCCAGACTGCTGAGCTCCTGCTGAGGCAGCAGGTGTGGCACCTAGACACAGAATCCCCATAAAACCAAAGGGCAGATCCAGCCTAGCGCTAGCTGTACGGAGCTCTGTATGGATGGCTCAATACCTGCTTCAGAGACAGTGATGGACAGCCACCAGCACATCCCATCCCACACATGGGTGCGTGGGGAAGGGCTGCAGATATCCCTGGGATGGCACAGTCCCATCTGCCCACTGCTCGCAGGGCTCCTGCCTGGCTGCAGTTACAGCTCCAGGAACTAGCACATGGATAAAGGCATCTCTGTCAGGGAGCCTGAATTGCTCAGAGGAAATTGCTGACCCTCACAGGTCCAATTAGCAGTCACGCACACACTGAGACAGCCCCCCAGACTGATCCTTTCTGCACACACATATATTGAAAATTCCATTGTACACTGTATTGTGTCTGCTAGCTTTGCACTTGGTTTTCAACAAATCAGTGGCAAATCTGGGAGGTTGAACTGGCTCTGGACACAAACAAATATATGGATATATGCATACTCCAAAAGATATGAGCTGCAAATGCTGATGAACTGTGCAATATATTTAAAGGGGTATTTTTAATCACTTTCTCGTATTTTTATAATTTGATGAGATAATCCTAACCATTTAGCTCTAATAAACTCACAGATCATGAGCAATGGCTGCATTAAATCTATTGTCACTAGCAGTAACACGAGGAGCAAAGGCTCAATGGCTCTTCTCGCAGCGTTTGGTTTTATTCACTCAGTCTCTGATTCCACATCAGCTGCCATCTGGACAAAATTCAGAAACCATGACACCTGCTTGAAGAATAAGATGCTGATCAGATGGAATGGGCAAAGACTTCATCTTGAGAGCAGAAATGTGAATTGTTGGTAACACAATCGCTTAAAAGGTTTGTAAATTATGTGCCTTCAGCTCAACATATGGCTCATGTGAAATATGCACTTGTGAACTTTTCTCAAAACTTGAGCTTGGATGATATAGTGTAGTTGTTTCCTAAACACAAGGTATAAATAAGTAAAATTTTACATGTAGACAAACAAGAGAGAGTGTCAATGGCTTTTAGCACCCCTTAAAATAATGATACTATTTCACTTCTCCTTAGCAGCATACAGATAATAATTTTGCCCAACATATCCACACAAACCTCAAAATACAGCTGTAAAATCCAGGCAAGGAAACTTATGGCCTTCTGGTTATCCTGTTCTGGTGTGGAAACCAGCCCCTGCTGTCATTCTGCCCAGGCAAGGAGTAAAGATGTAGGTTCTCCTTTGGCTAGGTGGAGCACGGCCCCTCAACACCTCCACCCCAGCAGAGCTGTAATTTCTGCATGGAGAGGTATGATCAGAACAAAGGATAGTCTGTCTGGGAGCGGTGATTCTGTCTCTGGAGACTCTGGAGTCAGCAGGGAAACCCACATGAACAACCACACCTTCTGCAGACCAGTGACCACAGAAACTCCTGATACCTGCTCACAAATGCATTTGCAGAAGCATAAATACTAGGTTGTACACACAAACGTGGACAATGCAAGTGTTTCTAGCCCTGTTCTGCTGATTTTCTGGGATGTATGTCTGCTTGGGTTTTTCACATGTCATGTGGGAATTTCTGGGTACTGATAGTCAAGAAGAAGAATCTGAAGAAACATGGCTTCTTATTACCCTTAGTGACACCAGCCAGCACTGCTGAGACATTAACAAATTTCTTTCCATTTCTTTCTCAATTTTGCAGGGGAAAAAAAAATAAAAAAACAAATCCTAACTGTTCAGAACTTTTTCAGGAGGATGATACAGATTTAAAAAAATTAGTCCCCCACTCTAATGCCAAGTTATGGTGCTTTATAGCAGCCAGCTTCGCAGAGCTAAATGATCTTCTGTAGCCTCATCTTTCTGCCTGCCTACAAGAAATAGTGACAAATTACAGTTGGGGGGGAGACTGAAGAAAGAAATATTCCATTTTTAATTGCCTTTTCATTTTCTTTTTATAGCCATGCTTAAACTGTGAGTTATCAGAAGCTGTTCAAAGTCTTTCTTTTACCATTTTAAAATATATTCCTCCTAAAGCCAGATGAAAAATACAGTTAATGGGGTTTTGTGACTCCCACAAAGTCCCCTACAAATTAAGGGACTTTGAAAAAATGTCAGCTGCCCAGTTCCCAAGAAAGAAAAATTAAACAATAAAGGCTTATCGACTTGTTCCTGAGAAGATAAAGCACTTATGAATGAGACCTTCTCATACTCTCTGGTTTGTGATCAGAGCAATTTCCAAGATTCACAAAAAATATTCTGATTAGCCAAAAAAATGCTCTGATGAAATGAGGTTTAAGATTTTATAACTAAATCTCATCCTCCCTTCAACCTGTTTTCATACAATGTGTTGTCTCGTTCAGTCATGCTGCTATCTCTACCAATAATAACCAGTGCCATAAAAACATCACATTCATGTAGATCAGCTGATTGTGCCAAGTTCAAGAAAGGACAGCAGGATAGAGATGACAGCAGCTTCTGCTGGCTCTGCTCCAAAATCCCTGCAGGCCTGTTGTTTTTCTCTTTTGGAGACCCCCAGGATTTCACTCTCTCAGATATATTAATGCTGGGCATCTCTAAAAGAGAACCTGACTCCCAGTCTGCTGACAACATTGAGGGTATTTCCACTGACTTAGACTTGCCATCTTCAGAGCGCTTCATCTTTCATGTCTTCCTCTTTCACACTACTTTTGATCTCCCCACCACGTGTCAGCCTCAGCAAAAGCAAACTGCAAACTCCAGTTCCTCATCACATTTTCAATACATACACACCACATACAGATAAAACTAGGATTATGGCTGCCACCTTTGCTTTTCATATGGCTTCTAGATGGTCTAAAAGACCTTAAAGCAGAGTGGGGGGGGGAGTGGGAGGAGCAACCTGTGGAAGACCAGATTTTGAATTTTCTCCCTAGTAGAGTCCTATCCTACACCAGTTAGAGAAAGGGAGACCACACAAAAGGAAAAGGTGAGGTCATACTACATTTTTATTGTTGAAGCACAGTAAACCAGATAGCTTTCTAGAATTTTGTTAGACTACTGTTGAAAGCCTGTGTGGATATCTGAACTAATTTATACAGAAATTGAAAATAATTTCACCTGGAAAACTGTAACCATAACTAATTTAGCTAGCTAAATTAGTCAGAATTCAAAATTGCTTTAAAATGTTCTACTTTAGCTAATGCCATAACCAGGAGTAAGCTGAAGAAACCACCTTTTCTTACAATGCTCAAAGGAAAGTGAGATTTTAAAAACTTTATTTTCTTTTTCTCTGTTACTTCATTTTCCTGACATTAGAAATGCAAAGGCAGTTTCATCATAAAAAAGACAGCAGTCAACTGCAAAAAGGAGGACCATTCACATCTCCATATAAGCAGCAGCAAAATCTGGCTGTTCACTGTAGATTTTTTTTAAATCCTACAGAATAATTAAAGATAAATAAGGCATTTGTATCTTATTCTAATCTTAAAAAAAATAAAAAAAATAATACCAAGACAGTTGAATACAATGTTCAACTATGCTTTGAGCTCCCAACCTGCCCAGAGTTGCATATTTTTAGCGTTCAGCTGATTTGACTAACTAAACAGGGACAACACTAATTGTTGTAGGAGGCTGATGGGGAAGAGTCGTCACATTCTTCCCTTAAGGTGGCACAGACTGCCATGACTCTGCAGAGTGACACAGTGAACTCAGGATAGCAACTGAACCAAGTGAGTTTTTCTAAATCCAGACAGGGATGATAGAAAATGATGGAGTGTCTCTGAATTAAAAAACAAGAAGCAGAAACAAAGTCTGTAAAAGTAGCTCATGCCAAAGTAATATTTGCTTTGATTTAATTGATGATAAAAGAAAACCCAGGAGAAGGGTGAGTTTGGATGACATTCAAGTGCGTGTCCTGTGTTGGGAGGAGGGTAGAGACACCATCTGCTTACATTACCCTTCATTGCTACAACCACAATGGTACATTGTACATATGTACAACTATGAAAAGAGCCTTTGCTGCACAAGAAGAGGCCATGGCCAACAAAGCAAAGATTTGCTGTTCAATCAACTGCTGGCCTCTGCTAAGGCATCTCCTCTGGAGCAGCTGGTGGAAGGCAGAACTAACAGCTGTGGGGTGCAGCAGGAAGGAGCTACTTGCTCCTTTTGGACAGAATTTTTCCTGTACTCATTCTCCTCCACATAAGAGAGATACTGAAGCAGTGCAGTTATGTTTCACTCAGTCCAACAAAAAGTGACTCTGGACTCTATAGCCTATTAGTTATATGTTGAAATGGATACATCCAAATTCTAAAAAAATGAAGGCAGTTTTGTCAAAGAGGATAGAAACAAATGAGGAAGTAGAGAAGACATTTTCTAACCTCCAGGAACATAAAATCCTTTGTCTGTTATAAAAAAAAACAAAAAAACCCCAAACAAACAAAAACAAACAAACAAAAAAAAAACAAACCCCAAACCAGATTCAAAAAACAGTCAGGCTTTCTGTATCTCATAAACCACCTGATGACCTCATCTCTTTCTCACCATTATGAAATGCAGGAGGTATACAATCACTTTCCTAGTCAAATGCTAAAGAGGCATTGTATATAAAATGCACAGACAAGCAGAATAGGTTTACATAATGTTAATACAGACAAATGACATGTACAACATATCTAGCTGCAATTTAATTAGATTAATTAGATCAATATAATTAGCAGTGGTATATTATGCTATCAAGACTTAGCCTTGCTAAGAACGCCTCTAAAAATGGTTTACAGTCTTAAAGCATTGTAAAAGTGTATGCAGTATCCATGCTATCACACATCAATATACCACTAACACACTATTAATACTGGGAGTTTATAGGACACTCAGGAGACACATAAAACACTACCCTTGCAGAGGAAAATTCTGATAATGGAGCCTGGGAAATTATTTCAACAGTTGAAAAGAGCTCATGGAACTTAATTCCAAACAACAACGTGGCCATGATTATATAGCAAGTTAATTTAACCCATCAAGGCAGGAGCAGACATAATGAACAAAACAGATTGAGGTAGCATGACTTACCAATGAACACTTTGCTGAGAGTTCTTCCAAGATTTTGTACACATAATAAATCACAAGTAGATGTTTAACTACTGCATCACCTACTTGGGCATAGACTAGATATCACACTTGGTGAAATATTATACAATTGTTATTGTTATCAATAGTGATTTTGCATTAAACAGGTCTGTGGGATTGTGCATGGACATCTGAACCTCCATAGTGGTAAAAAAATGTTAATATACATCTGGTAGCACTCTCAGTACACTTGGGCTCAAAACTTACTGAATAAACTATGTATGCGTAGCATCTCAAATCAAGTACTGTGACTTTCTATATGCTAAAATCATAGGTCTTGTAAGGAGGAAAGAAAAAAACACAGCACTTCCAGCTTGTTCAAAATAGAAACAGCCAATAAAATTCAGCAACACAAAGTCATAAATTCACTAGAATTTATGTTTATTGTTTTACCAACTAATAAGGAAAATTCATCGTAACAAACAGATCTGCATTTTTAATCTGAAGTTTGCACCAATGTCTACTAAGAAATAAGGCACAAAGGCTACTTAACTAGAAAATGTTTTGGTTTTTTCTCTTTGCATTTGGACACATGTAAGAATACATCTGTTAATGGAAGTAATAAAGTAAATGACTTGAAGCTACAATGCAGAAGATACACAGACAAGGTAAAAATACCCAGGTGTATATTTCCATTTTTTAACCTTTACCAGTGAGAGATGGTTCAAACTGTATTTCCATTTGAGCATGGAGTACTGAGGAAATAAAATCAACCCATTACATAAAGATCACCTCACAGTTTAGCTGCTACCACATTCACCTCCCTAGAAGTCTGAAGAAGAATATAAGAGAAAATGACCATATTTCAGTGTGTGTATCTTGACTGCCTGCAAGAATTAGGTTCCAGTGGGTCAGATTTTCTTTAGAACAGATACAATTAAAATGTATGTCTCTCCCTACAGAGGAACTCATCCCTTTGTCCACACTTTGTCAGGGTTATACTGTTAATTATTATTGATACTGACACATTATGGTTTACACTAGTGCTACTCCAAGTCATCTGGCCTTGGTCATGCATTTTGTGGACTTTACTTTTTATTACTTTCAAGAAAAAGTTATGTGCAAAGTGAATAGTTCCCCGTGTGTTGGATGGGAATATACATTAATGCTTTACGGAAGAAAAACAGCATTATTTTGGCCTTATCTGTCCTCAGAATAGTGAAGTATATGCACTACCTGATTTTGACTTTGGTTGATTTTGCATCTTTATTACATACAATCTACAGCCTGGTCTTCAGTAGATTTACACTACCAGATAAATAGAATAAAACACAGAGGACTGAAATAGAGTGCCTTGTGTCTGGAAATAATCACCTATATTATGGAAATTGTGAAAGCTGAAAACAAACATTATAGCTTTCCAGGTTTTTTTAATGTGCTGATTATTTTAGTTTCTCTGATAGAAAACTTTGCTTGCTTACTTTCGGTATGATATATTCAGAAGAAGGAAGTACTATTTTCATGTGTGAGTGCAATTAGTAAAAAAAAGGTGGGTAGGTAGGTAGGTAGTCCAGCTGATATTAAATTAAAAACTTGGGAGCAGAAGCCATTTGTGTCAATTTTCCATTTTGTCATTCTCCTTTTAAATAGCTAATTTAGGATACTCTGTCACACACTAGTGTTTTATGGTATGTATATTTTATGACAGCTAAATGACAAATTTGTCTGAAACGAAGTTATTCTTTGAAGAGTTAATTATAACCTGTGTAATATATTAAAGAAAATCAATATATATTTGGAATGAGTCACTATTGAGTCTTATTCCAAACAGAGCACACCTATTCTAAAAATTAAAGCTCCATTTTTAACTCAGGTTTTGCTAAAATAATCTAATTTGAGAGTTAAGTAGTAGAAAGGAAATAATTTGGCAACATATCCGTGCAACAATCCCTTTCTAATATAACATTATGTAGTCTGCTTGTATGATGTACAGATGAAAAATTCACTTTTAATGTCTGACAGCAAAACAAGGGACCAGACTGGTCTAATTACTGAACACCTTAAAGTATGTGATATTTGGATTTTGGAAAGCATCACCAAATTTTGCGTATCTGTTCCAATCTTTCAAGATCTTTTAAACAATTAGAGAGAGATGTGAGAATTCACTCTGAGAGTTTCTCAAGGAGTAAATAAAAAAAAAAAGTAACATTTTTTCAATCATTTCCACAACTAGAGTTTTTGTTCTGAGGTAACTACCAGTAATTTCAGGATATGGGTTTTGTCATTATTTCATTCTATGGGCAACGCTTACTCCAGCAATAGTATCCCAGTTCTGCAGCTAGAGCCATCCAAAGCATAACGAACCAAAATTTTTATATTAAATACCCCAAAATGCTTTGAAGTTGACCCACATTTTTCTAACAGTGATTACAATGCTTAAGAAACAGACTTCAAATCTATCACTTGTACAAACTACAAATACAGTAGTAAGAGAGAAAGATCCTGAAAGAGAGAAACAAAAAGACAAGATTTATCATATTAATTGGTTTTATAGTTCCAAAGGAAGTTTGAAGAAAATTAAGGACATACATACAGCCATTCTTTCTTCACTCAGAGAAGACAGATTACTACATATATGTTGGTGGTAGCTTCACATACAATTATCTATAGGTATCTAGCATTACCCTGTCTCATCAGGTCATACTTTGTTAAGTAGGTTCTGCAATAACACATTCATGTTAAGAAAACAGGTTTTATCACTATAGCTGCAAAGAAGGCTGTGTTAATGTAAAACCAATCCAGTGTTTGTAGGATTATGGGCAGATTATGACCAGGATTACAAGAGCAAATCAATATGCCATCTGCATACAATGAACTGAAATTTATGGAGTTTCCAATTTTTATTCTTTGAAGCGATTCTTTGTTGCTGAAAAATCAGGCTAAATGTTCCATTACAATTGCAAAAAGAAAAGAGGATAATGGACAATCTTGTCTTGCTCCCTGGTGTCATTTTAAAAAGGGCGAGTTTAAATTGCTAGTATGTACAGACCAGGTCAGGATATTACAGAATATTTTTAATCCAATTTTTATGAAGGTCTTTCTAAAGTGAGGAGTGTGAGGGTTTGGAGGGTGTTTTTTGTTTCATTTCCATGTATTTATTTTTTTTTAAGAACAGTAACCAAGTGTTTTCATTTTAATGAGTCCAAAGAATTACCCAGTCAGTTGAGTGGACAAATCTATATTATCCAACATCTTGCTTGGTTTACAAACACAAACCACACAAATCATCCCCAGTGAACCACAGTGGAAATAAACCAGACTGACCTATGAGGAAATCATTTGCAATAAACTGGGGAAGGGTCTCAGATATCTGAGTGCCTGCACGTGCCCTCTGCATGCAGGCGTGTATTTAAGGACTTGGAAACAAATTTTGTCCAGCATTTAAGACCAATATTCAATGATGCAGATAGGTAGGAAAACAAACTCATTGGGACTGTTGAGTTGTGTAATAATAGTCTTTTTGATTCGAATGTTCAGTTAAACACTTCCACTAACAGTTCAGTTGTGTATCTATGATTTCTCACTGAGTGTTTACAGGCAGCTCATCTAAGCATGAATCCTTCCCCACTGTTAGACTTTAACAGCATTTATTATTTCTTATTAAGTCTAAGGTTACACTTTGATCTGTTGAAAGTTTCAACAAACTGCTTTTGTTTACAAACTCTGTCTCCTGTTTAAAGCAACTTGGAAGATTAGAGTGTCTGACACTGCTCGTTGAAAGTGGTATTTATGATTTCTAGATCACATGTCAAAATTTGAGCCTTTAGTTTTAATAATTGACAGAGTTTGGGATACTTCATCTTATTCTTTACACAAAACTTGTGCCAGCAGTTTCTCATTTGTATTCTCGCTGGTTTACTTTATACAAAAGCTTTTTTGTAGCCACGGCATGATGCCGTTTGTTCACTTTTTGTCAGCTAATTCAGTTGAGGTTTTTTTACTACACATATTAGTATTCATTGATTTTTGTCATTTTAAAACTATTATTCAAAATTACTATTGTTGTATCTCTCCTTTTTGAGGACTGCATGATCGTTAATTGTGGTTTTTAATGATTCACATCTTGGATTTTATAGCATGTTATTATCATCACAGAATCAAGTTTCAAAGTAATATTTTGGTCTGAAGAAAAGCCCTTTTTTCAAGAAATGCCTAATACCATTCATGCCATTTCTTGCTTGTGACAATTTTAAAATATATTTTTTCTGCTACTTCCAGAGTGGCAAAACTACCCCAAATATCTTACTTTAGTCTTAAAGTTTGTAAGACAGGGGTGAAACTCGTTTCCTCTAGTTTTTGGCAATGAAAATTTTCTGTGGAAAATAATCCAAGTCTATCTCCAAGATACATCTTCATAAGGCAAATCATCCATAGAATCCTCACCACAGTGGGCACAAATGCCGCAAATAGCAGGTTGGTTTGGAAGAATGAAGTCCCAAATGAAAAGCCAAAAATATGTGTGCAACCCTTTTGTGACATTTTTACCCGGGCCTCCTTTTTCTATGAGATAGATCACAATATAGTAATCTATTTTCCATGTGCTGCTCATGCAAGGCACAAGGTAACATGAACGGAACTGCTGCAAGCTGGAGACAGTTTACAAACAGATCACTGAAATTAGCCATTCACTGAAGGCAAATGAGCACACACTTCTTGCTAACCCCAAAGAAGACCTTCCTCAACATTGACACCTATGTGCTCGTGACTGCTGGCGCTTCCAGCTGAAACTTGGGTCTGTGCGTCACACTGACAACCCATGGGGAAGAGCCCTCAACAAAAGTTGAGCTTCTGAAGTATTGCCTTTCCCTGCCAACCTCACATAGTCTTATCAACAAAACTTGCATCCTGATTATTTTCAACCATGTAGTTATTTCTCAAAAGCACTGGCACATCTGGGCAATACTACTGACTGCCTCTGCAAAAGCAAACAGATAGCTGTGCATATTTGCTCTTGATGATGGGTCCCACAAAGATGTTGCAAAACATAGAGGTTTGAAAACTACATAGCCCACAAGGGAGGGCCTTTGTCATTTGTCCAAGAGTAACAGGCAGAGCCAGCTCAGAGCTGTGCATCCAGCCCAGACAAGTCCTGTGAGTTAATCAGCTGCACCCGGAGACTGGTGGTGTCAAAGGCAGTTGATCAATCAAGGAACACTAACATGTACACCTTCCAATACGGAATTCACCCATCAGGACCACTAAAGCTGTACTCCACACTGATGCCTGATTGCAAAGAGCACTGGATTTTGGCAACTGGGGTTATAGATACTCTTTCCCTAGTATTTTTTGCTTAGACATAAGAGTTAAGAAATCTCAGCTACTCAGGTTTCATAAACTTGTTAAGGTGAAGATAGGTGGCAGAGAAAAGGTCTAAGAAGCTTTAAGCACCCTAGATTTCAATCATTCCTCAGCTTAGCTTAAATATAAAAATCTATTATTTCTAATTCTAAATCTTCTGTTAGCATTCTAACTTTAAAATTAAAGGCTTCTTTCTCCTAAAAGATTTAATTTCTTTATGGATTTTTGGATTAAAATACAATCTTCTGACTGGACTTCTCCTTATTTTTATGATCCTAACTTAAATACATGGTTCTTGGTCCTGTACAAGAAACAAAAGAGGGAGAAAAAAGGAAAAAACCTTACTTGTCTGAAAGCTTCACGTATACAATATTTTCCAATAATACAGAAAAGAAAGGAGAAAAGGACAGCAGCTATATTATGTAAAATAATTACTAGTAATTGAGAGAAATGGTGATTAATTTTTTGCTAGAGTGGTGACACATACACCATAGTATCATGGGAATTACCCAAAACTCTTGCACTAAATTTCAACATATCTCATGTATTAACTGCTCACAAAACTTATATTACAATGACACACCAAGAATGGGCAAGTAAATTAAGAAACTTGAGATAGCTCAGTCTGCCTATAAAGTATGAGAGAAATTGGTAAGATCATGAACACCCTTAGGTTGGTCATAATGTATCAATGTCCTAAATTTGTATTTTAAATCAACAGGAATTCCAAGAAAAAAAATCTCTAATAAATGCAATGAAGTGTTGAAGGAGTGCAATTTATATCATCCATGCCAAGACAGCACATAGAGCTGATACAGCTGCAGATGCAGTGGTAAGCAAAGTACTGATGTGTTCCTTTCAAGTATTAGCAGGCAACCACAAGAGCACTAGGACGAAGGTAGGTATTCAATTTGCATAAGAGAGGGTCTATACCCTACTTTTATTCAAGTTAATATAACAAATTAAACCAGAGAGATATTGCTAACAAATAGCTCCTGTTTGGGCAGGATATTAATGGAAGGAAAAATTATACGAAGGCTTAGGGTTAGGTTTTGATTGAAGATTTTAGGCTATTGAATCTATTTAGTAATTAGATGAGGACTAAAGGGAACATTTTATCTCAGAATGAATACAAGTTATTTGTTGGGTCAAAGAGCCAAAGTCCCAGGTGCCATGTTTTCATCTACTTACGGCAAATGGAGGAAACTCGGCTTCTCAGCAGTGGTCAGTAATCAAATGTGAAAATTCAGTCAACTTAGTATTTTCTCAATTACAAAGCTTTTTAAATATAGTGTTTTAAAATAATTGAAAATAAGCATCAGTGGGAATAAAATTCTCATTTAAAAAATGCTTCTGCAGGGGGAATGTCTAGAGAAAATACAGCAAATAGGTCCATTCTTAACAGTTTCATTCTGCCTATTGTAAGTGCTAATGTAAATTACACCAGGATTCAGACCTACATCATTTCCCTACTGTATTTTTCTGTTTTCATTCCAAGGGCCATTTCACATAGGAAGGGTGAAAAGAGCCACCAGGAGGGGCCAGGATTGCACAGAATGAGAGTTTTATTTTTCACATTAATTTTTCTCTCAGGGGATATATCCTTAGAAACTGTTACAAAATTTTCTATGTAAAGAGATGATCTCTCAACATGTAATTCTGCTAGATTAATTATAAATATATACTTACAAAAATTTGGACTTCTTAACTTTTTAGTCAGCTCTTGTTTGGTCAGTATTATTCTGTTCACTATTGCAATGCAAGAACAAAAAACAGAATGGCAGGAAGTTATACCACAGATTGTATCTAAAAATTACAAAGAAGCAAAAGACAATCCAGCTTTACATCTTCAGAATATGTGCATGATGGCAAAATATACAGAAAGGGAGATGCTCTGTTCAACTGGGATAGTTCTAAATAACCAGAGTTTCCATTAAATTTGTTTCTCATGGTTCATGTGCTTTGATAATTGTTTTTTTTTTTAATTTTACGCTAAGAGAATACAGAATCTATGCAAAATTTAATTATGAATTTGAGTTCGGAATTCGAGATGTATTGATTTGCATCTTCTTTATAGTAGAGCCAGATTCTGAAGGATCAAAAAGAACTGGATTTTGGGACTGTTTATAGACAATGTAATTCACTTATCTTCTGTCTCTAGTTTCTTGAAATCAGCATCTCTAGTGAAACTGAAGAATTTGATCATTTACATTCCTTCATGTTCTACTGATAAAAGAGGAGATATAAAATGACATTATTTGCATATTTGCTACTAAAGCATCCATTCTTCTCTTGAGCTGTGCAAGAACCAGTGCCATGTTAAAGCACAGCTTTGCCTAGGAACTTTTGGACAAGGAAATATTCAAGATCCTTCACAGACAAGTCTCTTGGGGAATAGATTAGGGATACTAAGAAGAGATTGTTTGTTTGTTTGTTTCAGATTGTTTGATAGATTGTTTGTTTCAGATTTCCATCTGAAATCTGGGAATCATCAAATGGTGCTATGTAAACCAGGCCCAAATTCCCGAGAAAATCATGAAAGTAAGTTTAGTTTTGTCATCTGATTCTTGTCTCAAAAACCTGTAACTTGAACTGAAAGTTTTCAGAACCTAGCTGTGCTGAAAAATTGGGAAGAAGAGGATTGCATTTGGGCATTTAAAACGGATGTACTCAAGAAGAAGATGAGTTTTGAAAATATTGGGAAGAAAAAAAAAAATAATTCCAGCCATGACATTTGTGTATGAAGGCAACTTTAGGCCAAAAAAAGAAACAAGAAAATCAAAGACAACATGACTTGTGTCTGCATAGAAAAGAACTTTTCAGAAGGGCATGCAGAGCTTTCAGATTTTATTTTAAGTATTTTAGAAATCTGTTTATTAAGAAACTAAGATATATCTCCATGATGCATGCACCAAAACAGAATTACAAAATTATTTTCTACACCCCTCTCTTTCAGATATTGAGGGATGTTACCATTAAAAACCTTCAACAAACATATAGCTAAATCAATCAGTTAAAATTGTGATTAGAGAAAAACAAGCCGTAAGTGAAGTAGACAGAACAGCTAATATCAGGCAACTGAGACAGAGAGTAGCATAATAGATTGATCAATTTAGTGACTGACTAAAACTCAGTTCTAAAATAAGCTGCAGGACAAATAGGGGTAAAAATCCTTCGTGACTACACAGTTGTTTCTTTATGATCAATTCCTTCATCTGCATTGCATAGTGCTGCACAAACTGGTTGAGATTAAAATCTTGAGGCTCTGTTTTTTGGATTTGTCTCAACTGGCAGCTTATTCAGGGTTGTTAGTCAGATCTGATTTATAATTCTCCAAATGTCATGAAGAGGGTTCACACGCAAAAAAAAAAAAAAAAAAAAAAAAAAAGAAAACAAAAAAACCACGTATATCATGCAAACATTATTCTGGAGATGACTCAGTCACTGTAGGTTGTGCCTCAGTTCTGTTCCAATGGGTAGTGCTGTTTGAGTCATTGATTTTAACCAGACTTCTTTAAACCTGATTTTTCCTGGAAATCCTACAGATTCTTTTTTTTTTTCTTGCTTTCTTCCCTACTCAGAAGATCAAGACACAAATTAATCAGTCACACAGCCTTCAACATGCCCAAAAAGGGAAAGGAGTAATTTAATCTGGATATGGTTGTTTTTTAACTAGACTTTGGTTAAAAGCAACAACAACAGCAAGAAATAAAATCAGGAATTTAGGATATAATTTTTTTCCTTGCATTAAGGATGAATCAGTCACCAAAGGATTGCAAAGTCTTTCAGGACAAAAAGATCTTTTCTCATGATATTTCAACTTCTTGAAAATATGATCTCTGAAGTGGATACAACAAATGATATCAAACCCACTTCTCAGACTAAATAGGGAAGGTAGGAATGTTATGCTAAATCAGTTCAGTTTGAACCTCAAGACATTAAGAAACTGAGCTGTAAACTCTAGAGCCTGACCTTGATAGCTTCTGAAATATTCTATAAAGTAGGATGCTATCTAAACACCTTTTCTGGAGTTAACAACAAAAGGCTTAATTCCTGAATACAACTCATTAAAAAGTGCTTCTCCAATTAGAATTTTCCAGGAAAATCAGTTACCCTTTAGTATTAATCAAAGCAATAAAAATTTTCTTCCCAAATTCAGAACATACTTTTGTAGAAATACCCTTATGCTGCCAAAACAAAACAAAGAAAAACAAAACAAAAAACGAAACCAAACCAAAACCAACCAAACAAACTAACTAAAAATGTATACGTGCATAGGTATGTCAGACATTGTGTGCTCTCATTGTCTTCTGTTGGTCCATTTTGCAGATAGCCTTCACCCCCAGAAATCAATTTCAAACTTTCCTCCAGGACAATGCAAAGGCAGTATGTCTTTGTCTTCAGCACCTAGGTGAATAACACTGCATATCTGGAAAGGCTGTCATTGAAAGAGAATGGAAAGAAGAAACAATATCTCCACAATTCTCACAAAATCTGATTTGCAAAACAAAATACTTTGGGGTTTTTTTTGCCAAAACTGTATATAAATTCCCACAGGCTTTTTTTAAAAAATGCTTGTTTTTCTAATCTCCCTTGATGAAATCTGAAATCTAAAAAAAATAATCTTTCAATAAACTAACAATGTCTGATTAAAATAATTCAACCATATAGTCACCCATGTGCTTTATATTTCTAATTTAAATAACCACAATTTTGGCTACAATAAAAATGGTTACTACAAGCATAGGTATCTGTAGAAAAATTACTAGAGGTTCAACTAAGACTGATACAAAAAGGTATCAGTCTTCTCAAGGAAAAAAAAAATCCAGAAATCACAAATGATATTTCAGACTTGCCTTGTATGAAAAAGTCAGGACATAATTTTATATTGTTTCTTATTTCAGAAGAAATTAAACTCCATAAAGTATAAAATCCATCTTTTACCTGTCTGTTATATAGCATCATGAAAGGAAGGAAATAAATGTTTTATCACTGTCAACTTGAATATGCAGCTTAGGCCTTTCTTGGTACATTTTAAGAATAGTCAAGAAGGAAATACAGTATCAAAACTTGATTAACATGTTCCATACTGAAAAGGTTAAAAGGCATATTTTGGTACCTTCTGCATGAACACACCCTGTAGTTTTACTACCTAATTCTAAAGTATATTTTGCTTCTCATACTTAAGCTTGTAAGTAAACCAAATTCTGCTCATTTCAAAATGCCAATACAATATTCTTCTAAGTATTTTCTAAATAGATGCAAAATGAAGAGACTTTTAATTCTAATTAAAGTACTTCTCATTTTTGTTCAATTGCACAATTCTACTTAGGTTGCAAAAAAAGTAACCTTGTGTCTCTCTAATTTGGGTAAGTCTAACACAGTCCACAAATTATATATATTTTTTAACTGGGACATTAAATCACCTTAATAAGATACATTGCATCTACCCAAGGTCTAGCTTGTCACCGAAGATCACACCAAGATTCAAAACATTTTTCTCCACCTTGCCCATAACTCCATGCTTTTGTTATCAGTGACAACCAGAATTATTTCCTATCATGGAAACACAGACTTAGTAGAGAACACAACACAAGAAACTGGAACAAGTCTGTCACGCTCTGAAGTGGGCACTTAGGAGAGTTACACGAGACTTTTACTCGGTTTTTTTCAGCTGAACAATAGAAATAATACACATACATTGTTACATGATTACCACAGCAAATTCTGTACACCTCCCTTAATATATGATGCTAATTTATGCAACTATTATTTCAATATTATTAATACTAACACAATTTTCTTTTAATACTGTACCTATTTTCCTGGACATGAATATGGAGACCAACCACCCACTCAAAAAAAATGAAGAACATTGCCAGTACAACTGGCTGGAAATACTTTTGATGGAATAATTTTTCAGAGAAAAATTCAAGTGTCCTAAGTAAAATGCTTTGAAAACTTACATGGGGTTTTGCCAGAATTTTGTTTCAGAGAAAAATGAAGACAAAAGTTCCATGAATGGAGAAAAATGTACTGTTTGGATCTCTTCCAAATGAATCAGTTCAGGGATTTATTTTTTTTTTTTAATGCATTACAAACGTGTGTTTTTCAAATGCTAAAGCAGTGAGAGGCAAAATGGTAGTAAAAGGATGGGATTTTTCCAAAGTAACTTACCTTTACTGATCAGCAACATTTTGATATGAGCAGAAGATGGGAACACAAATTGTTCACTCCATAGAAATTTAAACCTTGCATCTCTTACATTGTTTTCCTTCACCTGCATTGCTTGAAGTAGGCAGCAGAACAATAAAATTCAGGTTAAATGTGTGCCACAGGAAGTCTTTTCATAGGGTGTTTTTTCTTTGTCTGCAAGCTTCAGCACCAAAACCTTGTATTAAACAAGCTGAAGCAGCCCCTATAATGTTCAATAAATGCCCAAACAGGTACATGTGTTGTTTAGCCTAAAAAACACTCAGTAGATGCTATTTCCCAAGGATCCAAGTGCAGACCATTATGTATTCTGGAAAAGGTTCTGCATGGGTAAAATATCTTCACATAGTACATAAAGCCTTCCACCCAGTAGCATTGTCAATAGCACAGAGATTTTCTCAAATTATTTTGGTATAGTTGCAAATTGGAAAAACATTTATGTACTTCAGCAAAGGAGCATTCTGGGTACAAATTCAAAAGTTTCATTTCCTCCAGTGAATAAGAAAAAACTTGCAAGTCTACACACAAATCACTAGGAAAAAAAATAACATTAGGAGCAACTTCTGCACAGATTTTTGGCTGGCATCAGTAGTTTTGTCTAAGGATATTTTCTGTCTAACACTGGCTGCTTGGTGCTTCATAACACTTGACAAATTCTTGGTTCCTAAAATCAACCATAAGCGTTTGGAGAATAGCTTCATTTAGCAGGGCGTTTTCAGGACCTCACCACGGTACTCAGTGTAGTTCTGTCTTCCCTCTTTAGCTAATCTCTATTTTTATGTATTTTCAACTCTGAGAATTTTATTTGTCTCCCCTTCTCCTGGACCACAGGTGAGATTTACAATCTGTAAACTGGAAGTTCCCCAGGCATGAGAATTTCTCCTGGAAAGGGGTTCTGTTTAGGGACGGCTAGAGCATACAGAAGCAGCGCTTCTAAATCTAGTGTTTAGGGGGAGAAAAAGAAGACAGTAAAGCAACTAGGGATTTTTTACAAGTGCACAATAGTTGTGATTTCCTAACAAACTAGTATAAAGAGATTACCAAAATAGCTATTATATAAACTCTCCCCAGAATCACAAAAACATATGTTTTTTATAACAACCATTCAAGAGAAAAGAAATTATATCCATTATAAAAAAAAAAAAAAAAAAAAAAAAAAGAGGAGAAGGATAGTGAAAAAAGGAATTTAGGAAGCAGAAAGCTAAATTGACAGACCTCCTTCAAAAACTAGGCTTTAAAAGGCAAGATATTAGCACCTTTTTGGAATATTTTGCTGGATAAACTCTATTCAAAATGAGATACCATACTATAAATGTAAGATCATCTGTTCAATGGTTATGTCAGCACTCAGGGCTTCTGTTCATTCCCTGAAGTACAGTATACCAGATATTATACCAAGGCTGTATAGTACAGGTTTCCATCACTCTGAAATGCTACATTTTAAACCAGAGCTTGTAAATGAAATCTTTTACTCTGCAAAACCAATCTTAGGACTAGTGTAACATAACCTTGATTCAATGCTGTCTACTGTACTACTGAAAATAGAAATCTTAACTTGCAATAATGAAAAAAATTTTGCCAGATTTTACTAAGAACCTAGACTGTCATCTTAGTAACAAGTCCATGTTTCTAAGAACATTAGCCAAGCAACACCCAATTTGGGATGAAAATAAATAAAACCAAAGAGCCCAAGGTTTTAATAAGGCTTTTAATATTTACTTATGAGTAGAACTGAGTTTGCTTTTATTGTATGCTTGAAGTCCACTTTCCAAGAATTCTATAATAATTGCCTGTATAATACTTGTTTTGCATGCAACTAGAGATTAAGTCAAACAAGCTATTTTCTCTAGCACCTTTAGTTGGTAATCACGGTAATACCCAAAAACATATTATTTTTGTAGGCTTCCTGAATTTTTGAGTTCAAAAACTGTATCAGAGGATAGTAATTCCTAAGCAGCTAAAGCAGAACAACACAATTCAGCCACACAGGCAATATTTTTGCCAGGAAATACCATGTGAATCCTTGGAGATGCTCCTAGGATCTCTTACTCATGCCTGGGACAGCCCTAGCTAGTGTTTCCTTCCTGTGAAAACAAATACTAAGATTAAGGAGAAAGAGAAACCTCTTAGACTCTCCCTTTTAATGTGATATAACCGATCCTCTCACAAAGTAAGAAACTAGCCTTGAAGAATAATTGCTTTATTTACATCAAGAGAACAAATAGGTTCTTGAAATATGGGATTGTCAGGGCATGGAAAGACAAACACACTGATTAGGAAAAGGAACTGAATCCCATGCAATTCATGGAATTCAAGGTACTTTAGAACAGCAGGATTTTAGAAGGTTGGTTGGAGGCGGTGATGTCCCCTTCTTATTTCTTTACTGCACTTCACTTACCAATCATGCAGTCAATATATCCTTATCTTCTCCCAAATCACTATTATGCATGAAAAGCCATGTTGGACTGGACAATATCTAATAAAATAATGAAAGTAGCAAAAAGAAAATGTTTCCCAGGCAGCAATACTGTGCCTGTTTTTTTCACCCATGTGTGACATATTCACTTTTCCCAAATTTTGTGAATAGGTTTGGTAGAGCCAAGCTGGCTTTTTTGGCAAATAAACTGTTATCTCTCCAAATTTTATTTTCTTCCAATCACAACAAAAGAGTGCCAGCGCTGAACAACCTCTGAAATCTCTCTGAGTGCAATGCCTACAGAGAAAGAAAGCCTCCCTGACAACTGCTGTTTTCTTTGCAGATGAAAGAAGAGTTGACACCATTTGAACTTTGATCATGCAAAGACCTGTACCATTTTGACCCATATGTTTTATTGAAATAGACTAAAATATATTCCACCTTACAGCTAGCTATACAAAAAGAAGTTAGTATCTTGTATATCCCTCTGTAAAAGTATTTTCTTCATTCATTGCTGCATTTTGGAAAAGCTTCTGCTTTGCATTTATTTTTTTATTGATTCCAAAGTTTATTAGGAGTCTGTACAGGAAAGGAAAAAAATCAATAGAAAAAAGTTGCAAGTACTCCTGCAGATGACCTCCCCTGTAGACTGCTCAAGATTTGCCTGCTCAAGGACATCTGCTTTACCAGTCAGTGAAAACACTCTGTTACCTACAAATAAGTTAAAATGGCAAAGGAGCTTTGAGAATCAAAAACACAGCACCACAAGCATTGGCTAATGCTGGAATGCGAAGCGCAGCCCTTGGAAACAGATGGTTTAATACATCACAATAAATCTCTTACCAGCCTTTGAAACGTAGTACTTCAGATAAAAACACATTTAAGTTACAATCTGTAGACAAAATGTTATCCTCAGAGGCAGAAAGGAAATGCTTTTGACTTTACTGAGAGTTTCAGCTCAGAAGGAATTTAATAAATGTTTCTAGAGGAACTGATCAAAAGTTCTTTGTCAACTTTTTTCATAATTATGAAATTCAGCCTAAAAAACTACATAGTAACTTAACACTAAGAATCCCTTCAGCTAGAAATTTTTCATTCAGCATTTATCCTCCTCATCCAGGACAGCTGAAAGAGCAGCTCATGATATACCTGTGTCACAGTCAAGTGTAGCAACAGCAGGTTTATCTAAATACTCACATTACATACAGCTGGCACATCAGAATACCTGTCCAGATTTGCATATATGGAAGAGTTATAGACCATCACAAAGACGTAACATCAATTGGACCATGCTTCCTTCCTCATTAGGTTTTTATGGGGGTCAGTCCTCGGAAGGAGGAAAAACTAAGGCAAGAAAGAAGGGCGAGGTATTTTGGATGACATAGTACAACTGCAGTCTCCGTTTTTGACAAGTTAAAGATTGCATTTTCGGAATTAAGAACTTAAAGGAGATTGGGTACAAGCTGGTAATTTCTTGATCCAAGGAACATTAACATTCTTTTCTAATTCATACAAGTTGGCACAGCACGCATCTTCAGTTGCATCCGCGATGTTTATTTCATCATTTGCTTCGTTTCACATGAGTTCTTTCATTTAAACAATATTCTTGTACAGTAGGGGTGATGGGTCCCCAGTTCTCTCCAGTGGCATCAGCAGCTTCTTATGATTCCCTTGGAGAAGTTAACAGCGGGCAGTCTGTGTACCGCATATTTTATCTTACTCATGAATGCAGCTAATGAACAAACTGCAGTTTTTACAAGTTCGTTTCCTATCTGAAGCTGTCCAATAAAAGTTTTGGGCATACCAATTTCAGTCTGCAAAACTGCTCATAAGCTGCTCACGGTGTGTAATGCTCGCAGTACTTGTTACTTGTAATTCAGCAGTCAGCCTTTAGGATTGGTCAAGCTGATCATAAGGCTTGCTTTCCTTCTCTGAGCATTGAACTAATCCTACCAAACCCCAAGGAGACCAGAAAATGGGAGGTTGACTAGTTAATAAGCCAGCACACATGACCAAGGGGTCTGCCAAAGATATGAAGGCCTGTATGGATAGACTACTAAATGTTAAAAAACAATGTCATCTTGGATGTTAGCAGTACAAGAAACTGCACAGCAGTTCCCAGCGAGGACATGCAAGTAAGTTTATTCTCTTCATTTAGGAGGATGACTCACACCAAGAAGAAATTCAGGTTTGATATGATCAAAATTGCCAGGTTTCCCATGACGAATGAAACCATTTCATTTCATCAACATTATACAAAGATGCACTTTTCACTACTAGGCAAGTAGCAAGACTATGCCCTTCCCAGGTTATTTATTTCAACCAGGTAAGAAAATAGAGAAGTTTGTGAAAGATCATGAACACGGAGTTTTCAACAGTTCTCAAGAAAAATAAAGAGGTGATCTAAAAATATTCTTTGATGTATGTGAGGATACTATTCCCTACTTGAGTCTCCCTGTTCTAGAAAATATAAAAATTTCAAGCATGCAGTATCCCCTTCCACTCCTCAAACAGTTGCCTGACGCAGCCCAATGGAGCCTGGGCCAGCTCAACTGAGACACACCAGCACCGTGCCAGGTGTGGGGAACTGCCCCAGAGCAGGATTTCCTGGAGGCACAACCTTTTGAGCTAATTGCTCCACTGAGTGCTCAGCATCTGGGGTCAAGTAAAGGAGGCGAAGGAGGCTCTCAGCTTCTGAGGTTCCACCAGGATTATTGGGGTTGGAAGGTTCAGGGGCAAAAAGCTGCAAGCAGTGTTCTTCTTGGGATTAAATACAAGGGCAGATTAGGGGATGGGTACAAGCAATTAACCAATGAGGGATCCTTAGGGAAGGAGTGGAGGGCAGGGTCTTACAGAGCTGAAACCAATGAGGGAAGCGGGGGGGGGGGGGGGGGGGGGGGGGGGGGAGAAAGGGACATATGGGCTAATGAGACATCAAGAAATGGGATTTCCAACGGGGTGGAACAACTAGGGATTGGCCCAGGGTAGGATTGACACTGAAGGTACTGGACCAAGGGGCGGGGTTACAATGATGGATAGGGAAGGAACTGGAACAAGGGGCAGGGTTACAATGATGGATAGGGAAGGAACTGGAATAAGGAGCGGAGAATGCCAAACAGGGTAGTTTCAGGGGCGGGTACAACTTGGGGACAAACCAACTGGGGAAAACATA
The DNA here is from genome assembly GCF_963662255.1 of Cinclus cinclus. NCBI lineage: Eukaryota > Metazoa > Chordata > Aves > Passeriformes > Cinclidae > Cinclus > Cinclus cinclus. The sequence continues at coordinate 93,673,413 of NC_085046.1, read as the reverse complement.
GGGGTACATAGGATTAAACAATTATAACAATAAACTGGATAAAATAAACATGTGCTGCAACATCTCCCGCTTTCTTTTTCAAGAAGAGGGATTGGGACAGTATTTGGAATTGGGTCATGAAACCAAGGAGGGGGAAGTTGGGAGGTAGAGGATTCTATAATATTAATACCAGGAGAGGAAGAGGTAACTTGGGTAGCAACACACAAACAACATTTTTTCAAAATGAAAAACATAAAGTCATGATGATAACTGCCATGAACAAAAGAGCAGCTTTAATAATGGAAGAGAGCCATCCTGTGAGTCCCCATCCTGCGAAGATGTTGTTGAGCCAGTCTTTGGATTCTCGTTTAATGTCTGAATTCTTTCATTTTCTTGATAGATGCATGGATGTCTGTGCTTCTCGATGCTAAACTGAGGTAGCAGAAACCCTCAAATTCACTGCACTCATGGTTGTGCAGCAGCAGCAGAAAATCAGTAGCTGCTCAGTTTTGTAGAATGGCCTGCCTGGTTGTTTCCTTGTCTGCTAGGAGGTTACTTAGAGCATTTAAGGTGAAATTGGCTTGTTTAGCCACCCAACACTTTAAGTGGCCCAATTCTTCTAGAGCTTTTGCTGCAGATACCCAAGCTAAGAAAATGGATACTTGCAGCTCCTTTTGGGTGTGACCAATGGATGATTTCAGAATTACAATTGTCATCCAAATTATTGGCATTCCTTTTTTGGATGGCCAAATTGCTTTTTCATTGCCAGTCATTAATTTGGGTTTTGTTGGGGGTAAATAGCATCAATTGCCCAAGAGTGCATGTGCCTCTGAGAAAGCGAGAGGGAATGCCAATCCTGGTGCGGTCACCGCAAATTATAAACACACCTTTGTCTAATTTATGGGGGTGACCATCAGTGGTAGAGGCCATTGTGACATGGTGGTGTACTTGCTCCACCTGGCTGCCTGGAACTGTTCTTTATATTGTCTGACTGAGGTATACTGATTTTTCTAGGAGGGAGGGTCACATTTAAAATGAACAAAAATAGGGGCAGGAGACAAACCTAAAATTTCAAATTCTTGGGGTTCACCAGTTGCTTGAGGTACTGTGGGCTTCCAGACTCTCCAAAGGATTAAGGGATTGTTGACTGGGGTTTCAATTTTGAAGATGGTCTGGCAGGCAATCCGGTGCAGGGGCTTCTTATGACTAATTTCCTCTTGAATTTGTTTTAATTTCTTGGGGTATTCTTCACCTTTCAGCAGGATCCCCACTAGGCAGGTTGACATGGGGTTTTCTGTTGCTGCTGTTGACAGGAAGATGTGATCTTAACTGAAGGTCACTGCCAAAGCAACCCACGTGTTTTTTCGGGGTTGTGGGACAATCCATGTGTCTGACGTCGGCAACAGGATGGTAAGGAAGATGAGGACCCACATCATTGATGCCACATTTGGGATGGCTTCTATCTGAAAAAAAGGAATGAGTCAATATAAATTATTTGGTTCATGCAAAATCATCAACAAACATATTAAGGAAGGGGAAACAGGGTAAAAGGGGGAAGTTTCCTTCTCCACCCAGGAGCTGTTTCCTTTCTACTCAGTTCACTGCCTTCAAACAAATTACTATAATAATAACTGTAATTTCTGCAGCAGGTATTGCAGGAGTTAAATTCTGAGACACTCTGACATCTTGTTCTTCACAGAAAATGGTACTAAAGAAGGTCCAGAAGTACTTTTCTTCCAACCCTGTAATCAGTATTGGTAGAAAAAATAAACTTGAGGCAAGGGAAAGGAAGTCCAAAAGATCAGGCATTTGCTTCATTTCAGATGCGTGGGGGTTTATGAGACTGTGTGTGCTCACATCTTGCCAAGGCCTCAACAGCTGGCCTTGTTGTTTGTCCCAGGATAAGAAACGCCCTCATTCATGATGCAGACCTCTAACCCAGGCTCTGCCCCAGACTCAGACGTCTTCAAGTGTGTTATCCTGCCAATCAGGGTCACTTAGTTATTTGCAAATGTTAGGGAGAGGAAATAACGTGCCAGGGAGTAAAAATAACCCATGAAAGTATTTTTAGCTGATGGGGTGAGATTTGGAGGTATTCATCATCATGAATATATTTCAATCATCACTGATGAAGAGAAAATTTCTGCTCCAGCAGAAAACTATCATGAAAAAGCCTGGTAGTGCGAAAAGTCAAAGTTCAGAATGGAAGCAAGTATGAAGTAGAGATAGTGCCAATCACTGTTCCTCCATCAGTTAGTGGCAATAGCACTGAGAAGCCAAATACTCATCACATCCCATTATAAAGGTGAACTGCAATTTTACAGACTGGAAAAATGGCATTCTTCAATCATACGTTGTTTTTGAATAGATAGCAAAATGTTGTCATCATGTGTAGACACATACCATACTCTTGGTTCTCATTTTTATATAAAATTTTGATCTCTATCATCTAGATACATTAAATCAGGTCATATGTAAAATACTGTTACATCAAAACCAGCAACACCTAGATTACATCAACACATGTAAAGAAAGCATCATACTAACAACAATAATAAAACCGTTTGTCCATTATTGCTGGTTACACACATTTTCAGCCACTGTGGATGGTTGTTATTGTTCAGAGACTTCTAGAATAATAATGCATTGTGCGTGTAACTCAGTTAGGAGACATAAAATAGGGACAAGATGGATGATCTTTCCGACTTTCACTCACTGGATTCTTCTCAGCACTTGGTTTCCCTAGTCCATCCATTTCATCTGGTCACTTGGGATGTCAGCAAGCAGTGATGATACAAGCACACAGTCAGGTGCAGCTATTTACCAAGCACCGTGCTACACCTATTGCTTGAATAAATCTGAACAGCATCTTAAAGCAAAGGAGACACTGCTGCAGTAACATTGACAGAAGACCTAGCTATTAAGCTGTCTACAGAGTCTAGTATCAGTGAAATGTTTGACAGCCGCAGGGACAAATATGTATTAGCAACATTGCTTAATCCATGTTTCAAGGGCAGAATTGAAACCATGCCTTCACCCTATGCAGGAACAGATTGCTGGAAGGATACTGTCATAAATAACAGTGCTGGAGGCCATACCATTATGCACCTCCTCTTCTCCCTCATCCTTCCACTTAGCTCCCCTAGGCCAAGTATATCTCATAAAGCAGAAGATGCACAAGCTCCTGGAACACCACAGAGTGCAAAAGAAGTAATCACAGCATACCTATAGTTCCTGGGTCTTCCTTTATCAGCTCGGAGTGGGGCAGTACCTCCCAGGAAAAACTCAATTTGTCCGTATCATGGGAAGAATCTGTCCATTATGAAAGGTCTATAGGTGTCATGGGAGACCTTTTCATATGCTGGGAAGTGAGAAGTTGACTTTCGAAAAGATATGCTCTAGTTCAGACAGGAATTAATTCAGCGAAGCCTATGGCCTGTGTTAAACAGGAGGTCAGATTTGATGATTGTAGTGGTCCCTTCTGGCTTTATAATCTATAAAGACTAACTACTTTACAGGGCGGGGGAGGGAAAAAGACAAAGAAAGAAACCAATACTGGTACTTTTAAACCTTCAAATTCCCCACTATCTAGTATGTCCTCAGATTTCTTTTTCGGTTATGTGCCTGGCACCGAGACAGATAAAAAAAGTGGATTTAATAAACCACAGCATAGAACACCTCTTTCTTAAGGGAGTTATCAAGTTAAACTTGCAACATGCAGGTGACTCTTTAAATTAGCCTGATGGAGGAAACTGCAGAGGAATCTATCAATCAAAATTCTTGGAGAAGGTGAGGAGACATTTTACCACGTGCGGTGCTTACACTCCTACTCCCTTTTTCCTCACTTCCCATATATTATATAAAAGAGTTTCTCTACTGTCTGCTTGAATAATTTGGCAGAAGATAAGAATTGTGTAAATCTCTGTTCTGTGAGAGCTTTTCTTGAAGCTTTGATTCACCTGGGTTCATAAATCTCTGGGTTTTGCTTCGAGGTTTAAGGACATGTGAGCGGCAAAACTGCAAACTGATCTCATGTTAATAGAGTGCAAAATTGCAAAATTACAAAGCCATAAATGGATTTACATTTGAAACTTAGGAACAATGGGCTGACTTCTCCGTTTGTAACAAAAATCTATAGCAGGCACATTTTACCATATATCCACAGCACATGTGCCCACAGATACACATGCAGACAATTTACTTGCTGGAAATTTGTGAGTGAATCCAAAGAGTGAAAGCTCATAGCAAGTAAACAATTTGTAGAGTATTCTTTCTCAAAGTATCCCTTATTATAGGCTTCTGGATTATTTCACTTTTATTTTCTCCTGTAGTACTGAATCCTAAATCAAATAATACCCATACTACGTAAAACAAGAAATCGGTCAAACTACTGAGACTGTAAGGCTTGTGCTTGCACTAGAATATTTAAACAGCAAATACAAATTCCAGATTTAAATGCACACAGTCAGGTAAATTCAGCAGGTATGGTAAAATGGAAAACCTCCATTTTCACTGGACTAATTTCATAACACAGGAAGCTCCTTTCCAGAATGAACTAGGAAAGAACAGTTATACCAATACCAAAGTATTATATTTACATATTTTCACTAAAAGCAAACTAAGCAAACGGTAATATAAAAATGGGAAATTTATCTTCATTTGAAAAGGAATATTTTTGTGAGGATAGTTACGATGGCCAAAAGGTCCTATTTTGCTTTGATAAAACCAGTTTCTCAGGGGACAGGGAGAATAAGCTATCGGTTTCCCATTTTCCATTCAAATTTCACCTGTGAAACAAAAAGAAGGGGTCTACCTCACTGTTGACAAATTTTTGGCATGTGAGAAGTCACCCAACCCAATCTCCGTCATTATTGCACATTGCAGAGAACAATATGTGTTTCTTCAGCTATTATCATTATTGTTATGGTTTTTTCTGTGTGACAAAGAGGAAAGCTAGGCTTAAGGTTCATTGTCTTAAGCTTTCTCCTGGCGTTGGGTCCCTACAAGTGTTATCAATATGCTTCCAATGTGTAACATTCAGGTGAGATGCAACTCTGAGAAACTACTAAATGGCAGTAGTTAGTGATGCAAAGTTGAGGAAAGATGCGCAACCAGAGACAAACTATTTTCAAAGAGATTTAGAAGCATAAGGATGCCAACAGTTTTGAAAATCCCACCATTAAGGACAATTTTTCCCATGAGGTACATGCAAGTTAGGCACATATAGCAAGATACATCATAATGCTATAGATTTTTTGGGTTCCTGAGCCATGCAAAAAGTTCAGCTGAACTGTCCAGGGGCTTCTTCACCTCCTAGCATTCCATAAATAAAGCACTGACTCTACAGATAGGTAGATCCTCCTCTCCTGAGCAGGAGTGCCAAAACAGCTAATCTTTCCCTCTAGATACTGCAGTTTGGAGGTGTGTAGTCTGTTATATTAAATCCAGTACTTCGTGACTCCCTGTGTCACACACTTCACAAGGATCACATTACATCTGTCAGGTGGCATTGCAAGATTTTATGCTTCCCAGTGCTACGTCTAGGGGAAAAAGACAGTGAAGGTGGAGATGGGGCTGCCTAACCAGAAAGCAGCAAATCCTCTTGACCCAGTTCTCTGCAGAGAGGAAGAGTAAACACTTCTTGCCTGCAAGTATAGCCCCATTTCCTATCTCCCAGCTGTGTGCATGCTCTCAGCACTTAAAGATATGTGTACACAAACTCACAACTACTAGGTCTCATAGAGCAGGTCAGGATTACATTTTCTCTGCCACTCTCAAGACAAGTTAGTAAAGAAAGAAACTTCTCTGAGACATGCTGGAGCCTGATAGCTTTATGAAACCTAGCAGGTAGTTTTATGAATGCCCATCAGGAAAAACTTAGATACTTCAGGGCAAGGAGTGTGTGCGTCCAAAACACATGTGACTTAGAAACTCTCCTGCCTCCACATTATGGCAACAAAGCTGCAGCAGTTCTGGGGGTCAGTGAGGTTTCATCAGATAGCCACAGGCACTGAAATGTTTCTAAGGGCCAAGGTCTAGAGCCTTGGGCTCACTAGCAACACTAAGAATCCTAATGCAAAGGTAATGATCCTTCTGGTTGTCATAGTATAAATTGCATTATTCAGTCCCACTTGGAACAGACAAAGTAAACACAGTATTTAAAAAATACTTTGTCTTCCTATATGAGATCTCTCAGCGGTTTTGGAGCTGTGAAGCAATAGAGAGAAATATCTGCCAAAAATCTTCTCAAAGCAGGAAGCATTAGGAAAAGTCTCAGGAAAGCCTAATCCCTCAGTATTTTTGATTCAGAAAAGTTTGGCTGAGTCTCCGAGCCCCTGGATGATTATGTGGATTGGAATCACTGATTTTTTTAAAAATTCAGTTTTCCCTCAGAAGCATTTGAAACTCTCTTCTTGCTGCTCATTTGTCCTTAGGTAAAGTCAAACAAGCTTTATTTCCCCACTGCCACTGAAGGCATGCTTACAGCACAGATAGGATCAGGCTGGCATGGGTGATGGCAGAACTTTTGGCAAGGACTTTAGATCAGGCTGTGGGATCCCAATAGGACTTTCAGGTATGTTCTCAGATCACCAGTCCTTACAGAAGACTGTACCAGTGTGCCTTCATGTCTCTCACTAAAACTCAGCAAATTCCACAGTTTCCTGTCCAAGTAACTCAGTAAATGTGGATCACCAACAGTAAACTATTTTTTTTTTTTTTATGAGAGGCAAGGGGAACCGGATCTTGGCAATCCACGCTCTATTATCACTTGCCAGCTTTGCTTTCCAAGGGTGGCAAAGTTCTGGCAAAAATAAATATATAAATAACTATCTGCAGCCATCAGCATAAGGGAAACAAACAGAGGAGAAAGCTTTGCCCAGCAGCAGGCTGAGAGGGACTGATAATGAATGACTGATGATGATTACGTGTAATTTTTTACTTCCTGCAAAATGATAGATACTGGCCAAGTGAGCCCCACAGCACCACTGTCATAGAGCCAGGCTGGAAAGCCAGCTCAACAGCAGACCTCTGCTTCCACAATATGTGGAGCATGCAGCTTCAGGAGGCGAGCTGCCCTGGGCACCCACAGGGCACCTTGCACAAAGCAGCTCCTGGGCTGCCACCATGGGCAGCATGGCCCCTTGGCAGGAGCAGTCAATGGAAAGGAATGGCAGGGGGATGCATTCAGAAAGGAAAGGAGAGGAGAAGAAACTCACATAACAAAAGTGCTTATGATTAATGAACTGGAGATGAGAGGAGAGTTTACATATGCACTTGGAAAGGAGGAAAGGATGTTCACAAGCTACCTCCATGACAAATGTGGGCAAAAAACAGGGAGGAAAGAGCTATTAATCAGTGGTACAAAGAGATTCCCACCCCCAGGACAAACCAGTCCAGGTAAACTGCTTGAAACTGCTACTTCCAGCTTGCCCTTTACAGAGGTCTGCTCGGCAGGCCCCACCACTCTCTGCAATGAGCCAGTGCCCTTTAAGTCCAGCACCTCCTTTATCTCCTCACACAAAGTGGAAAAGAGTCCTAAAGACAGCGAATGAGTAAAATCCTTCATCTTCATATTTAAGCCACTGTTGTTATTCACAGTGCACCTTACAAGCATGGCCACCTGCCAGTCAAACAAATACCACTCTGCCGAGTCCCCTAAACAGCCATCTGATCCTTTTCTAGCTGTTGTTTAGAGTTGTTTAGGGGTGCCCATGGAGTGATGATTAACAGCCCCAGGCGCTGTGCAAGCACTTGGAATATGCATTTCTTTCTAGTAGGGACATTTTTTCTTTCATATTTTTATTGGTTGTGTTTTATTAGTCACATTGCTCTTCAGCCTCCCTGCAGCATTGGCAGCAATGCCATTAGCTCGAGATGGAGGTGCGTGTCCTCCCTTCATGGCTGAGGTGAGGCACCACAATAAAGGCAATATCAATAAACAGTACATTGCAGGAAATTAATAAGCAGTGTAGAGTTGTCAGCCAATAGTGACTACAGAATAGGTAACACGTTTAATATCAAGTAATTTCTTGTTTTGTTTGCTAAGAAAGTATTTAGGAGTCTCAATAGAATGTAGTAAAACTGACTGGAGAAGGCACACAAATATTAAGGGAAGTCCATGAACATTAATTACTTAACAAGAGCTTGTAATTATCTGACAACTGAAGCACCTTGCTTGATCTGACATATGTAGTGTTACTCCCTTGCACCAGTAGCAAGAAACATTGTGGAAATGTTGTGTGATAAAATATCCTGGTCTCTTTCTTACCCCAGTATCTCAGAGATTCCCACAGCAGGGTAAAGCCTCTCAGCATCCCAGCAGTTACATAAGCCTTTCCATACCATTTTACAGATGGGCAAGGACAGGTAGGGACTCTTGGAAGGTCTTAAAAAATACACTGAGATAAAAAATAAAAGCATCATCATGCACCAAGACTCTCATACAGAAATAAGGATATCTGTTTCGAAATTCTTGGCTTTGTCATTTTTCCCTACTTAAAATAAGGATGACACTACATCTCATCATATGCACACAGGCCCCTCATGATGACAATTAACACGTCATCCACCTAAAGGGCATTTCCATGTCACTACTATCACAGTTTAATACTAAACTATGAACATCACTGCCTAGAGGAGTGCAGTCTCAGGGGCAAATTCTTCAGCAGTGAGGACACGTTTTCCCTGCACACAGGTGCTGAACAGAGAACAGGAGGTTGATTTTGCCTGATATTTTTGGTGCTGCTGCAATCCAGCCAACAAAGAGCATGAGCACACACAGAGAATTCTCCAGGCACAATGGCTGAGGCACACAAATGGAGAAGACTTTATACACCACCTGCAGATTAGCAAGGACAAGTAAGAGATTCTCCTACAGCTTATGCCTTTTTCTTTGTTTTTTTTTCCCCAATTTCTGGAACTTTGTGGAATGCTTTATGGCTTTCTCCTTTTATTAACTTGTGTAAAGGCATAAAGGAAGAAATTATGTGGAAGAAAGAGCAGAAGATTAACATACTTCCAAATATGTTATTGAAAAAAAAATTAAATCACCTGATCCCTAACAGAACTTCACTGACTAAATTGTTAAAGGGGAGGGGGGGAACCCTGAACAACATCCCATCCAGATGGTAGTTCCAGTGCTCCGTGGTCAGCCTGTTTATTAATGAACATCTGTTTTCCTTACAAAACAGGATGGACTTTCTACTATAAATTCTCCTTTCATATATTTCTTGGAAAATGACATTAGGAGTTATTTGCTGTCACAGAGATAAGCCAAATTTATTTTTAATTTTGGAAGCTGCATATTAATTATAACATTTCTGTCACTCACTAGATTATTGATGAATGTATCACTAAAACATACAGCTAGTTGAATATTGAAAAAACAAAAATATTACTTTCTCTTTGAAGATATTTGGCTCCAGTCCCTTTAGTTGTCCTTTCCTTTTAGCTTTCCTCATAACTGGATGAATGCTGCTGGTAAAGATGGTAATGGACATCAGACTTCAAAGTACTATACTTATAGTGTTAGAGATCCCTAGAACAATCACTATATTTCAGCCCATCACTGTTTGGTCATGGATAGTTTTTGAATAGAAAAATGGCTTTCATGTAATTCAAGGTAAGTTTCTCCTTAGGTGTAACCATATCTTGCAATTTACTGAATGTTATACATTGAATTACATAAACTAGTGAGATTTGGTGACCTAACAGCAAATCGAATTTGAAGACAGACTAGAATTATAACTATAGAGCCACATGTAGAGCAATATTTCTATTACAGATGAGAATGTGATAGAAGATTTCAGTCCTGTCTCACAATTTTGAAACACCACATCAAAAGAAGTTGAAAGGGAATGTTTGGATGCAACCACTTGAGAAATAAGGTTTAGATTCAAATCCAAAATGTTTAATTGTTTATTAATGATATTCACCTTCTAAGGATCTGGAAAGTCATCTAGAACTTTTTTTTTTTTCTCAAGACGATGTCTCTTTTAAAACTGTGGTGCTAAACAATAGTAATCTGATGGTAGCTTTCTTTTTGTGCCCTGACATTACTTTAGGAAAGAAGCAAGCTGGGAGCTGGTATATCTGCTTCTGAAAAAAAGTTTCAAAGACAAAGAAAAACTATTTTGATTGTTTATTTGTTTGTTTATTTTTTAAAAGGAACATTTCATGCCTTTGAAGTTATAAGGAATACGTGTGTGCATAGCGGGGGGGGGGGGTGTGTGTGTACAAGCATGTCTTGGTTTCTATGTTCAGCCTGGTATTCAAGACAGATCACTTACCTGCAGTTCGATGGCTATTACTGTGACACATGACATATCAAAACACTGTGAATAAATGGCATGTTACTTGTCTCCTGAAAGCTACAATACCGAGTGCACTGGAACTGTGTTACTTAGAAACAACAGCTCCTTACTAGTTTCAAATTATGTAGCACAGCTACCACCAAACTCAGCTTTTCAGCTACATTGGTGGTAAGCATTTCAGCTAAAAATTATGAAAAAATAGGCAAAAATACCCCAAGCAATCAAATGCATCAGACAAAATCCAGACAAAGACATGTGATTAGGTTGTTATATTGTCTGTGTTGTCTTCCTTCTGCTCTTTCAAAAAAAACATGGACATTACCACAGGGCACAAGGCAAAGGAGGGCAGTACTGACCTCCAGAGACGAGCTCTTGGGAGGGTGTTTGGCTTTTACGAATTAAGGAGCTCCCTTTCTCCTGACTGCTTTCTGTCCCAGGTAATCAGGATTGCCACACCAGGACCTAACCTCATGCAGGCAGAGAGGGACTGGTTCAGATGTGGCCGTAGCTGGAGAGCTCAGACAGCTCAGAACCTGAGCAAGCCCCAGACTTCCTGCAACAGCAACCGGGCAGTTTCCAGCTTCCCTTGTGTTTGCCATCCCCTCCTGCCCACTCCTCTCGCTTGGGAGAATTGCACTCTGGTTGTGTCTGTGCTGCTCTGAGTTCTGTGGAACTCAGCTGAAGCAGTATTGTAGCTATCTGTTTCTCTGCTGCAGCAGCAAATCTCTAATTATAAGTTTAATTGAATGGCCTCAAAAACAGGGCAGAGGATAACCTCCTATCCATATACATTTAATAAAAATGAGACTGTGAGACAGAGCTGTTACAGCTTGCATCTTTCACAGAAAAATTAAACACAATGGGATATTTCAGGATTTTCAGGGTCAGCTCATGACACCCCTGCACTGCTATGTGTGGGAGACATGCATTTTAAGCCCCAAGGTTCTTTTAAAAATCCTGGCCTCAGTAGTTAACACTGTTTTAGCACCAATCAAGCGATCCTTTCTAACCCTAGGGGAAGTCCGTGTGATCTGCTGGATAACAGAGTGGCCTGGAACTGTAGGGATTTGCTTTCTAATGCCAGCTATGCTATTAGTTAACTGAGATGACCTTGAGTACATCATCTCACTCTGCAAAGATTTAATTCCCCATATGAAAATGGAGACCCTGACAGTTGCTTCATTTTTAAAGAACTTGAAGATCTACTAGTAAAGATGTCTTAGGTAACAGGCTAATATTATCATTAATAACTCACCATCCTTATGCAATATTCTCTATGCCAAAGATTGAAGTAATTCAATTTGCAGAACTGCCATTAATTGTACTCGTGCTTTCAAAAAAAGCAGAATAAGGCTTGAAAACCTCTTGCAATAAAAGTAGTGGGTGAAAAAATCAAGACCAACTTTCATGTGAGACTGGTGGAATTTTTTTTTTTTGTGCTATTGCTTACAACAGAAGGAAGGTAGGTCCACTGACCTGAGGAACTTCCTTCCCATACTTTTTCAGGGGTGTCCTCTTTTCAGGTCCTCAATCACCAAGTCTCTAATTAAGCTGAAAAATATTTTGACCCTTTGCTCAATTTCAGTATTTTTGTCAAAATAGTGCAATGCATTTTAATTAGATGTAGACTTTAAGGTGTGAAGGTTTTTTTCTTTCCTCACTGGCACCTTCAAGGTACCAGGAAGCTGCAAAAGAAAGTTGCCTGTTTGAAGGGGTTTTCAAATGAAAAATTTTTTTAAAAATGGAAACTCTTATGTGTGCTATGTGTGCAAAGCAAATGTTTGATGGGTAAGTTGCAAGCTCTTCTCCTTATTCCATAATTAGAAGTGAAATGCTCTTTAATATTCAGTAATAACATTCTAGCTATGCTATTTTGTAACTAATAATCATATTCAACTACATGGGCATGATAGCTAGCAAAGTTTTTCCAGCTAAATGTATTGGCCACATGAATCTGCCTTATTTTCCAGTTCCTTGGCTTTTCAATCCAGATTTTATGCTAGAAATTTGAGATGGAGTGGAGAAGGAGTTACTTACCTTTTTAAGGACAGAGTTTTAAAGAAAGATTGCTGAGTAGCTCAAATCATTCCCATACAGAGCAGTGTATAATAGATTTCTCTTTCTTTTTTATGTCAAATAGAAAAGCTGGAGATGCGACTGCATGTTTCCTGTAGTCCTGTAAAGCTCTAAGTTCTTTCCAAACTCACAGTGTTATGCAAACAGGGGAAACTGACAGAAACAAAACAAAACAAAACAAAACAAAAACAAAACAAAACAAAACAAAACAAAACAAAACAAAACAAAACAAAACAAAACCACAAAAACAACCCGGAGGTCATCAAGACCTAGCAATGTGCAACAATTTTGCTTGCAAATAAAGGAATAAATTTATCATTGCAAAGTGTTCACAGCTACCATAGGCTTGCTCCACTTCCAAGATTTCTCCGGGGGTGAGAATACAGCTTTCCAGAGCCAGCTTCTCCATTAGGCTTTTAACTGCAATGCTTCCTTGTTTTCCCAATGAGGAGTTACATTTAGAAGCACAGGGAGGAGAAGCGAACACACAGAAAAAAACACCAACCCTCCAGCTAAATTAAGCTAAAACCTAGGTGAAGCCTCAGTGGGAAGCCTGCTGCACAAATTGGATCTCCAAATGCAGAAAAAATTAATTATGTGATGCATAGCAATGAAGTAAGCAACACCTTGAAGTTAACCTGGACAGAGTTATTGATTCAGCAAAAAAATAAGCGCTTTGCTTCACCCTCTCTGTTGTTCTAATGTTAGCTTGGACTGCTGCCTGACCATTTCCAGCTAGCATTTAGTTCATTTGCAGCTGTTCTAAATGTGCACTCTTCCCCAACAGGTCTCACAAAAAACTGATCCCATCTGAGTTGACGTGTTGGTTTGGGAGAAAATACCACATGTACAAAAAAGAGTTTGTTGTAAACACAGCAGAACAGACCTTGCCACCAGCCTGGAGCTCAGAAGTGGACAGGTCTTAAAAGCTCTAGGAAAGCAGATAGAGCAGCTCAAGCAGTGCTGCCTACCACTGTTCCAACAGCACCAGTAAATCACTAGAAAATGATGAGCCCTCTTCTACCCCGGGAAGTCACATTTTGCCCTGTCCTACGCAGATGTCTGGTGTCTCCAGTTTTACATGCTGTTTAAATGGGAATCCTGTCTAAGAGAGATGATTTGGGCTGTGTGTGTGAGTGATGCAGGGAGCACACAGCCGACCCAACACACTTTATCTTTATACAGCTTTTGCTAGTCTGTTATGCAGCCTGAGAGGTCTCCTGAGCAGCAGTGCCTGTCTCACTGCTCAGAAACCCTTGGGGAGCCCCAGCTTTGCTGACCAAAAGCATTGTGTTCCCAATCCCCTGTGCTGATCACAGCTCCTGGGGCAGCTCCACACTGAAGCACTGCCATGGCTCCCAGGACACTGTCCCTGTGGTCACTCTGCCTCTGCTCAGTCTTTCAGTGCCACCTTCCACTTAGCAGCACTGACCTAAGTACAGACTTTGAGCTTTGAATCCCTCAATAGTTTGGATCCATCTGTTCCTAGAGACCCATCCAGTGGCATTCTCTTGACTGACAGTGTCCTGGGAGTAAGCTCAGTTAGAAGAGAGTTCATGTGAGGCATTCTTGGTTCCAGACTTTTTATTTCCCTCCTTGGTTTAGCAGAGCCAAGATTTATTGACCTTCAAGCCATGCCACAAAACCTTGCTGTTTTTCTTGGCTTTTCTCAAGGAGGCTGTGGAGGCAGACCAAGGAACTATGGAACTTTGTGTTGGAGTACTTTTTCAGACATTCAGCTATTAAAGTCTCTCTATAATGATGTGCTGCTGTGTCTGAAGTTTCAGTCAAGTGCCTTTATACAAACCAATACAAACCAAAAATATTCAATCAATAAATTGTTCTTTATGGACAGTGTTAAAATTCCATTATTTGTTGGTGGCTCATCCTTTTTTCCTTCAGCTTCCACTGTTTTACAGGAATATTAAAGAAATTAAGAGCCATTTAAAATAAAAATTTACCATTTGCTTCTTACTTGGCAGACTAGTCAGGGCCAAAACATTGCACATAGGAGGTTCTAATCAAGTTTCTCTTTTCCTGTCCTCTACTTTGCAACAATGAAGACAAAGTAAAATTTTCCACTGTCTTAATTAGGAAGAAAATAACTTTGCTGGAGAATGAAATTAAGGTCCTCCCCACCAGCACTGCAGAATCCTTTCAGCTGACTCACAAACAGGCCTGAAGGAGCATGATCTCACTTTGTAGAAAATCCTAACAGCTGACATCTTGTGGATTGAAGTGTGTCAACACTAAAGCATTACTCTGTACAGTAGGAAAAACATTACAGTCATGGGGCTGGAATGAGGATACAGGACTTTAAGTATGGTGATGAATTATTTCACTTTCAGAAGAAGTGAAAATGTAGATTGATTCCCTGAAAACTTTTCCTGGGAGTAAAGTCTGTTAGACTGTGAATTTTTTTAGAACAGAGAGAGTCTGTAGTAGAAGGGGGGGAAAAGTAGTCAAAGAAAACTATGAAGCCCATTGAAGACTTGTTGCATTTATTAATTCTAGGCAAAAACCCCAAATGAACTATATCCACAAAAGGAGTTAGACTTGGCACTGTAAACTTTGTCATTGATATTCTTGCCATTAACTTGGGCGCCTAATGGTGCCAAGCTGTGGGTCAGGTGCCAGCAGTCAGCTACAGGTGGAATTCAAAGAAAATGGCACGTCCTCCAAAAAAAACCCCTAAGACAGCTCAGGTGATATGCGTTCATAAGCAAAAGAGCTGGTATAAGATCTGCTCCTCAGACAAATTTAGGGGCTTAACTCTATAACTGAAGCTTAGCATTTCTCTCCCCTGGAGATTTGGAACCATGCAGCATTCCCTGGATTTCGAAGAAGCAAGTAAGGATCCAAGCCTCAAGTACTTTCTTCACCAAAGCAGAGCTTGATTCTCCCACATCCTACTTGGCCCACTCTAAATAGGTTATATTAATTAATATAAGAGAATAGTTACCTCCATATTATAATTTCTGAGCAGTATAATCTATTAAAAGAATCCCTATTAAATCCTAGTTACCCAATATGGTATGTGAGTCCTACTAGGTCTTAAGCACAGGATAAAGTGCTTTCACATTATCAAAACAGCTGATTTTTCATACAATTCAAAAATAGCCAAGAATCTATGTAATTAGTGAGGGTCTCTCTAACATCACAGAAGAGCTCTGAGGTTTGACAATTCATATATGAGTGTCTACAAAGACAGCTAGTCGCACAGATTCTCCCTCTCCCCAAGTTATGATGGTAGCAAAATGAAAGTACAAAACCATGACACAGAATTACTTTCTGGTTTGCACTTTTAACTTCCAACATTTGACCTTGGATTTTCACTACTAGGAAATTTTCCTTTGCTAAAAAGCTCTCTACACCCATGAGTCACCCATGACTCTGTCCCTCTGAACACCAAACTATCTGACTATGTCAAATATCATGACCCAGAACATGGTTTGAACTTCAATTTCTCCAGTTCAGCACTTTTATTTCCAAAGGGGAAGGAAACTACCATTTTCAATAAATAGAAAAGGAACCAGTTTTCTTATCCCTGAATCACTGACCAGCACAGGACATAATGGATTCTCAGAATTTTATTTGAAACCTGGAGTAGAAGAACAGCACAGGGCATTAGATATGAAGTGGACTAAGAGAGCAAGAAGCATATGACCAATGAAAACCTTGACGGTCTTAATATATGGTACTACATCATTATGATTTCAGGTAGCCAGTTCAGTTAAATACAGTTAAGTGCTTAAGTGACAAATAAACAGAAAAGTTAGTCAAAGTTGTCATTGACTTTGATGTCTATTTTTAACACACTCAGTCCCTTGGTGCCACTAAGTTGTTGTAGGTTAATTAATGACTGCATAAATGTAAAGAGCTTTACCTTTCTTTTCATTTAGGGAATGCAGACTATGTTTCAGAGAAAACAGAAAGCTCACCAACCTCAGCTGTCCAAAATGATGCAGAGCAAAATATAGACACAAAGTCCATCAGTAATACAGTAGGGCAAAGACATTGAGTATGACTTTGTTCAGAAAAAGGGGAATACCATTCCCAGTGAATAAAGTTAATCAATTCTCTAGGCATTTTTTTTTTCTCCATGAGGTACCTGTTAAGTCCCAGTTACTTCAAGTTTGTTTAATGTAGCCCTTGGATTCTTCATAAACATATGGCACAAATATTAATGAGTCACTGTTGCCCCAGTGTAATTGGTCATCTAACCAAATGGCTCTGTTTGCATTCCTTGATTGGATTACCTCATTTTCTTTACAGAAGTGTCTAAAAATTGATTGTAGCTTGTTTTTTTCAAGAGGTTTTTTCATTACCAACCCCATCTTCACCCAAACTACCTATCCTAACTTGCCATCCTTAAAATTATTTCTTAACCCTTTTGTTCCTAGGCAACAAGATCATTCTTTTTCTCCAGTTTTAATTATCTACCTATGATAATGAGCATCACTATAGTAGTTGTAGCTGAAATTACTCCCATGAATGTTATTTGCACACTTGTGATTAACACTTTTTCACTTTTTCCTTCCTTGACTTCAGTTGCTCAGCTAAATATTCACAAATAAGAGCCTACAAGAGGGTATATATTCCAATGAAACAAGTTTATGTCTCTTTTTTTCTTTTTTTTTTTTCTTTTTTTTGTATATTCATCTTGCTGGAGGCAAAAGAAACCACTAACATCTATAAAGATCTGAACTACACATGACAACAAACATTCCTCCTAGAGTTAAATGCTAATACTTTTAGATAAACAGAACTTATTTATAATAACACCATCTGTGGGATTCTGATAATGTTGGGGGAGGAGATTAATTTATCTTGCATTTTAAATAGAGATGGCCGCTGGCATAAAAATCCAGATCTAGCTTTTAGCCACCCAGTTATCAGAGGATTTCACATTCAGGGTACTGCATCCCTCATCAGAATGTCTCCATAATACCAATGGACAAGTACTAGGAGCTGACATAACTGTAGCCCTGATCTGTTCATTCTTCTCCCCAAAGTATACAGCATGTCCAGGTGGAGCACAATGCAGAACTCCCCCAGTAACAAAAAGATCTAAGAGTTAGGGCCGGGTCTTATTTATAGGTTTTTAACTAGCATATCATATGACATAGGGGTCTCACAAATTTTTTGGTAATCTATTGAGATTGCTAGTGCGCTTAATTGTCTCAGAAAAACAGTATGGAGCTTCACTTCCAGACAGAGGCTTTCATACCCATCAAATCTTGACTAAAAGACTACGTGATACATACACAATATATTCTACTCCAAACCTGTTGCCATCGCTTTGTTTCCTCATTTCATTCAGAGTCGCTTGTGCAGCACAAATAAAGGAGGTGCACCTATGACAGGAAACCACATAAGCCACTGGACTGTGTTAACCCTTGCTCAGTGTTTCACTTCATAAGTTGCCAACATTTATTACCCAAAATACTGGGTCTTATAAACTCAATAGCTACCACATCCATAGTCACTGAAAAAGAGGTGAATTGTAGGGGTGACTAGTAAAGGAAGTCCTCTCTCTTCCAGCCAGGCAATGTGACCTGGGAGCTGTGTTCCATACAATGCTGTGGAGACACTGGCTCTGTGACACCCCACAGTCTTCACAGCCGCAGCCTAGGGTGAAAGGAAAAGGACACTGCGACTTTACATCCCAAGTCCTGTTTTCTTTGGAGTGTCTTCTTTACCCACCTGAACAGTGAAGGTAGATGGTATATTTAACTAAAGAAAATAAATCTGAAATGCCAAATAAATACACAAAGCAGATAAAATCAACATTAAATTCCATCTACAAGAATTTTTAATCCAGAATTGTAGAATATTCTGAGTTGGAAGGGAGAGCCACAAGGATCATCAAGTCAGAATGACTTGACAAGCTCAGGACCATCCCCAAAAATCATACCATGTTCCTAAGAGGATAGTCCAAATGCTTCTTTAATTCTGCCAGGCTTGGTGACCAGCCAAGGAACCTGTTCCAGTGCCCAACCGCCCTCTGGGGGAAGAATCTTTTTCTAATATCCAGCCTAAACTTCTCTGGACAGGACTTCAGGCCATTCCCTTGGCTCCTGTTACTGGTCACAAGAGAAAAGAGATCAGTACCTGCCCTTCCACATCCCTAAAAAGGAAGTTTTTCAAGAGAGGAGAGGAGAGGAGAGGAGAGGAGAGGAGAGGAGAGGAGAGGAGAGGAGAGGAGAGGAGAGGAGAGGAGAGGAGAGGAGAGGAGAGGAGAGGAGAGGAGAGGAGAGGAGAGGAGAGGAGAGGAGAGGAGAGGAGAGGAGAGGAGAGGAGAGGAGAGGAGAGGAGAGGAGAGGAGAGGAGAGGAGAGGAGAGGAGAGGAGAGGAGAGGAGAGGAGAGGAGAGGAGAGGAGAGGAGAGGAGAGGAGAGGAGAGGAGAGGAGAGGAGAGGAGAGGAGAGGAGAGGAGAGGAGAGGAGAGGAGAGGAGAGGAGAGGAGAGGAGAGGAGAGGAGAGGAGAGGAGAGGAGAGGAGAGGAGAGGAGAGGAGAGGAGAGGAGAGGAGAGGAGAGGAGAGGAGAGGAGAGGATAAAAACATGGTTCTCAAAAATCAAAATTAGTCTTGTTAAAATAGATCAAAACAAAATTCAGTTATATGGTAGCATTTCCTGTGAGCTTTTAGCTTACTGCATCCCTCCTTTTTGATTAGGGAACTTGGATTCAGTCTGTAAGAAGTCTGCAGGAAAAAAAAGGGCACATTTCAGTAATGAGTGGCTGCATATGCACAAAGACATCATATTAACAAAGAGGTATCAACAACGAAGATCCTTGAATTTTGTTAACATCTGAGTGTTTAAGTAAAGCCAAAAAACAATATTCTTTTTATGGTTTTTTGTTTTTGTTTTTTTTTTTTTACTTAGTGCCTAGGGTTTGCAAGTGTGTGTGTGGGGTAAAAGGATCTATAAATAAACTGCATAAAATTCTTTACGTTCATCGCTGAGTTGGACAAGAGGGTTGCAGAGGAAAAATGGCTGCTGTTAGTGCCAGACAGGACACTGTACACTTGTATATACAATGCATGCCTTGAAAACATAGCCAAGCTAATTTATGTACTGGGAGCAACATAAGAGCATTAGTGCTGCCAGCACCATCAAGGTGAATTTTTCCCTGGGTGTCTGCACCTCACCCAGGTACCTCCCCACAGCACTCCACAGAGATGCACTGCACAGACACATACACACACCTTCTGTGACACGCTGCAAGGTGTCTGACAAGCAAAGCTGGTAAGTAGATGCAATGCTGCATGAGGAGAGATTGAAAGGCAGTCGAGAAAGGCTCTGATACATCTGAGGCAATATCACCTACGTGTGAGCACTATGTGTGAACCTGATACGTGCCACTCAGCATCACGTAAGTGATGTATGTATGCCTAAGGATTTTTCAGTAAATAGCCAAATATATCCGTGTCTCCTGGTCAGTCCACACCAAGCTCCCACTCCAGGTCTCAGAAACAACAGCAGTTCAGGAGGGCAGGACCTCCAATACTGCTGCACAGCAACAAGGAATGGATCTGAGAGAGCAGCAGCAATCATGAGGGAAATGAGGATCGGAAGCGACGGAAGACACTTGTATTTGTGCTTGGTTTCCTAAGAGCTGTGTACGCTTTGGCATTATGTCCCTTGATAACATGCAGTGGAAAGGAGTGGCAGCCGTTGGCTGATCCCCGCAGGAGAGGGGAGAGGGTGCTGCAAAAGGCAGACTCACTGGAGCTCTGCACTCCCTTCTCCCATGGCAGAAACCCACGGGAGGATGCAGGGAAGTGAGAAATCACCCCAACAACACATTTCACCTGGCAGTCCGACATTGTTTATCAGCATAATAAAAAGTGCCAATACTTACCACCTGTCTAAAATACGCAGTAATAATAAACAGAGTTACAGGGATATTATGGTCAATGATGAGATATTAATTTATAGCCCTGGAAGGAGAGAAGGAAGGCAACGGCTACAGTGCCTTATGGAGGCAAAGCTTGCTGGGGATGAGGCCAAGGCCTTTTCTTCTCTGATGAGAATGAATGGAAGATTGCATTGAGAATTTTTTTTGTGAGGCCTTTCTTTTAGTCTTAAAATAATATCCCTGCTAATATGATCAAGTTACAGAAATAAAGGGCCAGGATATTGCCTTTCCATTCCTGTGTCAGCTGGTAATATCTGCACAAGAGCGTGTGTTGATTTTGTACAGAATTAAAGATAAATTAATCCAGATGTGTATTTACGGCAAGGTATACACACACTATAGGAAATAGCATGTGTATAGGGCTCCCTGGGGTCAGGATGGTGGGGGATCCCCATGGGGGTCTGTCAGGGTTGGTCCTGGCTGCCAGGGCCATCCTACACCCCACATAGAAACTGGGAAGCCAGGGACACCAGGGCAGTCCCATTCCTGGGCACCAGGTACCTCCCTGGAGACAGAAAATGAAGGTCCAGACCAGGCTTAAGGTCCATAGCCAGGAAGGGTCAGGCTGTGGGGAGCTGAAGATCAGCTCTGATGCAGCACCACTGGCACAGGGGATGACAGCTCTGAGGGTTGAGCTGGGGTCCTGGGCCATGGGAAGGTGAGAGTTTGGGCAGGGAGAGGCAGGGCTCTGGATGCTCTGGATGTGGGATCCTGGCAACCAAACTATACCAAAACTCTCTGCCCCATTGATTTAGCCTTTTTTGACCTGCTACTCCAGCTCTGAACTAGAGTTTTCGTGGGGTGGTTTTTTGTTCTCACTTTGGGCTGTTTCCCCCTTGGAGAATGAGAAGCCATCCATGAGCTGCCATTGCCACCAGCACCACAGGCACAGCAAAGGAAAGGAAGGTCTCAGGATGCACTCTCCCAGTCGTGCCTAAAAACTGAGTAAAACCTCATTACTTCTGGTGCAAATTTGGATGTGTGGACTCTCTGCCAAGCAAAAATATATAAATTCTCTCTGCAAGGAAGCATTTTTACCTAACAAGTCCAGAGTCACCTTCTCCCCATGAATAAGAACTTTGTGAGTATTGCAGCATGACAGAAATTGCAGGTGGTTGTTATAAGTAATGTATTTAAAGAGATTTATTCTATTTCTTAATTTGGAAAAGCAGCAACTATCTTCCAGGGCAGGGTTTCACTTTTTTTTATCCCTGTTGTTTATACAAAAACTTGCTGTGGCCAATCAGGCCACCCATGTAGGACATAACCTCACAAACATCACCGATTATCTGCGTAATACAAAGAACTTATGTTGTGTTTTGCCTTTAGGTTAACATCACCTCTAAAACCACTATCATCTGAAAAGACCAGACTATGTGTAGAATGGTAAGAGCTGACACTGAGTCAGTCAATAACTGCATGTTTTTCTATATTATGGTACTGGTTAAGAACATAGCTGGAAAATTTTGGAGGAAAAAAGTGCTAATTTTTGCCACAAAATTTCAATTAGCTCAAGTTTAATTTGAGTTAATTCATGGCTAATTCAGGTCATGGCTATCAAAGGGGTTCACCATTTTCCAGAAAATTAAACAACTCGAGCTCATCTTAGGAAATAACTGTAAGTTTAAATGAAAAGAGGTCAATGTCTTCCTACCGTATCAACAACTTCCTACAGATAGCTCTCGAACTATAACTTTAGACCTGCAGTGAAATGGGGAGACAGCCCAATGTGTAGAAACGTGGTTATGTACAGCAGCAACAGAGTGAGTGCTCCCTTGCTTACATGTGGGGCCATCTAGGAGGAGGCTGGAGTTTCATTTCACTGGGGTTTCACTTCATTATCTTGCAGCACAGCTGGAAGAGGAAGGCAGATGGAGGAGCACAGAATCCTCTGACTTGTGCCCTCCTGCTGGAAGGTGAAGATGGACTCTAAGTGCTCATATACAGGAAGGAAAAAGGAAAAGGGAAGGGCCAACTGAAAAGCACACTTCCTTGGGCTACATTCAGGGTGGGCAGAGAGGACAGTTATAGCATTTAAAGAAGTGGGCGGGGTGCCTTAAAGCCTAGTTCAATCTCTTTACCACGTTCCCAGGGTTAAGCAGATTAATGGTCAGGTTTCTAGCCATGTTTTGGCTAACTTCAACTCAGTCATGCATAGATTTCAGTAGAACAAACAACTCCTACCAGTCATGTTAAATACAACTTTTATTCAAATACCTGTGGCCTGTTAAAAATCCTCCTGCAGTGAACAATAATTAGGACATTATAATTCAATTGCAAGTCCCAGAAGAGAGAAACACTGGGATGGTGCTATTTAAATGTAAATACAAATTTTGCTAGTGGTCTTGCAGAAAGATTGGGAACTTCATTCAACTTTTGGGTCAGAAGTGTTTTACTACAAAGAACAGTAGAGAACAAAAATGCATGAAAACAATTTTCCTGTCTGATTATTTGGGGCAGGGATTAGACCCATTCATTGCTTCCCTGTACATTTGTTCCATCTTTCTGTAGCAGAATATGTGGTGTCACTCTTGGAAATGAAATAAAATCTCACATATTGGTGAATTTGAGAGCAAATGAGTTCTAGAAATGCCACTTGGAAATTTTCTTGGCATGCCATATGAAATTGAATTCAAGATTTCCACATCACTCCCCCTGCCCTTTAGCTCTCTCAAAATTATTTAGAACCAGCCTCACTGCCTACCAAACGTCTATGGTCTCTCTCTTTCTCCCTCACACATACACACCCCCCCACACTGCCACACTGGTGTGTGCATACATCTCTCCAGCTGTGTCCTGGAGGTTCCTGGGAGCCTGAAGGGAATGCTCATGAAACATGACTTTCACAGATTCTCCGTCCATCTGGAACACTAGGGCAGCATATGGCAGGCAGCGCAGTAACTGTTTGTGGACATGTCAGACTTTTTTGCCTTGTGTATTACCTGATTAAGGTAACAAAAGACGTGCTGATTTAAGCTTCTTTCTCCCACATTAACCCTCTCCAATTTTATTTTTCAATTTTAAAAGAAAGTATTTTTTTGGCCAGCCCTCCAGGGGTAGTATCCCCTGAAAGCTACAAGAATGTTCACATAAACACATTGCTGATACAATTATACCAGCTTTGCATAGACAGAGATAAAAAAAGAAAGGTGTGCAAGGGAAGAATGTTTTTTAATATAAATTGTAGGGTTATCCCTGGGGCTGGAGAAAAAAAGTACAGTTAAAAAAAAAAAGATTAGGAAATAATAACTAAAGCTGCATGCTTTATTACTTCAGGTAAAAATATCTTATGAATAATATAATCATTGTCTCTGGTTATTGGGTATGAAAAAGATAAGTGTAATCAGTGTACTGTGATACAGGAACATTAACACTTTCACATTGACTGGATACAGACTTAGAAATGAGTTAAGAATCACTGGGTCATCTAAGTGGAGGATTATTCTACACACAGGCCCCTAGGTCAATTTAAATTATTTAATTCATCTTGGTGACTGCAGGGGCCTAACCATCCCTGTGCCTGCATTTTTATCTTGCAGTCCTCTTAGCATAAGTTTAATTCTGAGGGAACAGAATGGCCAGACTAACAAGACAGTGTACCAAAATGCAGGCATTGGTTCTTGTAGGGTTAAAGATAGAACCACAAAGAGAAATGACTCAAATTATACCAAGGACATTTTATTACTCAGCAGCCTTAATCAGTTTTTTTTTTTTTTGCACATTATTATACCAAGGGTCCTTTCAGTGCTCATTGGCTTGTTACAAGCATTAAATGAGGGGACGATGCTTTGCAATTAAACCCATGTCTTATTCTGAGTTGCACTATTTTCTTTAAGGAGAGCTGGGAGGAAGCAGACAGATGCAGCTGAAAGCTGTCCAAAAAATACTGGAAAAGAAGGTGAATAAGTTCACTGGCATGCCACACTTTCACTCATTTTTTTCACAGACAGTTAAGATCTGTAGTCATTTACCCTCAGACCATATTTAGTGCCAGGGCATGCAGGGTTTCTGTAACCCAACCCCACTACTTGTGAACACCAGGCTGGTTTCACCAGGCTGGGCCAGTATGTGTAATACTCACACTGATATGTTTTGGAACTGTGAAAATGTAACACTTTGGATCTTTTTCATCAGTGAAAAATATTTTAAGATAACTACTAGTTAGTAGAATTTCTCTAGAAGTTTCAGCTCTGGTGGCTTTGTAGCAAAGATGCAGAAAGAGTACAGTAGGGCCAAAGGAAAGACACTAAAGCACTGATTATAGAAATTGGGGAAGAGTTAGTGGCTACAGTCTGTATTGAATTATTGACAAATAATGGCATGATTCAATTTGAATTTAAATTGGTGGCTACACAATCAACTATAAGTTCATCTTGATCCCAGAGAAAAAAAGATTAAAAGTTTGCTTTCAAGTAAGATGCAACTCTGTTGAAGAAAACAAATCAATGATCCTATGGGTTGATACAATATGCAGCCAGGCTGTGAAATTTCCAAAGGCCTTGTGCTTATTTTCTGGGTAGCCAGTTAATTCAGGTAATCCATTTGGTTATACTTACAGTGGATCAATAGGTTTAAACTTCACATTGGTTTCACTTGTGATGTGAAAGCTGATGTTCTCATAGATATTAAAGTATTTCCCTTTGTCTGGTGCTCTTTGAGCAAGCAGATGGTAGGAAGCTACCAGGTCTCCGCCATGAAGTCAGCTGAAATCAGAGCTTAGTGACCAAACCCCAATTTTTTAAAAAAGGAGAAATTACCCAGACTGAATATCTTCCTAATATGATATTTAAGGATGAAACAAGTAATGGAGAATTGACAGCTACCTGACCTCCTTATATGAAGTGTTTTACCCCAAGTTTGGGCTGCAGCATCCAAGAAAGTTAGCGCCATCCAAGGCAGTGTTACACATGCTGTTGAATGCTGTCTATCAGGTAGGATTCAAAACTTGATATACATTGCTTTGTAGCTCCAAAAAGGAAACTGCACGCAGGAAAGGAAACTATGAGAAGAAATTTGGATCTCTTAGTATTGCACTTTTCCTTCATCTAATTTATGTTATTCAGTTCACTTTAAATTCTAAGCATAATAACATCCCAAACCTGATGGATAATTTACCAGAAACAATCAACTTTTTTCTGTTCATTACCTGCAGATCTGTACTAGGTCAAGGTTATATGTTAAGTGACTCAGCTTTAGCTTGATCAAAGCAAATTCACTGAAGGTTTCATCTTGGGAACCTTGTTTCAAGTTAAAGCAAAAACCTGGTTTATATAAAGAGTTAAATCTGGTAGCTTGTTTGATTTTTGGTTTTGTTTTTTTTTGTTTGTTTGTTTGTTTGTTTTTTCCAAAAGCAGAACAGAAATCTCAGGCACTTCTGCAGTGTCAAAGAAATTCAGACCTGGATAAAGCAATTTTAAGTCACAGTAAGGTTTCAGATTTGGTTACGAATACCTGATGCAAAAAGAAAGCAACAAAACTACTTGGTTCTGGAGTAAGAAAATAAAGGGTTGTTTTGTTTTGCTGGGGTTTTGGGGTTTTGTTCAGTAATTAACTGCTGAGAAATCAACCTTGACACTATTCCCAGAGCTAGTGTTGCCCTGTCTCACAGATTAGCCTGGGTTATTCTTGGTGGTTTCACACAGCTTGTTCTTTTCAGCAAGTCAACTTTTCCACCAATGTCAGAAAAGGGCCATTCTAGTCTCCCTGTAAAAACCTGTCTTTATGCAGATTTATGCAGTCTATAGGTAATGTTTCAGGGGAAACTCAAGGTGGAAACTGTAAACTCTGCATATGCACTGTTCAATGTGCACCTGAAATGATGGTTGATCAGTGCTATTCAATGCAACTTGATAAGAGTTATTTTTTTAGTACTTATTCTTTCTTTTTAGTTGGAGATTCACAGAAGTAGTGATATTTTAAAATAAAACCAGTTTCATTTCAAAAGATTACTTTTCCAGAATTTATTCAAATTTATGTGCTCTAAGAAGGGTTCTACAAATTACTACATTTTAGTCAATCTGCTAGAAGAAAACAAACTTTCCTGAAATTAAATCAGAGTTGCTAGATGCCATAAAAACAAAGAAACAAATAAAACACCCAGAGGAATCTGGACACAACAGTAGTTTAAGTAGAGAATTGTGGAAGTCTTGAAACAAAATGCTATAGACCAGCTGCACAGCATGTTAGCTGGAAAATTTTAGAGCACCTATTGGAAAGTATTTTGAAAGCATCCATGGGTCAAAACTACTACTTATCCAAGATGCTCAATAATATATTTTTTTATTATTTTCTCTCTTCTTTGAATTGGCCACAAGCCTAGATGCCCACAAGTATAAAACTACCTCTTCCAAAACATTACAGAGGAAGTGTTTGTTATTGCCCCAGTGAAGCAAAGCTCCATGTTGCAATCAGTACTTCCCTTTTATTGAAAAAATTCTTTGTTTTCCATTGCTGAATAAGTCACTTCCCCAGTGAAGCTTCAACTTTAGCCCTCTTATCCCTCAAATTAATGGAGGAAAGTGAAGTTTATTAATACATTGTATCTTGTAACATTTGAAACACTTGCCTGTGTTTGCAGCTCCCCAAATGCACAGCCTCATTTGCTGCCCAATCAAACTCAGTAGTTGTAACAGTTACCTATGCAGGTCTTACTCTGGAGTTTAAAATTCCCCACCTACAATATATATAGTTAGTCTTAATAAATAAATGACTTGGAGTATGCATTATATATCATTCAAATCCATGAGGACACAAATTATGTATAATACATTGGCTGTGTAATTTATTTATTAAGCAAAACGTGAATTTTCCATGGTTGTGTTTTGAGGCGCAGTTTGTCACATACAGCTAAATGATGTATTCTTATTAGTCCCACTCAATTACCAAGTCATCCCTCTGTGCACTGTATATTTGTTAATGATAGCGCCACAACGCTGCATCTACAATACCTGTGATTTTAGTGATTCATAACCACTCACTAAAACTGTGAAAATGATAAATTGACTGCTGTTGATTAAATGTCGCCAACAGTGTGTTTCGTATGTGTTTGTTGCAGTTAGGAGTTAAAGAAACAGCATTGCTCCAATCATTTAAATATCTAATTAAGCAGAACCCTGTCTGGATAGAAAGAGCTTGTTGGAATGAAATATCATTAAAAGAAAAGAAGAAAAAATAGTATGGTACTGATTTTTTTCATGTATGTACATAAAGACTTTTCATCGCAATCCCACTGGTCATAAATATGTCATGAACAAAAACAAGACCAAAAGATAAAAATTAAAAAGGATGAAGAACTTGGAGTCCTCTAGACTCATGCACAACTGCAGATAGTTGATTTGATGGCTTTAGCTGATACCCAGTATTAGCTTGAAACAACAGTGTACTCCAGTAACATTATGGCAGCCCTTAATGTCAGCCCTTAAGACTGGGGCAAACGGGGAGAAGAGAGGAGAGAATGGGGAGAAGCTGTATCCCAGTAAAGCAAGTAGCACCTCTCAGCCTCCCACTGTAGGGAAAAATGTTTGCACATTTGTAGCAAAGGAATGGCAGAAGGAGGGGAAAATATCTCTTTCAAACTTAGATTAATTATTTTTATTGCTTTGCTTAATTTTTTTTTTTTATGCCTTTAGATTAATCTGTATAGAGACCTCAAGCTGGAAGAAGAGTGGAACAAGACCAAGAAAAGTGGATGCTTCTGTGCCAACAATTTGACTTCTAGCTAAGGATGCTGGAGTAGACAGGGTAATAAAATAAAGACTTGCCAACTTATGTCATCTTATTAAGATGAATTGGAAGGCACTTTTTTCCCCTCCCTCATTTTGAAATCAGAGGTAAGTAGATACAGACCACAGTAGATTAGAAATTTCTCCTTTTTCCTAACCAATCCTCACAGTGCTTCACTCTAAGCAGTGCGTCCATATTTCTGTACCTAAATAGTGACTTCAGTTCAAATGACTTTGCACACTCTGTGGCCAGAAAACTGACTAGTTAACAGGAAAAGCAGGGGAGGGGGAATATCTGGTGCAAAGCCTTTATCTTCTGTTGGCCATTGTACATTTCCTCTTACACAGAAGAAATGTGCCATGTCCAAAAATGCTTCACATTTGAAATCTGCAAAGAACACATGTGCATTTTATTACAATTCAGGAGTGAAAGTCTAAACTGACTCTGCCTAAACTCTAACTTGCGTCCTCAAGGATAGTAAATATTTTAGACATGATGCTTATGCCACAAAATCACATCTTCCAGCAGTGTCTTATTGTTATAGCAAGTATTGTTTTTTTTTTTTTAATTTTGCTTTCAACAGGTATTCTCTTTCCACAGAAAATGTGTCTATCCACATAACTTCCTGCTCCTATACCACTGGACTCCCAGTCAGAGTTCTGTAGAAGTGAGTACATTAGGAGCAAAGCAAAACTATTTGTCTTTCCTAGCAAATGCTATCCACAATGTGAACAAATATTGTGATAAAGAAAGCAGCTCCAGGCAATGCAACCCTGACACGGAGAAAATAGTTGTTGAGGTGGTTAACACTATGGCTAAAGTGTGCCTAAATTAACTAAGAAAATAGGAGTAAAACTTGTAATATGCATCAAGTACCTCTGAAATTTAGATTAACACCCTATATTCAGGGCAACAAACCATCCAATCCTTTTGTTAGTCAAAGGGACTGTCAAAAATACTTCGCCCTTAAAACATTTTATCTGTAGAGCTGAAAGTGTATATTCCTCTGTGCCCTGTACACTTATATGGCAAAAAAAAAAAAATTAAATATTGTTATTTTACAGAAATCTCAAGCATTTCCCTGCAATCCATTAAACAGTGATACTGGTTAAATCACTTCCCTGAACCATAGAAGTCAGAAATGAGACTTATTTATGCAGGCTCCACCCTTATACCTCCATGGGTAGCAGTGGTTTCATCCCATCATAGCAGAGTAGACTTTTTTCCATGCTAAATTTCAAATAGCAGCAAAGTTAAACAGTATAAACTAGCTACAAAAAGCAGCAAAGCACCAAGGTCCTCATTCCTTGGGATCCATGCAACTATGCAGTCTCACCTGCTTGAAACAAGTAGTCCTATAGCTGACTGTGGTTTAGAAGGACCAAAGGACCAGTCTGGTTTTTAAGTTTATTGTTTGGCTACATGTGGCAGAGAAGCACTGACCTTAGCACAGATTAATTCTCTCTCTCAAGGAAAAGGAAACCTCTGACAGAAGCCCTTGAGTTTTTGAAAAAGACACTCTGATTGTGAGTGAACATTAAAAAGAAAACAAAAAAAAACTCCCTAGAATATAAAATAGCTAGAGGATTTGAATATTGTTAAGGAAAGAAGGAAAATCCTTTTAGCCCATGCTAAGTGTGGTCAGAGGCTTTTCTCAGCACAACATTTTCCCTACAGCCTCCACCTGAAGCTCTCATCAGTTCTCAAAATCTTTATGAATAATTTTTGGGCAGTACTGAATTCCTCCAATAATTCCAGAGGATAAGCCATCCCTGAGGACTGGTATGCAAAGTACCAACGAGGAGCTGGCTAGTGACGTAGACTTTCAGAAACCCTTGGAAAAGGCCATGTCATATCAAAAGAACAACCAACAAAATCAAGAATTCGAGGACATAACTCACAACTGCCAAAGAACCCCACTTTTACTTTATTCAGTAATCTGCCACAAACAGAGAGGAACTTGATAGAAAGCACAGAAGTAGAGAGAAAAAAAAAAAGGAGGCAAATAAGTATCCAACCAAACCTCAGACATTTCTGGGCTAGGATAAGCTAGAGAGGATGTGCATTGCGGGAATGGGTGGGTAACAGCTCATGTATACTGCTATGGACTTGCACATTGCCCATGGAGGGGGCAGCGAGAAAAGAAAGCTCAAGGATTCTAGAAAAGCCCCTTCCAAGGTTAATTTGTTCTTCCAAGTGGGTTTTGTGTGAGGAAGTATCCAAAGCAAATCCCCTAACTTTACTGCAAGCATATATAGGAAGAAAAGGCAAAATTTTTCCCAGGCCAGAGACTGGAGAGATTGGGTATTACTGTCTTTTCACTGTTTTTCCCACATTTTTACCCCAACCAGATCTTAAATGTAAACCCCGAGTCTTGCTACAATAAAAATAATAAATCTATTATGCACCAATGGAAAGGAGAGCTGGAAGCATTGTTGTATGTCTAAACTGGCAAGAAAGCAGTGCATAATATAAGTCTCCTGATTTTTTGTGACAGATTCACCATCCCAGCAATTAAATACTTTAAAAAGGCCAAATCTCATGTTATTTTGCATCTGAAAGCCTTCAGGAAAAGAATAAATAAAAAGCATTGCATAGAAGTGCCACACATTAATACTTCAAACACAAAATTCTACACTATAACAGGATCCTATTGAAACTTACCTTTCAGACAAAGTGCCTAAACAGATCTTAACTATAAATAATTGGGGGAGAAGGGAGTAAAACAACAATTTTGACAAAATAAAAACCCAAAGTATTAGGTGTCATAGAAAATGCACATGTCATTCTTCCATAAATAAAGTTGCTAAGCAGATTTACTGTGAAACAATTTACGCTGTGTTATGTAAATGGCAAAATTCTTAAGCCAGTTTGGTTGTAAAGAACAAACCTGTGAAAAGAACCCATTTTTACCATCAGTCACACCATACATTTAGCAGGTGTCTATTTTACCCACAAGCCTTGCAAATATGCAAATAAATACATAAATTGCCAAATGTTTTAGCTATTGCAATAAAGTTCTTCTGCTCATTATTTTCTAAAAGAAATGAACAATTGCTGTATTAGACCTGGATGGATGTCCCTTTCCAATTCCTTTGTAATCAAACAGAAACTTGGCAGTGTGGCAAAGTATTTACTCTTTGGAGAACAAAATGTTTTAGCTACTACTTACCTACTCCTTCTGTAAAACACTCTTGTCAAGGACTTTATCATATCACAAAGTGTACTCATTATAGAGAATAGACTTCTCAGCTGGCCTTTTGCTTACCCATTGCACAAGCAACACTGAAAGGCAGGTGAGAGAAGCACAGATATTGCTGTTTAAAAACCTGCTTTTGTTCTTGGGTATGAAAGAAGATAAGAAGTGCTAAATGAGCAGTGTGGCTAAGAGTTACTCCTTGAATGGCATGGTCTGTGAGTCACATTATAGCTTTCAATATCTATGATTAACCATTACTGCTAAATATGTGCTTCCATACGTTTTCCAATATTACTTCTTCTTCCTTCATCCAAAGGAAAAATTTGAAACTTTTCCATTCCGCCCAAGTTTCAAATAGCTATAACAGAAAGATCAATCCACCTTTCAGTTCATCCCTGCTTCAGGCCCTGTATTTATTTTCTGTGCACATCCACAGGAACAGAAACATCAAGTGTTCAAATGCCTCTGAAAAGGGTGACTGCAGTCATAACTCGACTGGTTTGAAGCCAATGCAAGCATAAGAAATTATTCTTCCATACTTGCTTGGTCTATATGGTGGTGTCCACAAAAAAGGATGGATCGAAGGTAGGCAGAAGATGCACTGCTGACACAATGAGAAATAAAATCCCAACAGTTCAATTGGTCATGCTGTCATCACACATCTTTGATATTAACATTTGAATTCAAACCCAGCACATATTCTTCTACCTACCCAGACCATGCAAATAAAGAAACCAAGCAGCACAGAGGAGTAAGGTGTCCCTCTGATTCCCCATCAACAATCTGACTGGGACACACCCACAGACTCACTGGGTTTGCACCTGCAAATCAATGCCCCTGCTAAACACAGGCAAATAACATTCAAATAGTAAAAGCAGGGTTTGTTTTGAAGTTTTAAGACACAAGAAAAAGCTAGAAGAAATTTCTTTCCACTGGGTATGTTCAGCTTCTATTCTCATGGCTGTCCTCTATCATTCTCTATTGTTGTTCAGCCTCCATGATTGACCTTTAAATGAAGTTTCCCCTTGCAAAACTGCAGCAAATGATTATGCAAGGTACTGCTATAAATTCAGTCTTTCAATCAAGAAAGTTGCTTATGCTAGAGCGTTTATTTAAGAGCGTTAGGTTTTTTAAGCTAAGCAGTTTCCAAAACTTTTATGGATGTTACTTTTCTAATATTTTTCATTCTTTTTCACTGATCACTAAGGATGATTGGTTGGCAGACTGTCTCAATCAGCCTGAGCAAGGATTTGAACAGTTCTGTATTTCCAAAAAAAAGTGCAGTGAATATTCAGGCTCTATCCTCACTGGATACCCTAATTAGTCTGTCTGATTGGATCTTGTCTTCCATTTTTAAGCTGCTCACTAGCAGCAATGGTGTCACTCAGTTCCAGACTGGAGTCAAGACAAAGAAAAACTTCAATATGTATGACAAAGAAGAGTACCAACAGAAAGTGGGACATACAAATTAATAAAGATGTCAATTCTTAATAAATAAATATAATATTCCTGTTTTGTTTCTGACTCATGTTTCCCCCCCCACACACACACTCCCCCCACTCATTTACTGTCTATGTGGAAGTAAAGTTACTGTCTCAATTTTTCCAACAATAATTCATTTGTGAATTTGGAGGTCTTGTGGCAACCAGACCCACTCAGCTGATCACTCACTTTTCCCTGGTGGGATGTCTCTCAAATTGCAAGTGTAGAAGTGAGAAAACTTGGTAAAGCAAATGACCTGCATGCAAGGAATTCATTCACCACTTCTCATGGGCAGGCAGGTGTTCAGCCATGTCCAGGAAAGCAGGACTTCATCACCCATAATGGTGACTTGGGAAGACAAAGGCCAGCACTCTGAACATCCCTCCCTTCCTCCTTCTTCCTCTAAATCTATATGCTGAGCACCACACCAACGGTATAGAATGTCCCTTGTGTCAGCTGGGGCGATCTGTCCCAGCTGTGTCTCCTCCCAGCTCCTTGTGTGCTCCCAGTCTCCTCTCTGGTGGGGTGGGGTGAAGAGCAGAAAAGGCTGTGATGTCTGCTCAATAATAATGGAAACATTCCTTGGTCATCAACACCCTTTTCAGCTCGAATCCAAACCACAGTCCTATACCCAGTACTGTGACAAAAATTTATCCCAGCCCAAGCCAGCACAGGAGCCAAAAAGCCACATTACCAAATTCTAAACTACAACACAGACGAAAACTTACTGTGATTATTGCAGAACAGACATGCACAAATGTTACAAAGGAAGAGATCTGAGAAGTGGAAACCATTTGAGAGGACTCAATAGAGATTACAAACTGATTTTCCCTCAGAATTTTGTCGAGCTGATTGGGGTGCTGAATGGGTGGTGTTACTTACATCTTTACATTTAAAATGTATTTAAGGGTATTTTCAGTTAACATGGCATGCCTACTTAAGCAATGTGTTCACTTATTGTATTGCAACGTACTTGTTGTAATTTCTCTGTATTTAAATAAAATGCTGTTTCCATTCAGTGCTTGAGCCTATGTAAATTTATAATGGAAACAAAGAAGAATCTTTTATTGATGTTAATACCTTTAAGGAATTCCTGATAACAGAGACACTAACTTTGTTGTTTACTGATACCTTCAGGTTTCATCAGAATCTTTTTCAGAAAAAAAGCTTGAAATCATGACATAAGTATTTAGCCTTCCAATTTTCTCAGTCTTAACTAGAGGTAATACCTCATCAAAAACCAAAACATAAATCTAAACAAACAAAATCCTATACATTTCTAGTGTGACTGCTTCCAGTACACGCAAAGTTATAAAAGGAGTCTGTCATTTATAAAAGGGAGAAGGCTCCACTTCTACAGCAAGAAGTAAACTTCGATTTCAGGGGAAATTTACCCTGAGACAACTGTATTAGTGAATACATAAAATAATGACAGTTCCTAGGGAGTAAGGGAATTAGAGATTAGTGATGTATCACAGGCTGCCAGAATTAGAAACACAGGGGCTAGGAGAAGTTTTATTCTTTTATTCTAAGCAATAAGTTCAACTAATCTGGAATTTCTCCTTCTCTCCCTCTAAAAAAGAAAAAAAAATGTTGACTGGAGCCATATGGAGTAGACTTAGCCAAATAAGGACACAAAAGAGCTAGAGAAACCTCAGGACAATTCATTGCAGGTCTCCATTAAAAAAAAATAAAATAAATAAATAAAAATTAAAAATAAATAAAAAGTAAAAAATAACTAGTACTTTGTCTTCTTTTCACAGTAGTTTTCAAGAGATTATGTTTTTTTCCTGGTTTCCAAGCCTATGCAATTCACTTTTTGATCATTCTTTCTCAGTGTAAGAGCTAAAAGACTTTTCTTCGAAATCTGAAAGCTGAGAGGGTCACCCAAAGCCTGATTCCAGAAGCTGTAGATTAAAAGGTTTCAGAAAGGGTGCTACTTTTCCCCTCAGAAGACTGTGAAACCCCAAATAGTGAGGAGTCTGTAAGTCCCATCAGATGGTCGTTCCAAACCCAAAGAGATGCAGGTGTTAAACAGCACAGCAGCTGTTACACATTCAAATGACTTTCTGATATCCCAAGTGACTAAAAGGTACCAGGACACAAAAACTTCAAACACCATCCTCCAATATATGTTGAACCCGGGTAATAACAAGGCTCTCTGAGGATCTCAAATCACAGTTGTATTTCAGGGCTTTTGTTCTTATTTTTCCATAGCTCTAAGTATGTAAACTCTTACTGTGCTGCCAGAATAGACCTATGACTTAACGTACTGTAAAGTTATGCTCTGAATATATTTTTGGCACTCTTCCATGCACTTCTTGCTCTTTTTCTTTAAATAAGGAGCACATTAATTACTAGGACGCATTTCAAACAAACACACTATTTTGAGTGCTGCTGCCTTCTTGATAGAAGATTTCAGTCCACATTTCTGTTGCAATCTATGGAAATCCACCATAAATCTGAAATTTCAGAAAATCCAAAGTCTACCAAATCTAATTTCAGGTACACGGGATATGAAAACAAAGTATTTCCACTGTGAAAGCTATTATTAATTTCTGTCCTTTGTAGGTGAAATCAGGATCTGGACCACTGAATTTATTTTCCCCATTTGTCTCTTGTGAAAACCAGTTCTGTTTAGGTGTCCATAACAGAGACTAATTTGTTCAGATTCAGTTGTTTGAGCTACTTTGCATAAGTTTAGGTAAATAGCAGCATCCCTTCCATTTTTATTTTCACAGACATTTTCTTTCTTCTTAGAGAAAGCTTTAAAAAAAAAAAGTGCTTTCTTCGTGAATCTTCGGCCTTACGTAGTGGCCTGTCCTCCCAGTGTCCTTCCCCAGGCCCCAAGTCATGCATCACTCATCTTGTCACATTGAACTCCAGATGCTCCTACCCTAGAGAATGCTCTGACTCTGGCAATTTTTCTTCATTCTCACTAACAATTTGGTAATGAAATATTGATTTTTAGTTAGATTCATATTGATGCTATTAGGTTTGCATTGATAAATCATGCTGGCCTCCTGTCTGAGAGGCTAGAAAGTGCTACACTGAACCCTGGAGATTACAATCAACTCATTGATGTGTTAATTTGATGGATTTTTTCGTTCTCTTAGAAGAAGTAGGAGGGGTAGGGGAAGATTTTTCAGTACTGCTGTTGTAAAGTTTTTACAGCAAAATCAGGGACAGTAATGGTGGGTTTTTCTATGTGCATTTGCTTTAAGAGTGTCTTTCTCCCTGTTTGTCCAGAACATAAAAAGAAAGGAGGGGGAGAAGGACTCTGGGGTTGAGAGGATATGACACACCTTGTAAACAGAGCTCCAGACTCCCACATGGAGTGAAAAAATAGGAACAGTTAAACCCCAATTAAACCCTTCAGAGGTCGTAGTCAAAAAAACATTTCCTTCTGCTAAACAGGTCTTCGTGTAAAGCTAAATCCCAGGTGAAGTGAAAATATTGTGGACATGGGAAGCCCCTCTGCTGGCCCTGTTCTACCATGAGCTGCAGCAGTGGGATAGTTCCCCCTCCCCTCTCCAGTGAAGTGCCACTTAGCAAACGTCCACATGCATCTGCAGCCTATTTAAAACAGCCCCTAGCTTTGATTTATGGTACTGTGCAAATGTAATGCCTGTCATTAAGGGACAATACGTGCCAAACCAAAGGATTACATTGTGATTTCCTTCAAAGGCACAGGGTTTCAAGGGGGTGCAGCAGCCACTACAGTAGAGGAGGAAAGGCCTTTAGAGAACACTTAAGTCAAATTTAGCTGTATCATTATTTTGTAAAACAAAACCATTTCACATTTAGTGATTTGTTACTTATTTTCCCCAAAATGTTATTGTCTCCCCTTCATCTACATCTCCCACCATGACCCACAGTACCAAGGGACAGTAGAAAAGACTGTTCAACAAGGGACCAATCCTGTAAGCTTCATTAATGAAATCATCTCCCCCAGAGAAATAACTTCTCAAGTCCATAAGCCACATGCATTTTACTTTATTGTATTTTTTTTAAGCATTCCTACCCCTCTTCCTGTCCTTTTAAGAACACCAGTGATCAGCATGCCAGGTCAATGACATCATAACCGAGTTTGAACCTTGTACAGCCTATGGTTGACCAAGAGAGTTACCAAAAGAGTCTCAGTGAAAGACATTGCAGCTACCTTTGATTAATAATTGTTGGATGGGGCTGGGGGGGGGTGAGGGGAGGGGGGGGGGGGGGGGGGGAGCAGAGGGTGGGTGAAAGAAACTCTATTATCAACTCTTCCTGCCCTTCCAAGAGGCTTCTCTCCTCCATTCAAGGTTGAACTACTAAAAATAATAATGCTACTTCATATAGGACAGTTTATTATTACCTTAGAGGTTCTGTTTTGGTGCCAGTTGAAAGCAAGAAGGGAAATTTGGTCTAAAAGAAAAAATAAAGCTTTTTTATGCCATATGGAAATGGGAACCTTTTTGCTGGAACTTGCTTAAATAAACCACTTACGTACTAGAATATTTTCTAATTAACTTCATTTCAAGTCTCTCTCCCCACCTCCCTCTCCTTCTTCACCCTCCCAGATGAAAGCATACAAAGAGTCCTGTCCTAAAGAAATATGTCCTAGTACATAAGGAGGCAATCATCTGTACCTTCAAAAGATGATGTCAATGATGAAACTGTTAGTTAAATTCTGTTGTACTATTGACATCTTAATGCCACAAACCCAGCTGGTACGAGATCAGTAACGTAAACAGTCGAGTTCAAATTAATCTCTTTGAACCTCACTGCTGAGCTGAAACCTCTGTTTGACAGCCTAAACTGCCAACTTCATCTTCTTCTCCCAGTTATACAGTAGGCTAAACATGAAAAAAGAGCCCTGTTAATGTGAAAAGGTTTTGCATGTAGCAAGGAATTTTAAGCTCTGGCAACCATTTCGAGCACAGCTCTTACTCTTTGCACACATGTAGTATTTTGCATTACCACATATGCTGTTAAACAATTTACTCATTTATTTAGATTTTTACAGCACTTATCCCATGCTCCAAGTGCTTTTAGAATTATTTAAACATTCAGTGCAACACTTAACATTTAAATTTACAATTCAGTTAAGAATACTTAGGTTATGGTAGAACAACCAAATTTAAAACTAATTTACTCTACCGAAGCACCCTCACAGAAAACCCACAGGGAGTTAAAGCTATCATCCTAGCTCCATCCCACATGTTTGCCTGAAAAAAACTGAGGAAGAAAGCAAAGGCAAGCAAAGCCTCTGTGCTGCTGTAGCTCAAACCAATACAGACTCTGAAAGGGGAAAGGAACTATATTCCAGAATCAGAAATCCATTAAGAAAATGCCCTGCCAGCTACTCTATTCCTTTAAAAGCCAATTCCAGCCATTTTGTCAATGGCTTACCACATCCCAAGCTACTTCATCGTGAGTTACAAATCTGTCTCTGCTGAAGTTCACGTCAGCTCTCTCCTTTGAGCACAAGGCCGTTTAGGGTTTATACCCACAGTCCAGCCACCATGGCTAAACAAGTTACCAGAGATCAGTTAAACCCAGATAACTCTCTCTGAGTGCCCTTATAGCCCATCATAAATATGAGGTAATTCAATTTAGCCTCCAATGAAAATAGATTAAGCTAAGTCAAATCACCTTACATTTGTCAAAGGCGAGGAGGACACACGCGGCTGTTTCTGCAGCTTAGCTGATGCATGGTAACCCGTTAAACTGCAGTAACTCAATTGCAGGCCTGAGCCCTCACCTGCAGTCATTCAGAGGGGCTGAACTGCTTCACGAGAAGCATGTCACTTTCCAGTAGATTTTTTTCACTAACCTTAACAATTCCAAGTGCCCATAGCGTGAGCGCAAGTCCTGCCTCAAGGTTTCAGTGAAATCTAACTTGACCAGGTGTGGAAATGCCTGCACCAGATTGCACATTGTAATTAAACTTGAAGTTTTTATGTCTTCTCCCCTTATGATTGAAATGCTTACTCTGGCAATTTAAGAAACTTTCATGGTCTGCAGGACTTCAAGAAATAAATGCTAAGCTTCTGAGACAGCGCAGAATGTATTTAAAGTTGAACAGCAATTGCACTATTAGAAGGACAAAAAAATTCCAGAAATGGTGGGAAGAAATGGGGAAATAAGATTAAGGGCTAAAATCCAGAAATTGAATATTTTCTGACTGATTATGTAGTATTTGTTGATATTTTCATGGACTGGATGACTAGGAAGAGCATAGGTGTCTTGAAATCTGTTAGTTCTACATGATAAAGAGCACCAGGTATATACACGTATACATATATATATATATATATATATATATATATATGTATACCTACATCCTTACAAGCATTAAATTATTTTCTGATTATTATTTCTTTTCCTAATTACTTCCATATCAGATTTCCTCAAAATTTCTTAACTACCCTTGATCCAATTTACAGAGTTTTTTATGTCAGCCCTAATGCTCTAATATGGGATTTCTTCCACACAGTTTGGAGATAAAATCCATCATAAAACAGCCCCTAGAAATCTTGCGACACTTCATAAGTGATTTTCACAACTTCCACACTTCTGCAAATGTCTCTACTTCTTTGATCGTGTGTTATTTTCATCTTGCAAACCTTGTTTTCTATTTTGCTTTTAGGTTAAGTCTTTACATCCCACACACAAGACCCTGGCCACCACAAGAGCTCCAGACTTCTTGTACAGATGTCAGCCATGTCCATGGTGGCTTTCCAGTGCATGCAGAAGTTCACTTTGCTCAGGAATGGAAATCTCATAAACTCTGGAAATTCTTAGCAATACTGTAGGACACAATGATAGGACAAGCATGAAGAGCTTTAAACTGACAAAGTGTAGATTTAGATTAGATACTTTACTGTGAGGGTGGTGAGGCACTGGAACAGGTTGCCCAGAAAAGCTGTGGATGTGCCATCCCTGCCAGTGCTCAAGGCTAAGTTAGATGGGACTATGAGGAGCCTAATTCAGTGGCAGGTATCCCTGTCTATGGCAGGGGTGTTGAAACAGGATGGTCTTTAAGGTTCTTACAGCCCAAACTGTTCTATTCTTCTTTGCATGTTTAGTTAACAAAGCCTGAGGGACCCCTTGGGGAGATAAAGGAAATGAAACCATCTGTACCAGTAGGCTTTTAGTGAGTTTAGCCTGAACAGAGGATGAGATCCAAGGTCCCTCTCCAGAGACTGCAGCAGGGAACAACGTTTTTCTACCAGCTCAGTTTCCACCTCCTTCCACAAGGTGATCCTGTCTCCGAGGGGAGAGCAGGGACCCAGGGTGCCCAACAGAGCCACGAGGAACAGCTCTCTCCAGGAGATGTCTTGCTGCAGAGGTTCATGTGGCTGGCCTTCCGCTGACCCTTCCCCTCCCCAGCCATGCTCCACAATTAGATTTCATTAAAAGACAAAACCTCTCTTCCTCCTTCTCACCGTAGGGGTCCTGAGGGGAGAGTAGGGATAGAAACATCATCTACATGGAAAATAATTTCCTGCTTGCCAGCGTATCTGAAATTGATGCAGCCAACAGCATTCCTTGTGAATGTTAAATTAATTTGGAAAGTCTTCGTGTATTGTTCCTTACCATGAAAAGCACTCATCACTTCTCACTGGCTCTCTGCCCTGCCTAGGAACAGGGAGGGAAGTTTAACAGTCTGCAGCAAAAAATGTTCATGAGGCTGCAGCATGTGGCTTAGCATGAGATCTGGGAAATTCCTATCCCCCAAAATATAGGGCAGCAATGACAGCTAGTCTCAAATGCAGAGAATTCAGAATTTATTAATGCTGCTTCACCAACTGTGAAAGGGAGATTGAATTGTCCTTAAAGGAAAATAAAGGTAAATAATTACGTTCTTTTGGCTTCACACTTACTTAAAGCCTGCTTAGAGGTTTGGTACCTAAAAGCCCTCTGGACTAAAAGCTGTATTGGTATGGAAAACAGTATTATCAAAATGTTGAAAGAATCTAGAAATATTTTAAATACCTAATAAATCTGATGAGTTTGAACTGTGCATGGGAAATTGTACTGGGTTTGCTTAAATGCTATAAGGAAGCAAGAAGGATTCAAATTAAATTCTGGAGAGCAGGTTTGTTTCTTTGTTCTTTTAAAAACCACTATATTGTCAAAATTTGATTCTATATTCTATTTAATTTTCCATTGCTGTTTTACCTCACTCTAGATGCCTCCAAGTGTAGCCAGTTTCTCTTCCACTGCCTCTCAACTATTAGGTCTATTTATATTTTTTGTTATTGAGCTTGCTCACGCTTTCCACCTGCCTTATATTTCAGAGGATGAGGTTACATATTAAACCATTCTGTCTTTTACCTGTCTAGTAATTTTGAGGGGTTTTTTCTTTACTTCTCAGAATGGATTTTCTTGTTATTAAATCCACGTTCTGCATCAGCCTGCTAAGTTGAAGATTGACCTTTAATTTCATTTTGCTTTTAGGCTTCCATTTCCTTCCCTAAAAACTATTTATGGTATTTCACTTCTAATTAGAAGTAAAGTCTGAGTAGCAAAAATTCTCTAACCTTTCTAACCTCCTGAGCATTTGGTTCCAGAGTGGTTGGGCAGCCACAGCCAGGCTGACCAGCTGTGGAAGCTGGATATAGACACAGATTTCAGTTGCCTGAAGGTCACAACTTTAGGAATCAGCATTTCCATGTAATTCATTATTTAGAGAGGGCTCAGCTATTTTATTTTAAAGAGCCTGTAGTACACCAACAAGAAGAGCACAAGTCTGGCTTTTCCAGCAATTACTCAATTCCCATGCAAGAGAGAAAGGTCTTCTAGTTCACCCACTTAGGAACTAGAGTATTGCCTCATAAAACAGACCAGAACTCCCCTGTTATTGCTCAACTCATTCACTGAAGTTTAATTATGAGATATCATGAAAAGAAGCATTTTAAAAGCCCATTTTTTAAAACTGCCCTCAATAGCACTCATAAGAGACTAGATTAGAGACAAAACAAAATGGCTGAAACAGCATTATCTCCTTTATTCCACAGAATGTGGAAGTCTCCTTGTAGGTGAGGGACTGTGTTAGAAAGCCAGAGGATTAGCAGAGCTACATTATCCTTCATTTTATCCCTCCACACGATGTGTGCTGGCTAATCAGTTCTAAAACACTAGTTAGAGTAGGAGGTGGCTTCTCCTTCCTGACCTCAAAATTTTCTCCACATCTGTTGAAATGCTACATAACACGTTAAAAGGTACATGTTTAATACGTTCAACATCCTAAATAATCTTTCTCATTCTTCCCTCCCCCACTTTGTGCCCCCATATGCATATGCCTGCTCCAGAGGCACTAGTGGACTTGATGACTTTTCCAACTTGTTTCTTAGATCATAATGTGGGTAGATGATTTTCCAAACAGGGGGGTTTTAAATCCTGCTTTGCAATCAGAACTTGTACCCATTGCAAACCAAGGAACAAAGCTTTTCATTCTTTCCATCTGAGACTTTTTAAGACCAAATTTCCCTCACAGCTCTATCTGAAAATCAACTCCTCATTTGCCAGACAGTGAAAAGTAAAGTCATACTCCAAATGGCTCCTTGGCAGGCACGGTAGACTAAAACCAGGAGTAAAGTAGTCTCTCCATTTGATAGTGAGAAGAGAGACACAGAATGATTAAATGGCTAGCCTAGGTGACAACCAAGAAATAAACTACATCCTCAAAAGTCCGGCTTTTAAGGTGAAGCTTTATTGTCCATATCTACCAACAAAAGCATGATAGAACTGGCATTTAGGTGGGGAGGTAGAAGGAAGGGAAGGCCTAATCTGAATAATCCAGTCCTAAAAACAAATTAGCAATGGTAGATAAAGAAGGAAGCATGCTACCCTGCTTTCCTTTTCCAGCTCCTCAGTAAGGATTTCCAAACTGGCTTCACTCATTCCAGGTGACCAGGAAAGCTAGAAAACATGGATTTTAATAGCGCACACACTATCAGGTATATAGATCAATCACAAGGACATAGAGAGACATATTGATGGCTCTGTAGATTAATAAACTGAAGGTTACTTGCCATTAGAGATGAGGGAAAGGCTACTTAGGCAGCCTTCCTAAGCAAAGGCACTTTAGCAGCCATATTGATTTCCTGCAAACACCTCAGCAGCAGCAACAATTTTGCTTCACTAGGGAGGGCCTGACCTTCAGCCCGAGGTTCGCCTTCCCAGAGCATCCTGTATAACCCCAAATGATGATACATGAGAACAGAAAGAAACAAGAAAGATCTTAACAGGCCCCAAGTACCCAGAGGGTTTCCGAAAAGGGCTTCTCACACATACGTTGCCAGCCTCTGCTTTAAAACAGCAATTCAATATACTGCATTGGCCTCAGCAAACACCCAGGTAAATCTCAGAGAAGCTAACCATTCTCAGGGCTCTGGAATGTCACTCAAATCTCTGGAAAAATCAGTACAGCAAGCAATGAACATCTCTATCCTTCCTTTCATAGTTAAATTGCAAGAAAAAATATGGCAAGGGTTTCTACAAATCATTAGTTAAAGGAGAAGACATTTTCCATTTTCTGTGTCAATAGAGAACTAATCCTGGTTGTTATTGCTATTATTATTATTATGCACCATCTTTTTCCAGTTTGCCCTTTCTAGTTTTGCTATCCCAGAAACTTTGTGCCTTACCAACTTCTGGAATAAACTTTAGCTAATGAGCTTTTTTGGGGTTGTGTCACATGTCAGATGAAAGAACTAAAGAGATTAATGTATCAGGTATGTCTGATTAAGTTAAAGAGTACAGCAAGGGGGTAATGGAAAGGACACCTGTGACTATAACATGCAAAATCCAAACCAAATCACTCCTTCCCAACAGTAGCCCTGTTCATGGAGAAAGCCATGCTCACAGAAAAACAGAGAGGATATTTGATATCACAACTACCAGAATGAAAATAAGTACAAAATAACAAGAAATCCTGACAATTCTTGCTAGTGGGTCTGTTCCATGAAGGTGAGGTGGATATTTCTTAAGGATTATATTTTAAGCACTTTCAAAGGGAAAAATTGACCACTTCCATGTATATTTTCCATCCATGTTGGCCTTGTATTGGATCATCTGTCCTAGGCAGATTTTTTTAAGCAGTTTGCTGCAGAGGTAACATAGAGATTAAGAGATTTCTTTGTACCCAAGACACAGCCCTTTAAACAAGATTTCAGCATGGCCCCCTGGACATATAATGCCTGTGTGTTTCCTTTGTATGTGAATCAGGTAAAAGTCCATAAGCCATATCAATTGGATTGCAATTTTCTAGTAATTACCAATAGGCAGCCTGTCCCTTTGTGTATAACTGCTGGGAAAAATAGTATTTATCTGTATAACCTCTATCCCACATTTTAAAATCTTGCTACTTATTCAGATTAAATCTTACTGTCATTGTTTCTAGAAGCTATCAGGCTTTGTTGGGGAAGTAGTTATCTTGTTTTTCCAGTCTATGCTCTATGTGAGATAGGATTTTTTGGAGTTGCAAATGAGAATTTTAAAAAAATAAAATTAATCAGTCCATCAGGATATTATGAAACCAGCTAATAGGTGACACAAATAAGA
Organism: Cinclus cinclus; assembly: GCF_963662255.1. NCBI lineage: Eukaryota > Metazoa > Chordata > Aves > Passeriformes > Cinclidae > Cinclus > Cinclus cinclus. The sequence goes on along the minus strand of NC_085046.1, from coordinate 93,629,165 downwards.
TGCATTGCTTTGGCAAATGAATAGAAAACAAGCAAAGGAAATGCTTATCTTCCTGTTTTAATACGTTAGTTCACTTTTTTCTAATATTTAAAATCTGACCACCTGCAAAAGATTATGAAGAGCCTCTGTGGATTTGCAGGAATGCTTGCAGTACTTGGAACAAATGAGATACTCTCACTAACACACACTACTCCCTGTCATTCAGCATGCTAACAGCAAGAGACAGGGCCATCAGCAGTGCAATTGTTATTATTTGGTAAAGGCTGGTGGTGACTTATGAGTTTCAGAATGCAGCTTCCTCATTTGTTTAATGTCGAGAGATTACAGTCTCCATTTAGTATGGTTTTATAACATGCAGGTGGGAAAAATCTCTTTTCTGAAAGCCTATCAGTAACTGGTGCCAATTCTGAAATATTCCTGCTTGATTCTTGCAAATGAATCTGTGCCGTGTTTGGGTAGAGCACAAGATCCAGATCCCATAACCAATGGCTGCTGCCAGCTGCTGCCATGGGCTCAGACACAGTGGCCATGGACAGGGCGCACTGGCCACACACAGTGGGACAGGAGCCAGGTTGAGCTCAGCCTCTGGGAGCTGCTGGGGTGCAGACGGAGCTGGATGGAGGTGGCTGGGTGAGCAGTAGGACTGCTGCACTCTCACAGCCCTCCAGCATGACTCCTGGCCCTGGTGTCTTCCTGTCTTGGCTTCCCCACCATGGAGGGGGATAAATAGAGTATTTCCTGATATTAGAGGGGTCTTGCACTGAGGAAATCCCATGTCCTGGAGAAGAGATCCATCTGAATACTTATAAAAGGCTGGGGAGGATTTTATGGACATTGAAAGAGTGGGTCTGAATTGCAAGCTACTTGAGGCATGGGCCCTTAGTGCATCTTTTCCCTGGATAACTCCAACCTAATGACAGCATGCATGGCTTCACATGAGTGCCTCTGTTCCACTCATTCATGTGGTGCCAGCCTCATCCTCCAGGCTGCCAAAAACAAGGCTTTCTTTTGAGGGCTCAGGCTGAGTTGTGCCTTCATGCTTCAGCTCAAACCCAGTCTGTTGAGCAGGTTGGCAATGCCGGGCAGGCAGAGCTCTGCCATGGAGAATGTCATCTCATGCTCCTTGCCCACTTCCTCTCCATTTACTATCCCAAGAAGTAGAGTTGGCAACACAGTGGTGTCTGTGCTGCAGCATGGAAGTGGGAAACAGGGTGGGGTACTAACAGGATTCTATTAGTGGACATTAAATATGGGAAGTTAGTAAGGCAGGACTCATTTCAGGCACAACAAAGCCTACTGTTCTTCCCTAAGGGAGCTTCTTTCCTTCTTCCTGGGAGGAGATAAATAGGACACTCCCACCAGCAATAAAAGCTCAACACAGGCATAGTTCATTCCTGTGTTAAATGGGTCCCCACAAACATTTGCTAAGTGTGGGTAGACACAGGTAAAAATATTTAACAGAGGTGCTAGGAAGTTGTGTGACAAGGATGATTAGGGGACTTTCAGTCTAACCCTGCCCTGAAGACTGATGTGTGAAAATGGAATTTTGTGCTGAACAGGCCCCACCTGGGGGATCACTGGTTGTGTCTGAATTGTTACAATAGGATATAGAAAGGATGAGTTTGGGGTTAAATTCAAAAGTTTTCAAAATAATATTTCAAGTTTAATTCAGGCTCAAGAAAAGGAAAACTGAGGTGGGTGAGTTGATAGAAGGGTTGTATTCTCAGTGCCCCTATCTTTTTCCTCATCCATATTTCCTGTTAATGATAATGGTATCAAATGTAAAATAAATGCTCTCAGTGCTGCTTTGAAATAAGGACTGCCGTGAGTCCCTCATTTACCATGAATGTAAGTATACAGGCATAAGCACATTTTGTTTAGGGAAGTTTCTTTGAGATGTGGTTGTGTTGCCCATCATCACAACATCTGCCACAGCATGAAATCAGAGTGACAGAGGGTGGAGCCTGAAATACTCTGGGTCAGCTTAGTGAGAAGCCCTCTGTTAGAGTAGGGAGCCCAAGACAAAGCAGTGTGATTCCCCTAAGCCTTGAACTCCAGTGAAACTGTGATCCAGGTGTTGTAGCTGTAGCTGATCCCAATGTAAAACCTCAGTCGAGGTTAATCTCAGTCACACTAGCATTAAGATTCTAAATATAGGCTTTCATTTGTCCCTCCTCATCAGAGTCTAAAGGTGCAGTGTATTTAGTGTGGTTTTCTTCATCTCTATAGTAAAGGGAAACGCTATTTCATTACTTTCTTTTCCAAGCAGGGAGTTGGTGCATGCCTCCACAGAGAATTTATCCTGTTTAACACAGGTAGTTTGCAATAGGAAAAGGAGCTCTCCTGGGGTTTATGTTTATTTACTAGATCATTTCTCCCCTGTAGTTATGAGAAGGGTCAAAAACCATATTCAGATTTCATACCCTTGGTTCAGCCACAAACAAGCCTGCAAAACACAGTAGTTTCACCCAACGATAACTTCCATTTTTGCCTTTACTTTTAACACTGAATCTTCTTTCCCACTGATGTTTGTAAAGGCTGCAGTGCTGATCTAACTGCCAGGTAAAAGACAAAAAAGTTAAGAGGTTAGTGAGGGATTTTATGCTCTACCTCTCTGACCTTGTTAGCAGGTGTCAGTCTGGGCTTTTGAATACAGGTGATGCCCTTCATTTAGTCATTAATTTTGTTTAGGCAAACTGGAGTCTATGATAGTTGGCCCTGAAATAGGAAGGACAGCAATACAGTTTTATTTGCATGCCAGATCAGGAGACCTCCGTACTAATTTTAAGATCTGCTAAGGCAGGGTTAGTTTACTTGTCCCTTGGAAAAATAGTGAAGTTTGTTTGAAAAACACAAAGGAAGGAAGAAAGCATGGCTTAACATATTTCCTTTAAAAGTTAGATTGATACAGACAGGTTATCTATCCCTTCCCCCATGTACAGAATTCTGAACTGTGTGTTTAATTATATCTCACATTTATTTTAGAATTTGTGTCCAAAGATAACCTAAGTTAAAGCAGAAAAATTACTTTACTCATCACTGCAATTTAGTCACCTCTGGGATGAAGAATGGCAGTCAAGGGGACAGCTAGTACACAGTGACCTTGGCCAAAAACTCTTGTGCAGAAATCTTCTACCACGGAAAGTGCCATGGGACCTAGCTTTGAAAGATTTTCCCATAGTAAATTAAATGAACATGTATTTATCTGCTTCAGCAAAATGAAATGTTGAGTTGACTCAGCCAAGCCTCAGTCTCTCATTTCAGAGGCTCTGGGTATTTTAAGCACAATGCAGAAAGTACCATGCTTTTGCACTTCCAGCTTACAGTAATAATATTAAAAAGTTATAGCAATACAGCGACCAAGCAGGACTTTGAATTTCTGAAGAACTTGAGCTCTCCAAAACCACAAGGTTATGGCAAATTCGGAGCTTAGATTCTCCCTATTACTTTTGCTCATCCACACCTTATCAACACCTAAAAAATCCAAAAAGATCACTTTCATCAGCACTGGAACAGAATCTCACATTTATCTTGGACAAGGTATCCATACACAGAACAAACCTGCTAATTCAATGCTATTCCAATGCCATGCTATTCTCCACACCAAATCATCCATTTGTGAAGTTACTTAAGCACTTACATGCACATAAGATTTTTCTCAACAAAAGGTTCTCTTGTTTCAATAAGTTTGGGGTAGAGAAGAAACATGACACTATTCTTTTGAACATATTTAGCAGGAATACAGATAATGGGCACTGTGACATTACTGGGTTTTGTTACAAACACCAGATTTTTTTTCCCTTCCGTCTTTTTAGGCCATAGAAAGACAAAGTTTCATTGGAAAAGCAGATTTAATATGTGATTAGAGGGTAATCACTATTCTCTCATAATATGCAAAGGGCAATTTTGGGTTGTGAGGTAGTCCATGGGTCATGTGAATTTAATTGTCATATCCAGAGACTTATGTCACATTAAGTGTATCCCTAGTGAAACAGCAGAGTTGTAAATCTGCGAGATAGATATATATATATATATGCACACTATTTTTTAACAGAGCTATGGGAATAGTCCATTACCTATAAAATAAAGAAACAACATTAAATATGCCAGATCAATTTCCTCATGAAACCAGCAACAAATGCTTACCTAGTTACTACAAGAGGTTCCAATGCTGAGGTCAAGTTGCACACACTGTCCCCCTTTACACCATTTTAGCTTGTGCTTGCAATGCCCGTATAGAAAGTGTCAGGTGAAACAAACCATCTTGGAAGACGTGAGAATAAAATCATCTGTCAAATATTTCACCATCTTTCTTTGAATCAAAATCTTTCCAGTAAGAGAAGCTGAAACAAGATAAGAGGGACAACTAGACTGCCTGTACATAAAATCCACATTGACCATCTTGTTTGGGAACTTCTCAATCTGAAGGTGAAATTTTTATCCACATGAAGTCAATAGGGATTCTGCCCTAGGTGTAAACGGGACCCAAGATTATTCTGAATCCTCTGCAGCATACATTCTGTCACTTCTGCTCTTCACCCAGTGTTGGCTTTCTACTTCCTCTACGGGATTCAAACAAGCCTCCTATTTACGAGCAACCCTCAACTCAGCTATCTCCCTGAAAACTTTTTTTCTCTGCTGCCCTCTGAAACTCTTAAATGATCTCTTTTCTTTCTGAATTACAGCTTAAGTAGAAGGAGTAAAACTAGATAGCATAAAAAAACATTTTACAGATACAATGGCACACCAGTTTGTCACTTTAGATACCACGGCACACCAGTTTGTCAACACATATCCCAAGATAGGAATCTTAAAGGTCTTTTAGTGGGCATTGCTGAAAAGATATTTGCTATTTCACAGTGATTGCATTACTTCGATAGCACCACTTCCACCTAAAGAAAGGTATTGGTTACAACAGGTATCTGAAGCAGTGTTTGAGAAATGTTTCCTGTAATGAAAAAGAGTAAAAAAAGTGACTGAAGAGAAGGGTGCAGTAAAAAAAAAAGGGCATAGTGGAATCTGAAATCTAGCGTGCCACTGCAGCCTTAATGCAAACTTTTGCATTATTGTTATTATTTTAGTCTAGGGCCTTGCACCAAAACCAGAGCTGCAGCCAAGATTTTCAGCCTTAACCCTGAGTTTCCCGGCTTTTAATGGGTCTAAACTCAACTTTTAATGTTGCTTAATCAGAGCCCAAATGTAGCTGAATAGATGTAACAGTGTGCTAAAGCAGAATAGAGAATCTCCGTAGCAGTTACTTCAAGAGGCTCAGAAACTCACAGAACTCCAAGGCATCCTTTCAAATGTGCCTCCTAATAATGTACTTACTCCTGGATTCCAGGGGCAGCCACCTTCATAGAGAGCCCATGTTAAGCATTATTCTTATAAAAGCAAAATATCTGCCCTGGTTGTTGTTTCACACAAACCAGAAGTTATTTGGCATCCACTGTTTTGCACAAGAGGACAGCAGCGCCTGCCTCAAATTTTGCATCCGTTTGGTTGTTGATGAGCAGATCCAAAGTTTCCAAGTTGAAGCTGCTTCAAAAGTAACACCAGACTACCAAAACTATGTATTGGGACATGGGGTGGTCTCACAGCATTGAATGAAGAACCAGGTAGTATACATCTAACAGGACGTGGTGAATACTTAACACACATGCAGCTTTAGGTAGCGGGGAACTGATTTGACATTTCTATTTGGAATCTTCCTTGGTCAAAACCCCTTAATTATTGTAGAGGTATGACCTACATTAAGGTTTTCTTTCTTGTTTTAAGGAGCATTCTGCAGGCAGAGATAACTGTTCAAAAATGGCTCCACAATACAGAAGTGGCTTGAACTGTGGTGCTACATACATTAAGCACTAAAAAATGAATGGCTGGCTACATTTTGCATTTGACAAATCTCTTGTTTCTTTTTCTACTGGGTTTTGTTTTTTTCTAGCCTCTAGTTACGTATTTTGTGAGCATAAAGCAATCTTGCAAGCTTTAAGGCCAAATGTGTTTAAAACACAAATCATGATTCAGTGTGGAGATTTGAAGTTCTTTTTAAAGCTGATAATTATTGGCTTTGGCTCCTCACCGCTTATATCTGAAAACATAAACCTCAGTTAAAAAGGGAATGTTGTCCTTTGAAGAAGCAAAACAACCAATTCAGAAGTGGCCTAATGCTTTAACTGAGCTGAAGGTACTGTACACGGCATGTGCACATGAACAGAGCACATGTGATCAAATGGGAGCACTTCTAGGTCTGTTCACCCAGCTAACGACATTCCATTGGAGCATCCTGCTCTGCTGAGGAGTCCCAGGACAGAAAGGCTCGTTTGCTTTTGTAAGTAATGAGAAAGGAGGAGGGAGGGGACTCTCCAGGAAGATGGAAGGAGCAGTAGGTATTCTTGCAAAATGTTGCAAATGCTGCATTTAAAATGGGAAAGTCTCAAATTGCGGAGCTGGTCCACGTAATAGAAGGATCAGTAATTTTAAAAGAGTGCCAGAAATAAGCCAATTTCACAAGCTATTTGAAGGATATTTTCATGTAACTTTTAGCCAAAGCAATGTTCCAAAAAGTCTGAAAATTGAATCCTAATTAGTTGCAAGTATCCCTCTGGCTCAAGTTGACTATTATATTGTGCTCCATTCTCCTGAAGCAGATGAGAGCCATCACACCTTGCCAACATATGACAAGGAGAAAGGTAAACTCACCATGCCATTGCTTTCAGAAGAGTTTAAATCAAGAAAAGAGAGAAAATTACACAAATCTTGCAGGAGAATTGCCATTCTTTCCACATAATAACAGTCATCTTGGATAATACGCCTGTATTTCACTTGTCAAAGCATGCTGTTTACTATTTGGTCTTTTAATAGTGAATTTAGTGAACATTAAGAGACATTAAGGCAAAGCAGGAATTTTGATGTTATATCAGCTCACTCCCCTGCCCCTCAGTACACAGGTCTTTACATTTTTTTGCGTGTTCTGAAGAGACCTTATACATCTTCTCACTTAGCTTTAGCTGACACTGCAGAAAAGAACCTGACCAATTTAAATCTTTATTAAAAATAGAAGTGTATCAAATACTAAAACTGCCTATTCATAAATGATGAATAAGTTTGGGGGTTGCTCTGGGGATAAGAACATTCTTTGAGTTTTTTTGGTGAGTACTCCCCCTGCACCCACCGCCTCCTTGTGAATTTTTTTCTTGTTGTTCTACAAGAAATGAAATGCTAATCTCAGCTCCACCTCTATTGGGTCACCTCCAGGTCAGCATATTAGAGAAATCAGCAAAAGAATGAAGACAGTCTACTCCAACTGCAGGGCAGGATGACCCAGTTATTAATCAATCTGATGGCAGCATTTGAACAATGACAGTCATCTGTCAGAAAGCAGGAGGTGGCTCCTCATTAACACACCGCTCACCTGCCCTGAGCTACAACTCTTTTATAATAATATCTATCATTCACATCCAAGGTGTTGCTTCTTTCCCTGGCTACATGAAATAACAGGCACGATTTTCTTCCCCCTTGCCGGTGCTTCAGTTTCTTAGAGATACTCAAACAACATTGCCTTACAAAAAAAAAAAAAAAACAAATAAAAGAAAGAAAAAAAAGAAAAGGAAAGGAACAAAAGAATCCTAAACTAACACAAACCAGAGAGACCAAATAACTTCTAATTTTCTAAGACCTTCAAGTGTTCAGATTAAAATAAAATAAAGTGAGTTATTTAACACTGTAACATACCACAGTTATAAATTGACCTCTTTCTTCCAAGTAACAGGTCAACCCTTATTTTTGCCAATCTGATTTCATCACGAACATCCCAGCAGGTTACTTCACACCATCTTTAAATTGTCATATACCTTTTAAAATTACTCTGTTTCGCTCTGACAGTTTCCAATCCACATGCAGATGTTAAGCCAGAATAATATATTGAGCAAATAATTCTTTCATAAAATGCTGCTTATCAACACACATTTTTGTTATTAGATGTACATACGCATGGAGGTCAGTTACAGGGCTGATGACTAACAACAGGCAGACCTGGTTATGCCATTTTCTTTGCCTAGGAAGGGGCTCACACCAATTTCCATCATGCTTCCCAGAAACCTGACCACAAGACACACCATTAAAGGGAAGGTGATATACAGTTACACAGCTGCATACAGTATAATACACTGGACCAAAAAGCTGCAAGGCACCTACAGATGTATTTCTTGCTCCCCTGTCTTTGATTCCAGTGCATCGGTTAATCCACACCCTTTAAAATCTCCTCAAAGAAGAAAATGGGGACCTATGGGGCCTTTCATTAAAGGAAATCCCCAAGGCATTTGATATAAACTCCGTGGGTGCTATTATTTTACCCAAAGGTCCTACCCAGCTTTCAGCTCCACATAATCTGCTGTTGCTTCTCAGCAGCTCCCTCTGCCCCCTCAGCCCATGATCTTCTTTCCCTTTAGTCCTGTACCCACCCTGCGGTTGATTTTGTGCAGTTTATATGAGTAGAAGTTCACACAGGGCAGGAGTCCTAAGAGGCATTGCTTTATTTGTGGTGGATGCTGTAGCACCTCTTTCAAACCTAGAACTTGTGTGATGCAGTTCCTGAAACGACACCAAACACCACAGTGGTCAAGGGAGGTTCAAGTTTTTCAGGCTTATTAAACTATTACTAATCATATAAAGTATGCCAATGCCTGAGCACCAGCCAAAATGAGAAACCTTGGTGTTGTGAATAAGCTGGCTGGGGTTGACCCTGTATCCTGAAAATCTTGCAATGAAAATGGACACGAGAAACAAAATGATGGAGGGAACTTCCAAGCACAGCAAGAAATGCATTTGCTGCCAACATTTCATGAGAGCCACAATGTCCTTTTGCAGGATGTGCTCATAAAAAGGAGATTTATCCCCAGCTCTGTGGGGTCTCCTGTACCAAAACCAGGTGTGGACAAGCCACCTTCCTCACACAAGCCAGGCCTTGGTGAACGGACCAAGAAATAAAAGGCAGCAGCTGCTTAGCAGTCATTAGCAACAGGCAGTGCTTCCTCCACGTGTTTCTGGAGGAGCTCTGCAATATGACAGCTGGAGAGGAGGGCATAATCACTGACTTAGAGTGCCCCAAAAACACTGAGCCAAACCCCATCACAACCATGTCTGTCTGCTCAAATGGATGGTAAATTTAGCTGAGATACAGAAGCGCTGGTATTTTTGTTCTCCTCTCCACTCCTGAAAGAAGGACATCTTGCAGGCTGAGTCACTTCCAGTTCCAGCTGGGCATTACTAGCATATGCTAAAATGCAGGAAAAGATAGCACCATAAATGCTTTCAGTACTGAGAATGAGAGATTCATTTCAAATCTGGGAGTCCAGATAATTTTTATTTCTCACTTTCTTGTTAGCAGGCATGAACTGTAATTTTACTAAAAGGTGTAGTTTCATATTTTAATTTTGTCAATAAATCAAGGCAGCATTTTCTGCATTATGCTATTTATTAGCATTAGGTACTGAAAAAGAAACAACACAAAAGCCCAACCCAAAACTTAAAAAAAAATATGCAACAAAACAGACAAAAAATGCACAACAAATGAACCAATTAAAAAAAAAAAACAAATACAACCACACGTTAGAAACACTGGAATTATAGTTTTTCTGTCTAAACTCTGTTTGTTTAGGCAATTACACTGCCTGCTACTTACCCATAATGTTCTCGTTTTAGTTAAAGTGCTCTGTGGATGATTTGATGCTGGTAATGTCTAGTTTTCTGGGGGGAGAGATGGGAAAGGAAATGTTACTCCCGAACTCTGACCTCCGTGGATGGCTTTCTAGGGAATGCACTCCACTAATTGTCTTCTTTTTGAGCTGCAGTGGATGTAATTGCATATATAAGGCTGTGTTTTGCTTGCATTACTCTTTTATGGTACAGGACCATGTCCACAATGGTGCATTAAAGTAATAATAATGAAAATAGTATCCATCAAGTAATTTCAGTGCTGTTACCACCCTGGGATGGAACTATCCTGCAAATCCTGTGTGGTTACACCCGGGCTCCTTCCGCCCCCTAGCCATTAACCCTCTCTTCTGGATGGCAGGGCAAGCAGCACCTACCTTGCAATTCCCAGGCTCGAAGCTTTCTTTCCATCTAAAAGAGTATTCGGTGGTGTAGTAAGTCCTCCCTCCTTGGCTATAAGCACACGTGCATTTTGGTGTGTGCACATCTTCAGCACAGCTGGAGCAGGAGCTGTCAGTGAGAAGCTCATGAGCCCTCAGCTTCACCCTCCTATGAGGAAGAAAATATTATCATGTTACAGGTGAACAATCAGACACATTTAAGCAATACACCAAGCACTAGCACGTGAATTAGTTTGAAACTAATGAAGGTAGCCACACTGTTATTGAATCTTTCTCTCACTCTCCAGATGTGCCTGCAAACCCTCCGTGGCTGGCTGTTTGTGCAGAAGGGCCCCGAGGCACATGCTGTGGCTGACTTCTCCCCTCAGAGCTTTTTCCTCCAAATGATGCCTTTTCTCCACGGGGGAAAAATAGAACAAACCCAAAAACAAAGAAACAGAAACCTCCCACCCAATATGCCATCAACAACAAAAAAACCCCCAGCTTTGTTTTATTCTTCCTTTCACTATCATTTCCTCCTTCTTTTGAACAGAGTTGCTGTTAACACTAGTTCCAAGCTAAAGTGATGTGCCTCATATTTCGTTGGGGTATTTTCCCCTCAGTGGAAAACCTTAGAAATAAAAAATTCCTAAGAGACCATCCACCTATTTTTCCAATATTGTATTCTTCACCTAAGTTCTGTTTGTATTTGAACAAGAAATTTGTATTAAAAGTCCTGTTTTGTCTTATTAATTTTGTCCAAATGGATATGTTCATTTCAGTACAAGTATGCACGTATTATTGTACTGAGCATCCCTTTTATATCGTGTATATAGATGTCTAGTCTCCCTCTATATACAAATAATATAACAGTACAACTGTACAACAGTACAACAGTACAACAGTACAACTCCCTCTCATGTTCTTTGTGTCTGTAGACATATATATACATATATACGCATGTTTATATACAGATCTTTATGTGTGTGTGTGTTTCCCTGTGTGTATAGCTGTATGTATATATATGTGTGTGTATATATATATATATATATATAATACATACATAATTGCCTGGGCTTTACAGACGGATGCCAGCATGCGAATACCTGTCTATTGCTCTGTCAAATGTGACTCACTGGGAAAGCTATTGGGTTTATAGAAGAGACAAACATTTCAGGCACGCCATTCTGGGGTAATGAAGCATGGCAACAAAATATACCTGTGCAACATTTGATAAAGATGAGCTGACACACCAGTCCAAATAGGTTCTTTTGTGTGTCTGCACGTGTCTACCATCATTGCTTTCATCTTAAAACAGGAAGGTAGCAATAGCAGCAGCAGCTGGCAGGAACCACAAGAGGAAGAGCAGCTCACACAATTAAACGTCGTTTACCTCTGGCCTTTATTTCACTCCTCTCTCCCCCTAATTTATTATGTGTTTTCTCCATCTCTATGCAAAAAACATGGGCTCAATTTTTCTTTCTTTCTCCTGCTATCTAGCTCTTTTTACAGAGGGACTAAACAAGACAATAGGCAAAATCCCATGGCATTTAGCTTTGGATCTTAACTTGAAATGCTTCTTAGTGGGGTTTTTATGGCCTTTATTGTTCTTTGATTAATGTAAAGTAAAATTAAACCCTACAGTTACACATTAGAACATCAACTAGAGAGAAGGCAAAACTGCACTGTGTACCTCGCTTTAAAGAAACATCTTTTGTTGTGTTTAAGCTTCAGAGCAAAGGAAGGGAAAAGCCACACCTTGCCGTGGGGACTCTTGAGGGATAGGGAAAGGAAAGGAGTCACAGACTTCAGCTGTGGTGTCAAGCACTGCAAATGACCCAAGTTGCAACACTCTCTTCATTAGGGGCTGGGCAAAAGCCCTACTTTAGGCGCAGCTTCCACTAAAGTCAACAGGAGTTGTTCTGGTATACAGAGCCAAACAGAGAGGTGTCTCATTCCCTGCCTGACTGCCAAAGACCTTACTTTCATGAGGGGTGGTATCTCAACATAACCAAACTTTATGGTGGTCTTGACGTGGTTCTGCACCAGTTTTTACCTATGAGACATGGCTGCATAAATCTTTTTTTCAGGGTAAATTTTAAACTAGATTTTCATTGCCTAGAGATGTTACACATAAGTGTATGCTTGCAAATACTTGTATTCAACTCAAATGAAAACTTAATTACTTCTAGTATTTCGGTGAATATTTTCTACTGAATAGGCTGAGCTCTTTCTTCTATATGTATTGTATATGACACATATATGGTTTCATTTCTTTTCTTTTTATAAGTATGCCCTGCTCTCATCTCTTCTTGCACAAAATCTCCTTGGTATGTGTGATTTTTTCACTTTGCCAGCTGCTAAATTCATTTCTACTCCATGTTTCCAGTGGTTCTTTTCTTCTTCTTTTTCCACAGATGTTTCTAGGCAGAATGCATAACAGTCCAGCTGAAGTAAAATGTTCAGCATTATGGTTTTTGAATGGGGTTGGAATAGGGGAGTGAGACAGAATGAGTCTGGCCCCTCATAATATCTATACTCAAGCAACACAGAACTGAAATGGATCTTTTTTTTTTTTTTCCCCAGCCAGTAAACCTCCTGCTAAATCTTAAAGAGGGTTCACAGGTTTGGCATTGTATATTCCTCAGAGAAGCAATATTCTCATTATTTACTACTAGTCAATGTGGCTAAATTATAAATTAACATGCTTGCTCTTTTCAATTTTCATTGGTAGTCAGAGCATGGGAACTTCAATTTCAGCCTCTGGTTGTCCCCCACCTTGTACCCATTTCATGAAATCTATTGTATCTGTAGCCAAGTTCACAAGTTAAATGACACATATGTGGCCTTTGTGTTCATTTTATCTGACACTAACACAATTCAGTTGACGCTCAGCATAAAAGAAGTCCCCAAAATTACAGAGTGTCTCTGCCAAGGGTAAGAATAGGTCAAGAGCCAAAGGAATTCAAGAAAACTGTCTTTTATACACAGGAAGCAGTTAACATATGAAATAAAAGAACAGGGATAGCAATTGATGAAACATTTGGGAGAAACTTAGATAAACAATCATAAAAAAGATTTAGACAAGTGCTTAGAGTAGCCAAAAAAATAAATAAAACTGGTATAGAGTGTGCAAGTCACTTCATCGTCCTTCCATTCTGAAATAGCTGAAATAAAATAGCAATGAGCAGATAAACTGCAAAATATCATTATGATTTAGTAGCCATTTCTTTCCATCAGAGCTACTGTTTTAATTTTCATTCTTCCAAATTACAAAGTAACAATAAAATATCCTTTTCGATTTATGGCAATGAGACCCTTTTAATTGAATTTCAGAAATGACTTGATTTGACTGATGGGTAGGTAATGGGAATATACTATTTACAGTTGGAAATGCATTTCCAGTGGAAGGATGGAAAAAAGAACAACAAAATAGATATTTATAAGAAGGATTTTGGATGGTTTACACATACAAAAACAAAAATATATATGTTGACCTTGAGGCACAACAAACAATATTTCTGTTTAATCCTAAAAGCCTCTACCTATGAAAAAATTCATGAACACCTAGACTATTACTTTTAGTAGCAGCCAAATGTACAAGCACTATGACCTCATTATAACTCTTACTTTTTCTCTCTGTACAGAGACATGGGATTGACAGTGTTTTCCTGAATGTTATGCCAAATATGGAAATATTGGCAATTTATAGAGCATGTCACTCTGCCCAAGAGTTAATGTGGAGTAGCCTACATCAGCCATCACTTTTTGCATTGCAATGGCAAAGTTCCAGCTGACTTTAATGGAGCCAGAATTTCACCCCAGGTGCATTATTACAATTGACTAGGGTCTGATAGATTGATTCCTGAGATGCTCTGGATTCCAGATGTGGATCTCATAAAATTGTAGAATGTGGTATGAGTAAAGCTTTTTTTTTTTTTCTTTTTTGCCTTTTTCCTCCATTAAATAAAAAATAAAACACAGTCCTTGTAAGTAGTGCAATGGAGAGTACATGCTTTTTTTCTCCTCTGTCTTCCAAGAAATACCTCCATCTTCTTTCTTTGCTAATGACCTCACATTTATATAGCAAGGAGAAAAAACAAAACAACAACCAAAAAACCTGGCCACTGAGCTGCATCTGGTTTGATGTATATGTAGAGCTGAGTCTGTGTGCCTGCTGAAATTTTATCAGCAACACCTACAATAGAAAGTCTAATCAGAAGCCAGCTGCGTTAACATAGACTGAAAAATAACCTAAAAAAACAGGCTTTGTAACAGGATTAGAGCAGAAGAAGCCTTCCTTTGCAGGTGGACTTGGTGTGATAAATAAAGGGAGAGAGTTTTCCCACTCCAAAGAAAAAAAAAAAGCCCAAAACCCTCAGAGACCTAGAAACCACATGATGCCATCATCAGGGCGGGTGTTTCCTGCTCTTGCTGGGCCTGTCATGCCTCGGGGAAAGGAGGATGGCTGCCCTTCTGTAACTAGGTATTTGTGCTGCCTCTTCCAAATGTCCCTTCTGTTCTCTTTTGTCCTTATAAATACTTGAAGTAAGTCCATCTACATCCATCTGCATTTCTACCAGGAATCTAGGGATTTCCAGGGAGAGGAAGAAAAATGTCTCTATTTCCAAGACCCAGGTAACAGTGGGAGAGTTTCCACTCAATAAGGACATAATAACAAAATTTGAGCCTTTTTTTTCCCCAATTTGCTCAGCAGTAGCAGAGAGCCTCACAAGACAGAGATGGGGAGATGGGGACCACAGAAAAGCATGGAAGAGGAAGATATACATCCAATAGGGTTACCCTTCTGCTGCCTTCAGCTTCCCAGGGGTTGGGAAGCTGAGTCAGAACACAAGTGAGAGAAGCCAGGTAGAAATGATATTCAGTGCTGCAGTAAGGGCTTGCTTTGCTTTTTCTCACAACTTGGTGGAGCACATATGCACTTCACGTAAGTTAAGAAAAAAAAAAAGGATGGGAGGAACGCTGTCCAGGTGTGTGAGCAGTGGGAAACATGCTATGTAGAACTTTGAAATATTTCCTAGCAAGGATGTGTTGCCAGGAGCAGAAGACTGCTAAGAAAAACATGCAAGACCACAAAAAAAAGAAGAAACACAGAAAAGGGGAGTGCCTGATCTTGGGGTAACGCTACTCAGAGCTGTAGAGCCTGCCCTTACTCAAGTCACTGAGTGCAAAGTGGCAAAAGCAGACTGCACAACACCATGTGAAATCCCAGAAACTGTTAGATCATGTGTTAGATGTGATTGAAAGACAGAAATTACAAAGAAGGAAGAGCTTTCATGAAGTTACATGAAGCAGAGATTAAATTCACTGTGCTATATAAAAAAAACCCCAACAAACCCAGTATATATGCTATCAAGGAATACCAACAATAACTATCCCTGTTTGTGAGCAATACAGTGGTGTTTTAAAACACTCTGTAGCCACTGTATTAAAAGACATGTCTGTTCTTGTAGTTCTCAACAAATGTCCCTGTTCACAATTGCTACTGTGGACACAAAAATATTTTGTGTGAATCTGTGCTTGTGTGGAATTATCAGATGCACCAGCCCATGGAAGGACAAACATGGACAAGGTCAAAGGAAAATATTCTTTAGAATAGCCTTTAAGCAGGCAGAGGAATTAGGCCTGATTTATGAATGTATTTCCACAATTCACTTGAAAATTTGTAATGTCTGTGCAGCCTGGCAAGAAAAAAAGGTGAGGGTAATGTGAAGGAATGCTTCTATTCCACTTTATTGTAAAATTATCCCATGTTACCTGCTCTAATCCCCTGAAAACAAATTAAATCCTCACTAAGCTGACTTTAAATCAATAGTTTCATTTAAGAATAGTGTGACTTAATAAAAATAAAAAACTAACTGGTCCAGCCAATTTAAGAGGGAAATAAATCATTGCCCAAGGAAAAAAGCAGATTTGACTTGTATATGGGCCACAGTTTTGTTGAGGGGCTAGCCTGCTGTCTAAATTAACTTGGGATATATTACAAATCTCATCAACCTCATTCAGAAATCTGCTCCACTGTACTAGGGAAGAAGATTGCCAAAAAAACCCCAAAACAAATAACCAACCCCCAAAAACAAAACCCAACTGGAAGTGTTATGAAATGAAACAATATTTCTGAGGACACTTAGTAAATCATAAAAGAAAGTATGTCTTTGAATTGCCCTGAAACATCACCTCACACTCCAGCATCTCCCTTGTCTAACTTGTTTGGAGAGGATGTTTGTGAAGTAAAAAGGATGCTGTACTAGCAGCTAGGGCGAGAGCAAAACATTGGGAAATGAAAGAGAAATGGGAGAAAGAAATGGGAAAAAGAAATGGGAGAGAAAGGTGAAGAGCAATGAACAGACAGGCAAGCTGCCAGCTGTTTAATTCATTCATACAGCAAAACTAGTTAAAATAAAAACTGAATAAATTATTTTTAAATCTATAGATTGAATTATCCCTGCAATCTTTGCAGCTTGGTGAAGATATTACTTCAACATTATTGTGTGGACATATTTATCATTAATTTACCTTTTAAATGTTATGAAACTTGCATAATAAAAGTCTTAAAGGTTCAGAAGACCAGAATATAAACAGAGGCCACAACAGAGCAGCTTACTCAAATAACTGCAAGTTATGCATTACAAGCCACTGACAGCAGGACAATTTAATAATCTTGACTCCAGTTGACTTATTCTGAGCGTTCCCGGATGAATACCTTTCTCTGTCACCACGTTTCCAGGCAAACCTTTGAAAAGTATATTCTAAATAACCTGTGTAAGGGCACCCCACAAGCTGGCAACAAAGGACAGGACTGGCTTGTCCAGAAGCTCAGGAAATGCTTTAACTATGCACCTGTCTTGTAGCCCCCTGTGATAATCTGTAGGAGCTGACAAGATTTCTGTATTTGCCTTAAATATTTTGAAGTCAAGGCAGGGATTGTGGTGAATCTGTGAGCTTACAGACCTGGCTTGGAATACAGGCCTTCTCATGCATCATTCCTTTACATTTATCTGATTCCCCCAACACAATCCAAAAAAGATGTTAATATCTTCATCTCATTTTTTCTTACAACATTCATGGACAAGTAGGAATAAACACTAATGACTTGGGTGATGAGAACACTAAGAAGTCAGGGGATGAATGGGGAAGAAGAATTAGAAGCATGTGAAGAAACAGTGACAGATTTAACCTCTCCATGCTGCACCAACAGCACGGGCTTGCAGCACTGGCAGGTCCAACATAAAACTACTTTGCAGAAATGTTTCAGTGCAGAAGGAAAACAAATAGCAAGATGTCCAAGTTT
Organism: Cinclus cinclus; assembly: GCF_963662255.1. Classification (NCBI taxonomy): domain Eukaryota; kingdom Metazoa; phylum Chordata; class Aves; order Passeriformes; family Cinclidae; genus Cinclus; species Cinclus cinclus. Next base: position 93,611,762 of record NC_085046.1, on the reverse strand, counting down.
ATAGAAGTGGAGAAGCTGTTCTTCTTTGCTTACTTTTATTCCTAACACAAATATTACCATAAAGAGCAATTTTAGTTAAAAATAAAATGCTCAAGAGTACCTAGGTTTTCAAGGAACTGGAAGAGATGGACTTTGAGGGCTCCAGAAGAAATTGGAGAGTATATTGCAGAGCAAAATGCTCCAAACTGCCTGACAGAATACTATATGACTGTGTTTAACAGGTAGTTTGGAGTTGCAGTTATCCATATTTGTATTCCCCAGTAAGTGTTCCTAGGCTCTGCTATCCCACTGTGATTTTGAGATATGAGATATTAAGGGAAGTTGGATCAAGTAGTGTCTCACAAGATCATCTGCACTGGGCCTTTTTTCTCTTGGTTATAATTTTTCTTATCCTTTCTCCATTCTGAGCCTTCCTATTTATTTGTTATAGGGATAACCATCTGTGTTAGAGCTAGAATGAAGGATCATTGTACATGTTACATTTGTATTTGATGGACTTGTTCTTGCTAGATAAAAATACAGTATGTGGTTGTACACAGTGTCAGACTAAAAATACAGAAGTTAGTTTTCTTTCTGGTTTGGAATTATATAATGAGATTAAGATAAACTTCATATTCCTCAATATTTATGGCTGCACTCCCCTGACTGGGAAGGCCTTCACTATCCTCTAAACTTCTAATTTCTTTTATTCTCAAATTCCTTAGAATAGAATGGTTTCCTTCATGCTAGCCAGAATTCTCCAGGAATCTGTGAAGAGAACAACCAGTACTGCCCAACTTATTGGGTCAATCAGTTCCCACAAATTAGGATTTTCAAACTCCCTTTTTGGATTTCTCAGCAGTTTTTTTGTTGTTGTTTTTTTTTTTTTAATAATTCAGCATCTCCCAGCAACAATTAGGACTCCCAAAAACTGACAGTATCAGAAATTAGTGGTATTTTTTAGAAAACTTTTCCCCAAGCCATAGGTCATGACTTTTCTGTTTGCAAAGCCTTGCTGTCTTATTGGTCCTCCTCTTGTTTCAAAGCTGAACATTCAGCAAAAGGTGTCTATTTTGCATTTGCAAGGTATCTTCAAATCAGCTGTAGTAACTTGCAACTTAAATGTGCAAACTCCAGCCTGTTAAAGAGATAAATGTGAAGAATGCAAATCAGGTCAGAACTGTACTGGCAAAATGATAACACTCAGAAAGAACTTGTAAGGTTGTGCAAAAGGTCCACACCTTGAAGCTGAATTTTGAATACTTGCCATTTAAATTCTATTATAAGTTTAAGGCAAACCTCTGGGTTTCTTAACATTCAGTTTTGACAAGTGAATAAATTACTAAGAGAATATAATTCATTGGTTTAACAGAAAGGGAGAAGAAGTTAACATGTAAAGACACTAGTAAATGATACATTACGGACACCATCACTGTGGTGCTCACATGATACTGTCGTGGGGTAGAAGATTATTTATATATTTTTTCCTAGAAAAGAGACAAGGACATGACTTCATTGGTTAAAAAGAAATAAATAATAATAATAATAATGAACTATTGCAGTGAGCATACTACATGCACTTATGGCATATGCACTGCATAGGGAAAAGAAGCAAATAATTACATTTTAAAACCAAAGTGTTACTAGAATCTTTACTTTGTTACTTGTGTTTAAAGCATTGTTTTCTTTCAAAATTCTAGGGTCCCATTATTAGCAAAAAGGATTTACAACCCAATATAAACTTGTGTGCTTTGGTGTTTAACAAGGTTTACTTATCTGGGGTCACTCCATCTTCCTGGATTCACTCTACTGGTCAGACTTTCAGGATACACCTGGGTGTAACAACCAGTGCATAACAACCAGTTGATAGCACTACCTATTAATTTCAGAATGGTTCATAAATCAGATTTTGTAAGCTGTTTGCTTTTACATTTTCGTGTCCTTGGCATCTAATGCACCATCGTATTAGTTTTTAATTTGGATAACATAAACTACAAATGCTCAGATGTTCCTGATCACCTGGATGATGAGAAAATAGAAATAACTCATTCAAACTTCTGGAGATGAAATTGCAGGAGTTGCAAATTTCTGATAAACTCTGGCATAATCTGAGGATGTGTTTAGCTAGTGCAGTCCATTGTGCATCCCCACAGAGGGATGTTCCCTCTGCAGATGATCAGTTCAGGAGAGGTTGTGTAGTGATTGCAGAAACCCAGACACCCATTCCCACGACAGAGAGTTTTTTGTACATACCTAATGCAGTTGGAGCTAAATTTACAACCTGCAAATAGCTTCTCCTGAGAGAGGTAGAGCTGGGGGAACTATGCCAAGTTTTTCCTTTATAAGGGTGTTTGTTGTTAATTGAAATAAACAAATGCTCTAAATCTTTAATTAGTTCCTTTTTTTTAATTTTTTTGTGGAATCACAATAAATATTTGTGGTACTGGATTGCTTTTGCCCACCATTCTCCTCTATCATTGCCCATCATATAGCTGACTATACGTGAAAACTTACCAAGAGACCAAACAAAGAACTATAAATCTTTCTAGCTCATGGTAATCTCATGCATTCCTGGCTCCCAGCTGATCTATCAAGAGGTCATTTGGTTGAAAGCCAACTTGCCAGACCTCCTTCTCTTGTCACTGTTTTAATTTCCTCTTTTGCTTGCTTTATTCTCAGTACTGGTCCATTTTAAAAGAAACAGCATTTGCATCTTTACAGGGAATGCCATTTTAAATAAGACATTCTTGGGCAAGAAGAAAAAAGACCCTCTGTCTCTGAAGATGTGTCTTGACAACTTGGTTTTAGTGTTTGGGAACACATACCACTTTGTTCATTCTGTATAGGCAGATAGTTTCAGATTATTATCTAATACTACCCCAAGGAAAAGGAAAAAAAAAAAAAAAAAAAGACTAAAAAAGCACAGGGAACACAAATCATTGGCTACTTATCCCAAGCCTGGATACTTATCGTAGACAGCAGTCTTCTCCCTGTCTGATGGCAGAAGTATTTTAAACACACAAGCAATATCTTCTCTTGCAGATTTGTGTATAGTCTGACACACAGAGAATCAGACACAGGATGGGGGGCAGCAGTCTTCCAACATTGCAAAGGACAAACTTATTGCATGGCTGGTTTTATTTTAGCTTTTATAAGTGAGAAGCACATCTTGGCCATGATTGATCTAACAGTCTGCTTTTGGCTTTCTAGTCCTTGGTCTCTTTCCCAAGCTGGCTGTTGACAGACTATGGAGCATTACACATGGGTTTTAATCTTCAGGAAACATAAAGCATATGTAGCTGGCTCCAAATCACCAGCTCTCCCATACCACAGAAAAGAAAAGATGGGGCTTAGGGGAAGGGCTAGAGCACACAGGGGTGGGAGTAGTGGAAGCTTACAGAGTATTCCATATAACCCCAGCCACTGCCATGATCCCACTGAGACTGAGACAATTAAAATTACTAGACCAATGTTTCAGCTATTTGAAGCTAGGCCAGGAGCTGCTTGGTCTCTACAAATATCAGAAAGATATGAAAAATGCAGCACAGTTCTGTCTCTCCCTCTCTTCAACTGCAAGTATTTCCATTTACACTCAGCTGGTGCATTCAATCTAATATCATGTTTCATTCTTACCTGAGATGCAGTTGGAAATCAAAACAGTCCTTCAGGCATAAAAAAAGGAAAACTTTTCCACAGATTATGTCACTTCTTTCTCTCCTCTCTCATTTGTTCCTGTTGTTGTTCTTTGTGGTGAAGGAAAAAAGCCCAAAGAACTAATTTGATTTGCTGCCAGTCAGAGGATGGCAATGCTCTAATTTGATCACATTCAACCCCAAATTCGGGTGATGTGAGTTGAATCCTGTCCCAGATTCTGCAGCTCAGGCCTTTTCCAGACTAAAACTCTCTCCAGCCAACAGTGCCACAGCCCAGAGTCAGTAGCACCACCAGCCCAGCAAAGACCACTGTCGCCTCCTTTGACAGGCTAACAAAACAGGGACTCTTTTGCAAGTTACTTAGGAATTTTCCTGTGTCTACGCCAGCCTTTGACGGAAGAATTGCCTGTGGATATTTGCATTGGTCACAACACATTCCACAACATAATCCAATGACTGGCCCAGATTTTCTGTAATTAGACCAGAGTAATCCTGGCTCCTGAAAAATCCACATCCTTTTTCCTTCAGCAACCCAACAGGTGGGGAACAACCTCACTGATCAAGTTATGCCTCTGTCCTACTGTTATTTGATAGCTTTGGAGGGGGGGGAGAGGGGGAATGTCAATAGTTTATAAGGGCATTTCTGGAAGAAGAAGCCAGGAAAGAAGAGATTTGTGGGAGTGTCAGAGCATTGTCAGATCAACTACATGAAGGATAGGATTTCATACCTCCAGCCAGCAAACACATCCTAAGACTTTTTCACCCTCATATCTTTATATTATAGTATTATTGCTCTTTATAGTTTAATAAGTTTCCCCATTGTTGTGACATATGACAGCAGCACCTGTGTTGGTGGATGAAGCAAAGTGGGAACAATGGCTTGTTTTCCGTAACAAATACCTGTCAATTCCAGATTGACAATTTCTACTTAAGATAATTTACAAAAGGAAAGGTAAAACACCCTCTCCTGGGGTATTATGAAAAGAAATAACAAAACATTTGATATATGCTTTTACAAATGGAACAAAACCTAAAGCTTTATATTAACAGCATAAAAAAATAATAGAATTAAAAGAATTTATATGTGACCTGATTGACAGTTGCTACCAAAAAAGAAAATTTTTATCTATGCATATATCCTTATCTATAAAACAAATATATTCATCTGGAATCTGGGTGAAAATCTTTCTCTTTCTCTTCTGGGCTGACCTAAAGGAGGCACAAACCACTCCAAAAGCCATGATCTGTAGGTGATGAAAGTGGCTTTGGCCTCCAGGACCAAGCTGTTACAGATTCACTCACTCATTGAACACCAGGCCATACCAGGTGGTTTCTATCAGTGCAGCCAGTATGTTTATAGCATTTACCAGAGCAGAGTAAAAGCTCTCATAGAAAGGGCTGGATACACTTCAGAAAGGGACTTCTTACCAGTGCTCTCCTTTTTGGGGCTTTGGGGATTTGGTCATGGAGTTTGGCTTTCTCAGGGTGCTGACCACGCTCGACTGGACCCAAGGAAAAATATTACATGTTTTCCTCCAAACACCCTGTACTGTCTTGGGCGGCAGCATGCAGAGGGTGCTCTGAGAGAGAGAACAAGCCCCCTTTCCCTGCTGCCATATGCGCTCCAGCATCACGTGGAGCACAGCAGCCCCAGAGCCCGCAGGAGCGCGTTGTGGCTAATGGACACATTAACGGGAGGCCGTGCTGGCTGGAACACGGGCAGACAGACGGCGTGCTTCGAGAACGTATTCTCTTAAACACATCACTTCCCTATTTCCTACCTTCGGCAACTTAGAAAATGGGACTTCATTAATGTTATTCTAGACAAAGAGCGGCAGAGAAATGTAACGTTAAAAAAAGCCTATATTTTTAAATTGAGAGAGACCAATTACAAAAGCTATAAACACTTTAATCATTTCTCTGAACATGTGGAAATACATACATTGGGAACCTTTTTCATAGGAAATGCTGAAATCCTTTTCTTAATGGCACATTTTCTTAATGGCTTTACAGTTTCTCAGTTCATTTCAAAGGGCTGTTATTTGTTATGTGGACATAAGTTTAGATTATGGTTTAGAATGCTGAGAGATATTTGAAAGAATTATCTTTTGGATGGTGGCAGCTACTTTTGTGTTGCCTTCTGTTCTTGCTTTCAAATATATGGTGGTGGAGACACGAGGGGGTGCAGTGTCTGTGTGCTAAATATTCCTCATAAAAATGTGGGGTGAAATCCTGTCCCAAGTCAAATCAAGAACATATCTGGTATTCCTTCATCTTTCAGATTTTATCCAGGTATTTTACTTTATTAAGTACTAAAATGTTATTAAAAAGCATGTATCTATTATTTGCAAGTAGTTATTTTTACCTTATGCTATGAATCTTTTATCTTTGGGGGCATAATGATGATATGCAAGACTGAAGAAAGACTGAAGACTGTTCAAGACTGAAAAAAAATAAAGAACAAAAACGTGTTGTATAAAAAGAAGTCATGACAGGGGCATTGCAGATGATGAAGTCAGAAAATTAGAAAACACTGATAATTTCTGAAAACATAATACTCTTTCTAAAAGATTAAATGTGGGCTACATCAGTGTCTTAGAATAATTTGGGGATTTTGGATGAAATCCCAGCCCTGTTGAACACAATGGGGAATTTTTCTTCCACTGTAACAAAATCAAGGTTTCACTTGCCCCTGACTTTCAAGGCATGTGGAGGCACACTGGAATTTCGCCTTTGGACACAAATCTTATCTGGTTTAGACATTCACACTCCTTTCCTGTCTTGCACTCTGCTCCATGTCTTCCAGGGCTCCAAGCCTGAGTTTCTTCACTACTCAAGTATCTCACAGAAGGGAATTCTCACCCTAACTCAGAGACTGTACTGATTCCCCAAACACCTAATTTATACAAATTGCATTGAATAACTATCAACACCCCTCTACCTTTGGTAATAAGCCCATTCCAGTGACTCTAAGAACTTATACAGTCTTGGGAAATTCTGAATGAAATTTTTGGGAGGTCCAGAAATAAACATATGTTAAAATCCTCTTGTCCATATTTAAGTCTTGCTAGAAACACTAGAGTATTTAGGAGTCTCTGGGAAAGAAAACATTAAAAAATGAAATAACAATGGTACATTTGATGGTTAAATCAGCCTAAGCGTCTGTATTTGCCCTTACTTCAAAGCAAGTAGGGATTGCTAATACAACGCCACACTGTACTTATGTGAAGTGAGAACTGCAGCTTCCTCAGAAGCCTCTGAGCTCAAGTGGTTGTCAGCCTTCACCATCCTCTGTTCTGGTTTCCATCTCACTGAAAGGAGAAGGGCTGTGACTCTCTGCAAATCCTAAATGTTTGTAGTTCTCAGCACTTTGAACATAACCTCAAGACAATACTCCACTGTTAGAGATATTTTGCTTCTGTTTGTTGACATAAAGGAATACTCTGAGTCATTGATCACATGTCTTCCATCAAAAACCCAGATATTGTATTAACACCTCTTCAAAATGACAAGGAAGCTTTGACATGACCAGTAGGATACACCCTGAGAGGCACCACCACTTGGTCCAAACCACAGGCAGTAGAGTACAGCTGATGTGGACACAAATTTTTAAAAGTTGGTGGAGGGGTTTCCCCCTCACTACTGTGTCTGATTTCACAAGCAACAAAGAGTTTAATTTGCTGAAACACTAAAATCTATAACTTTAATATCTTCCTCCACCACCACCCACACACACTTGGAAGTTCACCTGGCATTTGGAAGACAGCTACACACCTTCCATAATACATAGTATCGTGGAAGACTATCCCATTACTTTTTTGTTTTGATCAATGTCTCACATTTCCTATTCTACTTGCAGACTACAGTCCTTGCAGGACTTATTCTAAGCAGAGGTATATGCAAATTGCCTCTCCATTTGCATCATGGATTGTCAAGCTTGCCACATGCAGGCTTTCCACATGCCCAGTTGTCTCAATTACAGTGTTGACAGGGCAAACATTACCCAAAAATTTTAGGATAATTCATATAATTTGTGCAATTAATCTGCAGTTTACACAGTGCACAAAAATGTTGGAATGGTCTCACTTATTGGAGGATAGCAGATAAATTCCCCAAATGTCAACCTCTAAAGAACATATTCAAACAATGACGTTGTTCTTTGTCTCTGGAGGGGAAGACTGAACCTGGAAACCAGATGTCCATCATGCTTTAACCCAGAGAAAGAGAAGGAGAGAAGGCATTTGCTTGTGTGCGTGTTTGCCCAAGCATGTATGAGGGGGGAGGAAGAGAAGGAGAGAGAAAACCTTGGAAAGGAAGAAACTCTTCTATATTTTAGCCAAAAAAAAAGGGTGTGCTTCATATTGAATATATTGAATAATGTATACTTAAAAAATGCTGAATTTGTCTTCCTCATTTAGCACCAATGATTCCTGTATTTTAATCCCAACCTGTATATCCTGATATTTCAATGACTTTTTGTAGCTATCTGAAACAAGCTGGGAGGTCTGCAATATTTCATTTTGAAGTTCTTCCTAATAAATTTGAAGTTGGATTGCACATTGCATCTGGGTGCTGCACATCTTAACAATTATAACTAATGCAATATGAACTACTTCAAAACAATGTGTAAATGGTGCCTGAAGAGCCAAGAGCTTCCTCTTAGGCATTCAGATAGCCTGGGAATGTCTGTGAGAAATTGTGACTGGAGCAGCATGTACCTCACAAAGAAGTGACAGGGAGTTCTCAACAGTGATTTGATGGTTACCACTTGGAGAGAGAAGGGGGTCCAATGATGTGGGATGAGGGAAGATTCTCCTGCCATCCTGCCCTGGGGCAGCAATACCAGTCATAGTTGCATGAAAGCCTGTGCAAGACAATTGAGCATTAAATATTTGTATGAGCATTCATGCCCATGCTCAGTCTGCCTCTCAAAGTGGAGGAGAGGATCTGGCATCTTCCAGGAAGTGACTGGCATGACCACATCCACCAGATTCAACAAATTCATGCTTCCTAGCTAAGGAATGATGAAAGTCAGAAAGACATTTATGCAAAAAAAAGTAATGTGCACCACTCACATAGTAAGATTGAAGTAATTGATCTTTCAGGAGGGCGTGTAGCTCTGGGACTTCAGTGAACATCTAGAAATACTGTGCACAGACCAGAGACAACTTTATCAATATACAAGAATAGAACATGGAGTTCCTCATGTCCAAGAAATCTCCATAGCAATCAATAAGACTGGATAGCTTTATTGCTTTCATTAGCTAGTGTCAGATTTTTATGCCAGCTGAGGCACAGGTAAAGACAGGATTGGCTTCCTTAAGATATAGTGCTCATGTGATTAGCCTTTCCACCCAGCCCAGCTCATGATGCCATATGTGCTCACATGACTCTCTTATAGCACTGCTCAGACACCACAAAACCTGGAATTTATTTCTTCCCCCTAATGTCTCTAAAAGGCAGGGAAGTGCTATTACACCAATCTCACAAATAAGGAAAAAAAAATCACTGAGAAGCTCAGCAGACAGAATCACCCCAGAAATTCAGCCAGGATGAAAGAGGGTGCTAGAGTCCCTCCTAACAGAATGGCCAAGACTTTTTCTTCTTGACATCTGTGTGTGATTTGCTAATGTTCTCAGAAGTGCAGATGTTACAACAGCCTTCCCTCCCACCAGTTCGCAAGCATGCTGGGAGGCCCTTCCACTTTGAAGGTTTCAGGTCACATTTTGCCTAAATCCATCTTTTTGCAATCAAACAGAGAAACACCTGTCAGTTTTGGGGAGCACACTTCAGCTTTAGGAAGTAAGGGACAGTGAATATGGAGAGGAGAACAAAAGAACATCTGCTGGTGCTGGCGCCAGGGTAGGAGATCAAAGATCACCCTGTTTTCAAAGGTGGTCATACTGTCCAGGAGCATAAAACAAAAGACAAACTGTGATTGATAAGTAGATTCCATCACTCTATACACCCCTAACAACATAGAAAATATTTATATTTTCTATATCCCTTATTGCTCCTTTCCTCTCTCAGCTCGTCTTTTGATTTCAGCTTGCTTATTATTCTTTTTCACTACTGTATTCCTTACACTTTGGATTCTGGTTTAGGTTCAGATTTTTGTTTTACTAGAAATGCAACATCCTGGTCGAATTAAAACCCAAACTGGATTTAGAGTACTGCTTAATTTGAGCTCCGGTGTCCCAGATGTGGGTTAGGTACTCTGAACACTGTGAAATCTAATCATATTTTTTGCCTAAAAAAGATCCATTAATATAATGCTAGGAGTGAGATATGCTGAGACCCAAAGGAAGCCAAAAGAAATCTGAGTGAATGTTGCAAAAGTGCTTTTTCTCCCATCAATTCCCACCCTCTCCCTAGGCTTTAGGTACTGCAGCACATGTGGAAGGCCCTTGTAACAATAGGAAATGCGATGCAGTTGCGGTTTCACAGAACAAAACAAATTGTCTTACCTCCTCTAATATTTAATCCAGATTTGTAGTTTCCCAGTGTGCGGCTGTAAAATCACCCAGTGTGGCAGGGTCCTTCGATACTGCACGAGTGCCAAGTCTCAAGGTGGCTGAGCTGAGGGTTATGTTTCAATTTGGCAGTGGAACACCATTTCCATAGACAAATTAACATTGTTTCATTTCATTTTGACACCATAATGTCTTTTCCATAGACCTGCACTGACACTGTCGTGAAATCATTGCATCCCAATCAAGTGAATGGGAAATTAGCACCATGACACAAAACACACTGAGAAAGTAACCACAGCTTAGTTTATTCGTCAAACTGAAATACCTCAGCCATCTTCAAAAGCATTTTCTGAAGCACCAGAAGAAATCGAGTGCAGGATTCAATACGAATAAAACATAGCCTGCTAAACATGTTCCTTTCATTCAAAATTTAGGAAAGCTGCTACAAAGTGTTGGTCCTTACTACTGGCTCTGCACATTAGAGCTCATTCCCTTCCTTCCCTCCCTCACTTCCTCTCCCTCTCAGCATTTCTCTTCAGTGCTTGCATCTGTGCTGAGGAAGATGGTGCTACATCTGAGCTTGGAGTTCCAAGGAATCAGTGCAATCCCTGCGTCACTCAGCTGCCCAGTGTGCTCAGTTGCAGTGGGTGCTGGAAAATTTTGTTGTTTACATTTTGATAGGACTTGAAACGGAAATCATTCTAGGATTTGAGCTTGAGGACTTTGCATTATTATTATTGAGAGCTAAATTTGGAACCACAAAAATCTCTGTTTATATGAGAAATGTCCTCTTTAACATAGAGAATAAGCAGGAAAGGAAAAAAAAACCAGTAGCCCAAATCACAGATTTCTAAAACCTTTTGCTCTCAGACACATCCTAACAATAGAAATCACATCCATCTTCTGGTCTAAGCATAGTAAAGGGGCCATATATTCCTCTATGCCAATGATAGTGCTATAATATCAACCTACATAACAGTTTTACTTTCTCTTCATTCCGTTCATGCATCTACAAAAATAGTAAAATAAGTCAAGGTTGTACAGCAAGCACTCAGAAATCTCCAAATTTGCCTCTCTCATGCATATCATACACTGTGACTCCATTCTTGGTCTCAGTCATCTTTTTCTTTTGTGCCAGTCAACAGCAGACCTTTCCCAACTCACAGAATCTCTCTCCTCATTTCCCCTCCCAAGCCCTGTCAGTGCCCCACTGCTTCCCCCAACTCTGTCTTGTACAACTCATCCATCCCAATCTGATGGATGAAGCATCTCTACTGCCCTGGGATCTGCTTCTGTAATATTATCAGGTGAGAGCACTGGATAACAAAGAATCAGTTTTATTTTATACAGTCATATATTTTGGGCTTTTGGAACCAAAAACATCTGCACCACTTCCCAAACTCTGAGATTACAATCCTGCCAGCAGGACTTTAATTCAGTAAGGAGAAGCTTTCAGATAAGGGGAAGGCAGTACTTTTAAAAGGGGTGGTAATCTACATTTTGTGTATCAGCTCACACCTTATGCTCTCTTTTAAGCTGATGGGACCATAAACATCAGCATTTAGCACTCATTCACCCTGTCCATGGACCCCTGCCAACAAGGTACCCCTGAGCAGAGTTCAGACAAGCTGATGCCTAAGTGGGACTGTACCATAAACCTCTCCCTGCTGCCTGGCCCAGGCACTTTTGCTTGCTTGTACTTGTGGAAAGGGAAGGAAGAAGCAAAAAATGCAGGCAAGAGGTAAAAAAAAATTAATTTCCACATTCAAAAACAAAGCAATTTTCTTTCAGTCCTACCATCTCAATCTAGTCCATTTCACATATGGAGGAAGTGAATTAGATTGAGCCAAATTCCCTCTTTTAAAAATCATCTAGGCACTGCCTTTCAATTTTCAGTGTCTTTTCCTCTTTGATGTGTTCATATAGTTTCCACTTACACCAGGCAAGAATCTCAGATATTCATGAAGAAGCAGCTGGGCCAACTCGCCTGTCACTTCACTCTCTTTCACGCTGCCCTGACAGCATGAAGCAGATGAACTCTAGTGGGTATCACCCTCTGGAATATTTCTCTCGCCTGATGGGAACCCTCTGTTGTCATCAGGCTGTTGGCCAAAGCACTGACTTGGGAGGTGTTTGCCTCTTCCCAGCTGGCATCAAATTACTGTAACAGCCTCTCGGGTCTTCTAGAATAAGAAGGAGTCCAGGATTAAACTCCCACCCTGTTCATAAAGACTGTATCCAGAACTGCATTTCTCGTATTCATTCATCCCACCCCTAGGGTGAGAGCTCAGATGGAGCCAGGCTGTGTCACACTGTGGAGATTCATCCATCCCAAATGCCAGCCCCTAGCTCATGATGCTGCCTGGGTGTCTGGGAGCACCTAGTTGAGCAGCCCCTTGCCAAAATGTGTGAACATGCTCCTCTAACTCCTACCAGAAAGTCCTTGAAAGGCAACCTCTGACCCTCTGGAGCTATACTTGTACTCTCAATTGCTTTTGCAGACATAAACATGGTCTATACTGGTCTGTGGACCATTTTATCCCTCTACAGTCTTTTCATGAAGTTTTAAGTGGCCAGAATAAGTGGACAGATTTTGCTCCCAGACCTTGCCCCCAGACCTTGCCCTGACTGCTGTATGCCAGTTTTTTTCAAAGTGTTAGGCAGTGAGAGACAAATTAGCGCTCTAACTACAATTTCCAATCTTCATTCCTTCACCTTAGCAGAATTGCTCTTGATTATACTGTATTCTAGCTCCTTTGAATGGAGAATAAACCACAAAAAATCCAGTCTGGAATTTGTGATTGTTTTGAATTGCCTTCCCACAATTTTTTAGTCTCAAATTTATGCTTATTCAAATTCTAGTTAGTCTGTTTATCAAAATCCTATGCAGAAAATATGCTAATTGTCAGAGAAGCCCTTTTTTCCGTGTCAGCTTGATCACACTGGATTCCTTACAAATGGAGCTGTAGTTTATTTTACAGGATACGTCCCAGCCCACAACTTCCTCAGGTATCTGATGCAAACCAAGATGAACACCCAGCAGACATCCTCCCAGCCTTGAGCAGATTTGTAGGATGAAACTACACTGTGATAAGTGCACTGAAGTGATTACTAAGGAGTTACCACATTGATATAACTCTTCCAAAAATTGGCATATGTCTGTTCTTCAGGACCTGTGCTGTTATTGTATTGTTTGGCTGGTAGCCTGCCTGCGGAGGGACAGAGAAAGTGAAACAGAGAAAAGCAAAAAAAAAAACCACCAGAAAAAACTAACTTAGGAATCATTTCAAGGCCTGAGATGTGGACAGGTTTGCCAAAAGATATCTTGGAACTGTACAAGGTAAACATGGTCTAAATCACCTGCTTTGGAAAGATAAGTACCACGAGTTCTCTAAGCTAAATGTACACCGCTGAAATTTGATTGAAAACTTTGTGATGTGAAGACTGAAAATCACAAGAAGGAGGCAGGCAGCGTTTAATCTCCTGTTGGATGACAATTCAAGATAGACCGATAGAGATACCTGCCGCCTGATAAACCAGTCAATACTGTAGATGGTAGATACTTGCAGGAAAAAGACACTGCAAAGGGGGAAAATTCTCAGTATTTTTATATTTCCATGCTGTTCTCAGCTCTCTGCTAAGCAGGATGAGACTTGTATTTTCCTGTGTTAAGTTATTGCACTTCAATTGCTGTGAGCCCCCCAATTTCTTTTCAAGGACATGTTGTTTAAGGTAGAGTAACATGTACAAAATGCATGCATGAAATCCAAGGAATTCTAAATGCCTGGAAAGAACAGGATGATAGAAACCAAAGGTGACAAATCCAGCCACTATTCAGTACTAATTTTTAATCTAGTCTATTACAGAAGAATTATTTGTCCACTAAGTTAATACAAATTCAGTGGTGGTGTTTAGCACAAGCAGAGGGTCTTTCAAACAAGTTTACCTGGGTCTGAGACCAGGAAGAAAAACAGATGAAGTTTTAAAAAGCATGGGGAAATCACAGACAAGCAGAAAACACTATTTACACTTCTCTTTGAAAGGACTTGGACAAGTCACCGTATACACATTCTCACTACAACACTTCAGACTTGGTGTGCACCAATCCTTCGCATTATGTTTATTACGAGAGCTAAGACAGCAGGCTTTCTAGCAGCTCTCTGCTGCTGCTGTCTTACCATGATTTTCCTATCTTTTAATTAAAAGTATATTTCACAGCCAAGCCAAATGTTTCATAATAACAAGAAGGAAATGCAGCGAAACAGCAAGGAAAACTTTTGACCTGCTGTGGACTGAACATACTTCTTCTCGCCTTACAACGAGACTAAATCATCGCATGTGTTGCTGATGGACATTCATCATTATTTCTTCCCAAACTGAAGGCATATTTCATTTTCCTGAAGCCTGGATTTTCTCCAAGTTTTGCACGGAAGTGTTGCTGCCATTGGAGCTTGTTGCTGTGTGTCACCACCTGCTGGCAAATATCAGTTGAGGGTTTCTGTCTTGATTGTGCAGCTAAAACAGTGTAGACAAGGACTTTTATCTTCCTTGATAGAAACAGATAGGTGGCCACAAACAGAACATATGTTATTTAAACAGATTTTTGGTCTTGAATGCATATATTCAGACCAAGCCTGTTTGTATAACATGCAGTCTGGATCCTGCAAACCATTACTCAGGTAACTAGCTCTTAATACAGGAGAAAAGATACAATCACATAGAAAAGTTTATCAGTATGGGAAAATGTTCAAAAACAAACGTGAGGAGAAAAATAAATAACTAAAAAATAAAATATACATGGCAGCTGCTGCTGCAAGATTTAATCAAAATTAACATAGAGTGAAAACTTACAATAGCCTTCTAGAGACAGGTTTAAATTTCCTGATCTATGCTATTTATTTTTCAGGTTTAATGATTGGAGTTTGGGCTCTTCTCTTTTTATTTTTATTCCCCACAGAAGTTTTTAAGAAAGCAGACCTTTGAATATGAATGTATATTTTGAAGCAAATAATATTTATTCTACCCACCCTAATAGGTAAACGTGCGTTGCAGTGTGGGCTTTAATGCTGATAATTCACATCATTTATCTGATAGATCAGGAGCCATTACAGCCTATTGTGTAAATTCATATTTTGGCACTCTTTAAAAAGTGGATTATTATTGACCCAATAGACCGTAACAGCTCCAAAGAAGCCATTACTGTCTATTGTGTAAGTCCTTCATGGCGCATGTTTTATTGACCCTTTGGAGCCATCATGGTCTGTCTTGTCAATCCGGATGCCATACGAGCGTATTAAGGCTGCCTGCGTAATATCCGCACGGCATCGTAGTCCCATTATTGATGCATGCCCCTACCAAATTACATTTTGAGCCACGTCATCCAGCTGGATTTCTCCTCAGGTTCCAAAACACCTATTGTTCTGGTTCATATCCTGAACTAGAGACAGGGGCTACAAAAATCACCTGAACATAATGAAGCCATCCCTCTTTTTCCCTTTGAAAAAAAAAAAAAAAAACCAAAAAAAAACCCCAACAAAACAGTGAACATCAAGCTCTCGCTCACCAGGAGGAAAAGAGAAATGGCTGTGGGTGGTCAGATCACCCCAGTTCTTCTTCATGACCCCTTCTCCTCTCCCAGCTACACACGTGTAGGACAGCACTCTATAAAATATTCCTTCCATAATAGTCAAAAAAAGCCACCACACTGGACAGCAGAGTGTCCAGCTTGCCTGTGCAGGGGGAAGACTAAGCAGGGTTCACCCTCTGCAAAAAGATGACCACCCTGTACAAGGAGTGAGCAGGCTTGCACACAGCCCTGGGCTGAAGTGTTCATGTGCACCATGTGCACCGAGGGGACTGGATCTGAGGTCTTTAACAAGAAACAGAAGGGACAAAAACAAGACCCCAGTAGGAAACTTGTTCTAAAGGAGTGCCTACCACTGCTTCCAGTCTGGAAATTACTCCCTGGACAACCTGAAAAACAAAACTCCTGCACATCCTTCCTATCTGTCTTACCCCTCCATAAGGGAGCAGACACTCCACCCTGAGCATCGCTCTGCCCAGCACACATTTGTCAAGGCAAACACAGCTCACTGTCAGGAGCCTGCTACCTGCAGACTGTCTCATTCCTTTTCTTCCAAACAAAAACTGCACAGAAACCACACAACCTAACCACCTCCAAAGCAACATCTTCCTGGGGCCAGATCAAATTCAGCTGAACAGCCAGCGGGGTTAAGTTCAACCTGCAGCTGCCTAAATGCTTGAATTATTCCCATGCCCGGCATAATAAAGATCTAGTGTTGGCAGTGCTTGCTTGTCTTATACATTCATAAATATTTATCCAAATATTAATGAGCAGAAAAACAATTTATTTCTTTTTTTCTAATTGTAACATCAATTCTAATATATTTTGTTACTTAGTCACCTCACAAGTATATTGATTTTCTTATCCACCGATAGGTATTTAAATGTTTTACAAGTGCATGCCAGGATCCTGAAATGAGAACTGTGTTTGGAACTCATAGGAGGGCTAGTACTTTTAGATTTATTTGAGTTTTTTTTCTAGCACAATGGAAGCTATGCTATAAAAATTCATCATAGAGGATGGGTAGTGGTTTCATGCAATGTATGTCTCCGAAGGCTTCTTCAGACAGTACGCAAATGCAACGTACATGTGCAAAATGCACATAGTGTTGCAGAAGAGTATTTGCTTCTACTGGTCTACTACACATAATATTTTTCTTCTTTCACACCAACACACATACTCCACTCTTGTGCATAATACTGACACAACTTACAATTTCTGGTTACAAAATAATATATATAGTACAAATAATTTACATTTCTGTTGAGTACCTAAGTTCCAAGACAGCATTCAAGAACTTTACTTGTAATTTAGCTTCAAATCAGCAGCCTGACAAAGCACAGAGTCCCAGCAAAGCCATCTACCTACTTAGCCACCTTGGTAAATTGAGGCCTCACTTTTGATAGACCTCAATGACTTTTCATCACCCACCTAGATAACAAAAGATGCAGGTAATCTGACCTTGCATAGTAACTGAAAACTTTTTCAGCAATATTACTTGTGACAGTTGTATATTCCCTCAGAGGGGAAGATAAAGCCTTTGGTCTCTGCAATTCACTAAAAGAACAGTTTATTAGTTCAGCATTTCCTTGTGTGTGGCTGGAAATTTTATGGGGTGCTCACCAACACCCTACTGTGCATTGATACAGAGGACTTCAGGAAATAACCTCTGGTGCTGATAAGAATTAGTCATGAAAGCCTCTTCTTTCTGCATAGGTACCTATAAACTCCCTAGGTGGCATGTACAAAAGATGGAGATTGTCTGACATTAATGGAGTTGCATTTCTGATCCAGGAGGCTAATATATTTCAGCCAGTTCAGAAATTACTCTCAGTGCCCTTCCAAGTAATAATAAAAAAAAAAGGTGAGAAATAGAAAGTTTTGTGTTTCTTTTGTATGGATGTATTTTATCAATGCCTTTTATACTGACAGTGGTTTATTTGTCATTATTGTGGCAAAGAGAATAAAAAGGTCTCCTGATTTAGCCAAAGTATGCAAAATCTTTTTTGCCTTTTCTTTAATAAGATCAAGAAGAATTTAGGTAGAGTGGGTATCAATAAAGTTAATACACAGGATACAATTTTTACCAAATAAACACATTTATTTTATAAATGGTAGCTTTACTTCTTTCCTAATTCACTTATTTTTAGAGATATGAATTGATTTGTCCAGAGGGAAGAATAGCAGCTTCACCATCAGCTTCAGGGGAATTATATCCAATACACACTGCTGTAAGCAGAGGAACATTTCAACCCAGTATCCTGGGTTAAGGGCTCCTTTCCTTCTCCTCACAGGTTTCTGAGAAAAGTAACAATTTTTAATGCTGCCAATTGAAGCCCCTACAAAGACAGGGCATGGGAATTCAGCAGAGCTCAAAGTCTATGAAAAAGCCAGGTCTTACTTTCAGGAATAAGGACTGCATCCTCTGGACATATTATGTACATCTCTCTGGTCCCCACAATAGCCGCAGGTAAGGGAAAGTAGACCAGGGAGCTTCATCTCAACTCTGCAAAAAAAAAAAAAAATGCATTTGTATAATGTCCTTACAGTTCAGATCTGAAAAATGCACAAACACCTTCAGCAACCATTGTTGTGGGTTGTAGTAGGAACTTCCAGGATCTGATTCAGTACATAACATTACATATAGGAAACAAAACGGTCGGGGGTGTTTTATTCCATATTTCTATTGTAGTGTTCCAATTCTGCTCACAAAACCATGGACCATCAAGCCTTTGCCTGGCTTTCTCGGGGCACACAGCTGATGAGCTGCCTAAAACAGCAGGGCCACTGAGAAAAAAACAACCAGAATGTTCAGCATCAGGATCACCTCACTCATAAACTCCTGATAGGCTGAATACACCAGGGCTGGAATTACTGGAAAGATGATGATTTACCTTTTTCCCAACTGCAGACAACTCTGAATCCTGCCACAAAAGGCAAACAAAAAAACAAGAACATATTTGATGACTTTGTGTTTTTCTATGACAACCAACATCATTTATGACCCATTATGTAATGACATGAGCATTATACATTGAAAAGCTGTCAAGAAAGACATTGTAAATAAACATTTCTGGTTTGCAAACAGGAAGCCGAAGATATTACTGTGGAAGCTGAGAGGATGGGGTTTGATTCTTGAAACGTGAGTGATTTGTTTTTCCCTTCCATTTCTCCCAAACTTATGGTGCAGTCATATTGTTATTAGCTAATGCATGTCATTTTATCTCCACTTTTATAGCTAAAATATAACTTGGAAAAAAATGAACAGCAATAGAAAGACAGACTAGATAGATACAAGATGAGAAGAAAAAGTGGCAAAGAGCTAAAATAGGAGGTATAAAGTACCTGAGGCTACAGGGATTCAGACCAAGTGCTGGAAGAGTCTAATCTCCAACAGTGACCCATTGCAGGGGCTTCAGCCAAAGCACAAAATCACCAAGAATTAATATTCTGATGAGGAACTTCATCTTAAAATTCCACGTATTGCATATGCAGGTATGTTCTGCCTTATGGGAGGTGTTTTTCAGATGCAAGTAGTCATCTGGCAGTTAGAAGGGTACAAGGAGAGGTAACACTTTATGCTAGCCTAAGTATTTCTGGGAAAAAAAAAACCAGAATCTGGGTCTCAAAAATCTTTGAGGTTAAGCCAATCAACAGACTTCAAGCTAGGCTTTGTTGATTCCTTTTCAGACCTGAAGAATGGTCTGTACACTCAAAATCCTGTCTGTTTTTTGAGTTATGTTTCTCAGTCCAGTAACAACCTCTCCACAAACCCTGCTCAGCTCCTATCCTTAAGACATTAAAACTACTACAGCACTACACCTTTCCCTGGCTTGAGTGACTGAGCAAACTCCTGACAGCAATAGGTTTTAGCTGGCCAAACCACACAGTGTTCACACTGCCAGCTCCTGCCCAGCCCTCCGTGTCCAGTGCAGCAGGGCCTGCCACTCAACATGGGAGTTGGTGGAGGTCTCAACACCAGCTTCTACCAAAGCAGGATTAGGCCCTTTCTCCTCCTGACATATTTCAAAACATCCTTTTTTTCTAGCTGCTAATAACAGTTGGCCCATACAGGCATCAAATAAACACTGGGGTTTTTTATCCTGGTATTGGTGTTATTGTAAAGGAAGTTTTCAGTCAAACAATACCACTGAATAAAATCTTTTTTTCCTGCCGATGTCATGTGACTTTTTTTTTTTTGCTTTAACCTGAATTTCTAACCCATTTTAAATCTGCCATTTTTTCACACATTAATGGGAAGAATTTTTTTTCTTCTTTTTCTTGTTTCTCTGCCTTTTTCCCCCCCTTCAGTAGATGAACTTTAAATGCAATAGTGCTCATCCTAAGTGACCCTGCCTGCTGGGAGTAATTGTCTACAGGAGAATAGAAGAATATAAGAGCTTTTGTGCAGGGGAATAGAGAAGACAGACTTTATTATGATTTTGAATCGTAAGGCTGCTCCCTTTTTTCTTTCCTTTCTCTCCCTTTCTTTTTTTTTTTTTTTTTTTTGGGTGGGGGGGGGGGCGTAGTTTGAGATTCTAACAGCTGTTTCCCATCACAACCGGTGTTTGAAAGACACAGCAAAATTGAGTGTATCAGTATCACAATTAGTTTCACAGGCGGCTAATAACTTACTTGCCAGCCATGCCTGATTTAATCAGGACAGTCCTGATTTATGGTTGTTTGTCCCAGTGTCCGATTTTCTCTGGCAGTTCCAACACAAGGAGATGCATGCAGCCTGCTTCTGCACTCCGTCAGGGCCACCAGTTCACTTCAGTGGGCTCGCTGCACTGGAGGGGAAAAAGGTGGAGCAGAAATTAGAAGTTTAGAGTCCTCTAACACAACCCAGTAAACATATTCTTCTCCCTGTGATAAACAGAGCAGCTCACACTGGTGCAGGCGTGCCAGGCTGACATGTAGGGGCTTGTACATTCATCAAGGTATCTCACAGTGGCCTGCTACCCCCCTCTTCCCTTGTGACCTGAAGGAACCTCCTGGGTTAGGGTCAAGAGGTGATTTTAGCAGCACATTATCTCAAGCCTGCAAGGCCCTGAGCTGCTGCAAGTGAGTCTTCTGTCAATGGTGCCAAATTACGCGTGGCTCATTTTTGCAAAGTGATCTACTGCTCTGCTCATTGGGGACAGAGTTGAGACCATCCAACTCATTTTTCTTAGGACTGCAAGCTGGTCTGGAGGAAGTCCCAGCAGCAAGAGCCCGGCTCATGCCTTTCTCACTCAGCAACTCTACTCCTCGGAGCTGAAAAAAATGTCCATGAGAAGACATTTAATGGATCGGTTGTAGCACTTAAAAGATGAGATTTGAGGAGTCTTGCCTGTGGCTACAAGACAGTAGGAAAAAGAAAAGAAGAAAACAGATTTGTAGGAAGCTTTTGGGTAGGTTTGCTTTATCACCATTCTTCTAGCCTAAAGGAAATAGGCAAATACTTTTCCTTAAAGAATTAGGAAAAGTAAGAAATGTAGTGTTATAAACAGGCATCTGAAATAATACCCACAGGGCTCTTCAGGGTAGATTTGTCCACAGACACCTGCAAATTGCTCCAAAGCTCTCCCTCACATCTTTCTGCAGCACTGTCTGTGCTGGGACTGTTAACAAGACCAGAGCAGTGACTAAGCCTCCACTGAGCCAAGCCCCCCGTCCACTGCTGTCTCACTTTCACCTTGGGCTCCCCAAAGTATGGCAACGCAAAAGGTCTGTTTATACTCACCATTTCTTTCTCATCTTTTGGTTTGGTTTGGGTTGTTTTGGTTTTGTCTATATTTCTGAAATGGAGAGAAGGATGATGCCCAAACCCATAGCTGAGGTTTTTAGATGACACTACTGTAACAATAACCCTCAGGGATGTCTAATCAGGAGAGCTGGAGTAGGTTCATGTCAGAGGGAGTCTGTGCGCCACGATTAAGAGTGTTTTCAACCCCTGAACAAAGGGTTTTTGCTTTAGTTTGAAAGATTGTCATGGAAAATCCCTTGTGTCACCTGTTTCAAAAGGCCTGCGTTACACTCCTATAGTTAGCTCTGAAACGTGAAAGATAAGACGGGCCTTGTCATCACCTTCTTAAGTCAGGGATGCAGAAATCTCAGCCCTGGTTTGAAAGGGGAGGTGCAAGCAGATGCTTTGCACCTTCCATGTATGCACTGGGGGTTCACACTGCAATGGCACTGCTTATGGCTGCCACACAGTCCTGGTCCTTACCCTAAGGAACTTTCAGTTTGGGTAGAAAGGCAGCAACCTCACTGGGAGGCTTCAAATGAAGCCTGCCAGTTGTGGGTTTGTTTCTTGGGTTTTTTCCCCTCTCTTAATACCTTATATATGGAATTTGGCAATGCATGACGGAGAACATATATCTTGGTTAGTTGGTTATCTGAAGCGTAGCAGCTAACCAACCTACAAGAGAAGGTACTGATAAGTTTCCTAGAAGACAAGATGTGAGCAGAGGCCACAGTACCAGTTTTTCTCCAGCTGAAAAAGCTGAAACTACATTTATAAGCTCCTAATGCCCCAAGGAGCAAGAATGGGGGCATGTCAGTTGCAGATTTCACATAATTTTAAGTAAATTAAATTTTAATTTGCATTTTCAAAATTTCTTGGTTGCCCTCCCTTGATTGTGGAGACATGATGACTTGTTCTACAACAGGGACCATTCTCTCTATAAGGTCCATGATGGGAGACTTAAGCTTTTCTCAAAGGCCTTTAGAGGGAACTCACGCTCTTCTTTGTTCCAAGCTAAAGAGGACTTGAGGCAGTCTGGAAACCCTACCTGAGGCAGAAACCTCATTTTTAGGTTTACACTATCCATCTGAGGTCCTAAAGCAGAACCTGTGCCTAACATGTCCATTAAGCAGGTATACAAGCACATGGATTCGAGTGTTAATGTCTCCGTTGTGTTTCAGAAGGACACATGACTGTTCTCTCATCAATGGTGGCAGAAAGCAGGACTGGTGCTGCAGCAACTGCAGTAAGAAATCTAAACTTGGGATTCCTTCCTGCCCTTCTCTTTTCTCTGTCTGTTTACACAAAAGACAGACCACATTCAATGGTATCAGTGCAACCCAACCATGATACTCATTGAGCAGTTAACACACACACAAATACAAAGAGAAAAAGAAAAAGTGGCAGTCTATCCATCTCACTTGGCATGTTTATATGTCCTTCTTAACCATAAAAAAGAAGCCTGTTTACAAAACGGAGTGTTGGTAACATTGTGTAAAGGAACACTTATCTGAAAAACTTTGATCTCCTTCTGAAGCACCATTACTCTGAGACTGAAGGGCTAATGGCTCTTTGGGTGGGAGAAAAAGTTTTTCAGCAGAAAAAGAAGGAAGTTTATTGTGCTATCTAGTGGACACATTTAGAAAATCCTGCTCCTTGGAAATAAGTCGTGGCCATATCATCAACAGCATTATCCCACATTGCACAGGCTGCTGAATGGGGGGAAAAGCCAAGACATTGAGGCCTCCTGTAATGGGATAGCAGGGAAGTTGTTACTCTAGGGCAGACCTGCTATCTCACTAATTTAAGTAATGGACATATTAATGGAGCTGAGATCTAAACCAGACACAGAGCCTTGCCTATTGGAGCAAACGTTTTCCATTTACAGACTCAGGGATGCATTTTACCATGCTGATTCATATATTTAGGTCCTACTTGGGTGAGTAATCACATTGGCTTTGAGAGCACAAGCAGAACATTGGCCTCAATAACAGGAGTGGAAACCACTGCCAGGAGAGTGACGGAGTTGGATCCTAAAACATCTAGTTAGATATCACTAAATATAAAAAAATACAGGGTTTTTTAAAAGGATTGAGAATTCCTGGGATGCTAAAAGCAGGTTGAGAAACATACATGAGACTCAGGTAGATTCAGTTTCAGATAGGTCTGAAATCCCACAGGAACTACATAATTCACCCTGCTGCCTCTGCAAAAATAGCATAAAATCTTGCCCAATCCTTTTTTTTCTTCCTAATTTCAAGTTTTCCAGGTCTCCCTTAAGACGCTGAGCTTCACTTGATGCTTCACTGCAGTCAGAGATCTGGGTATCTCTAATCTTTCCTGCAAAGACATTTCTCTAAAATGTTTGTTAAAATGTACTGTCAAATTGAAACTTAATAGCACAGACCTTCCTCGCAAACACAAATAGCACCTCCGGAGGCTCACACATCACTGCTCTTCGCTTGCATCTGTCCTGCTGCTCTCCATTTTATTTCTCCGCACTGCCGCTTGCACTTTTCAACTTCTTCTACCTGTCGCTGAGTCCTTCATTCAAAGACCACCGAAATCCTTGGGAGCCCATCCAATACCTGCCACTGGCTTATGTCCCCACCACAGCAATTCTGCCCTGCCAGCACTGAACACTTCCTTGGAGGCACTGAACAAACCCATTAACTAATCTCGTTAAAAATACTCCTTCACTAGCCGGCCTTTAAACAGTGGCATCCATTGTATAAACGTGTATTTCTCTTATAAACAGTCCCAGGGAGACAATACAGAGATAGGCTGGAGCTGCCTTTTGCCAGTTGCTTGGCCTGTGGAAACAATTAGCTTGAAAGACAGACTTTAAAAGATGAGGGGCTTATGCCCGCAAAAGAAAAGCAGCAGCTTCAAAAGAGTGTGATTTATTCGAAGGGGAGAAAAAAATAAAAGGAAGCAGAATAGTTAGGCTCATTGAGTTTCCATCCTGTAGTTTCCTTATTTTGCTAGGCTGTGAAAGACCAGGCCAGGCTCTATAGAGAGTGCACATTTGAACCCAGATTTACTAATGACTGATACGGCAGGCACGGAAGTTCAATTTATGTCTTTCTTTTCCCTGAAAAACAAGGCGTTCGTAAACCACCGTGTTTTTTGATGGGAGACAAATAAGGTAACTGTTATTTCAAGTTTTTAAAATAGATAATACCCCGTTTGGAAACCAAGATGAAGTACCCTCCTATCTGGCATAGCCTTGAAACATTTACAGAAAGCCTTTTAATGGAGATTTAATGCATCTATAATAATAACACAGAATTTGATACCCTCTAGGAAAAACTGCCTGGTGCTCCCTTAACAACCACAATTACTGCACAACTTGTTATACCTAAAGTTAATAAACCAGAATTAAGGTTGTGAATAAACTTTATTAACCAGCAGGAACCTGTGTCTTCTCCCCCTTTTGACTGTCCCACAGGCACCAAAGATCCCGTGTTTGTCCTCTGGTTTACCTCTCCTGGGGCAGGTTTACCTTTCTGAGCCCTGAAAGCTCTGGCTGTGACTGAGGCATGCTGGACCTGAGGCAAAAAACAAAACCAAAATAAAACAAAACAAAACAAGCAAGCAAGCCAAACAAAAAGCAAACAACAAGTAAAACAAAACAAAACTAAAGCAAACCACATGAAAAAAAATCAACTAAAACATTACAAAAGGAAAAAAAGAAAAAGAAAATAAAATTATAGGGGAAAGAGGAAAGGAAAGGAAAGGAAAGGAAAGGAAAGGAAAGGAAAGGAAAGGAAAGGAAAGGAAAGGAAAGGAAAGGAAAGGAAAGGAAAGGAAAGGAAAGGAAAGGAAAGGAAAGGAAAGGAAAGGAAAGGAAAGGAAAGGAAAGGAAAGGAAAGGAAAGGAAAGGAAAGGAAAGGAAAGGAAAGGAAAGGAAAGGAAAGGAAAGGAAAGGAAAGGAAAGGAAAGGAAAGGAAAGGAAAGGAAAGGAAAGGAAAGGAAAGGAAAGGAAAGGAAAGGAAGAATAAAATAAAATAAAATAAAATAAAATAAAATAAAATAAAATAAAACAAAACAAAACAAAACAAAACAAAACAAAACAAAACAAAACAAAACAAAACAAAACAAAGCAAAGCAAAATAATAATAAATAAAGCCGTTCGTTCCCCCTCTGCGGGCCCCTTGCCGCTGCCCCGGCCGGTGCCGCGGGCTCACGGAGCGCCGCGGGTGCCACCGTGTGGCCGCCGCCGGGACTGTCCCCGCCGCTCCCGCCCCTGCCCGCGCCCGACCCGCGGGGCCCTGAGGGGGGACGCGGCCTCGACCGCCCCTCTCGGCACAGCCACACCCGGGCTCTCCCCGGCAGAGCAGCCCGCCTCTTCCTCATCCGAGTTAAATGAGTGTGAGAGACAGAACTTGCCGTGAATTGACTCTGGGTGCTGCCGGGGAAGACATCTGCCTTCACGCTCCATTTTAGGGGGCTGCGGGCAGGGGAGCCCGCGGCGAGATTTGCAGGAGTGCTGCTCTTCCCTGTGCCAGCAGGTCGGGGAGAGGGAAGGGTTCCCCTTCCTCAGCCCTGGCTCCTCACAGCAGCCTCTCTTGGACCCAGAGTGCCAGAAGAAGGAGCCGAGCTCAGCACACTCTGGCCTGTGCCCGCACATTTCTGGGTCAGACATCCTCGCGGGGAGATGGCTTAATTTAGACAGAGTAGGTGGTGATGAGATATCGTCTGCTGGGCCAGCAGAATTACAATGCATGTGGTTTGGGCCTTTGTGAGTCTGTCCTCAATTATTTTTGTTTGGTTTGGTGCTTCCCCAAGTCTTTCAGATAAAGTGTCTTCACTCATGTTTTTGTTCTTCCAGGAACAGGCGGGAGAATCCAAACTCCAGGCCTCGTCTGACAGCACATCCCTGTGCCAAAAAGGCCAAAGGAGTTGTAATTGCTGTCAGAAGTGAGCTTTCAGCAGGCCCCTGAGAGGAGAGACGGTGAAGAAAAATACAATCCTTCTTTTCCTTGGGCCCCAAAATGCCTGTAAACTTTGACCTGCTGACAGAGAAAGGCCAGTGGTGGAAAGGGCGTGCTGTGGAGTCGTGACCTCTGCTAATGGACCTCCTGATTGTGAAGCTCTTCAGTACTGCCACCTGCTCTCCCCAGAGGTATTAAATAAAGTATTAAAAAGTTTTATGATGTACCAGTTCTCACAAGTAGAAGAAGGGGACCAAATACTTCATGCTCCTCAAGATGCTGAGGGTATTAAATGTAATGTATATAAACATTTTGTGCATAATGGAAAATCTCCCATTAGACTTTCCCCCTATTAAACACCATAAGAATGCCTGAGGCTACTGAACATAAATTTCTATCACTATTTTACATGCTATGGGATTTCCAAAATATCTTCATGATCTGAAAGAGTTTACATATGAGTTGCAAAAGATCTGTATCTTTCCAGAGAAGTGGCTGATTGCCAGGTAGGTGGTCAAGAGCATAGGATCACAGGATGGTTTGAAAGATATCTTACAGATCATCTAGTTCTACCTGCTGTGCCATGGACAGGGACACTTTCCATTAGACCGGGTTCCTCAGAGCCCCATCCAACCTGGCCTTGAACACTTCCAGGGATGGAGCATTCACACATCCCTACACAACCTGTTCCAGTGCCTCACCACACCCAAAGTAAAGAATTTCTTCCTCATAGCCAATCTAAATATCCCCTCTTTCAGTTTTAAGCGCTTCCTGCTTCTCCTGTCACTACATGCCCTTGTAAAAAGTCTCTCTCCAGCTGTCTTGTTGGCCCTCCTTAGGTACTGGAAGGCATGTCCCCAGAGCCTAACATCTAAAATGACACTAGAAATGGATGTTTAGGCAACTTTATCACACCCATGTACCCAACTTTTTTCTCTTAGGTACAGACACTCAAGAAATCTGGGGTCTTTTAAACATCTCCAGCATACAAAAGAAAAGAACACGTAGATCACCAAGAATCAGGTAGTATCTGAATTATGACAAGTGAGTTCTCTTTGCTCATGCATGCTCCAAGACTTCAGCAGAGATCTTGCCTGCAATGGAAAAGTCTTCACAGGTTTATTTCCTGTTGCCATAATCCCTAAACTGACCTTCTTATTTTGGTGGAAGGAGTGTACATATTTCCTGGCCATGAAAACCCCATCTCCAGCAGTGGACACCAGAAGACTGTCCACCTCCAGCTGTAACCAGGTCAAACAAATCACCCACTGTCCATCCAAATCCTCTCTGTTGCCAGACTAACTTTAAAGAGAAAGGAAATTACTTGCACTCCAGAAAAATGTATTTTCCCTGCATCAAAATGTATGTTGAGGTGCTCACAAAATTGGAAACAAAGTCACAAAACAGAAAAATAGTGAAGAACATTTATAGGTATGGCTTTTCAGAGCAGACTTCTCTTAACACCCAGTGTCTAGATGTATAATGGAAAAGCCACATCATCTTCAGATCCATGTAGAGAAATTATCAAAGTATCTTCTTAAGAAACACAGTATGATGTTATATAATACAATATTATAATAAAAGAAGACTAATGTAGGAACTTACTTTATTACAGTTGAGTTTAAACTGCCTTCCCAGACTTATGATTGCTCTATTGACTGGCACAACAGCAACTTCCTTCAGTTTATGCATGATATGAAAGAGAAGCAAGCAAGTGCCAGCACCTCAAAGCTCCACAGAGCCATTGATTTTTGCATTGGTTCATGTGGACCCATCAGAAACACATCTGCATGTTCTGTGTGGTGTTTTACCTGGTGTTACCAGGTGTTCTACCTGGTGTTACCAGGTGTTCTCTGGTAACTCAGGTGTTACTTGCAGGAGGACTCCTGTTCTGCTGTACAAACACCTGGAGCTTGTCCTGGTGACCTGGGAAACTGGGGGCACTCCTGCCATGGGACTTCTTCCCTCCCTTTCTTGACCCCACTGACACTGACTCCATGCCAGACTGCTCTACATTGATGAGCTCCTGGGTAGAGGGACAAGTGTGGCCAACTGGAGGAAGACAATAATACTGTCCATTTGTCTTTATCCTCACTGTCAAAGCAGAAATGTCACAGAGATATGATTGCCCCAGCTCTTTGGAGAGAGATTGATGAAGGCCAGGACAAAAAAACCTCAGTGCTACAAATACTGATATAATATCAGCACTCAACAGCCTTTGATATTGCAAACAGAATCATGATGTTATGGATCAGTCATGATATCATGATGAATCATGATATCAGTACCTCACCTCCTCCATGTTACTCTCCATTCCAATGGCTAATGTGGGGCAAAAGGCCACTGAATGCAGGGTTCACACAAGTGTTTTTTTTGGCTCTCCTGCAAAGTCTCAGGGGAACTGGTTGAGGGCCTAGAGGTCAGAGCCTTCAGGAGTAGCCCTTTCATCTCAGTAAATGGTCTTCTCCTAACTCTTAACCTGCCTGAATTTATGTTCTGGGCTTGAAATAATGTCATTGTGCATGAGAGCTTTCAGGTGGTCTGAATGATGAAATCAGCCCCCTGTTGATAGATTTGTGGTGAAAGAACTTGATATTTGCTCTTTCCTTCTGTGTCTCAAAGCAGACAGTTCATAATGTCCAGAGTTATCATCACAATGTAGCTGGATAACTAAATGACTTGCACTGCTCTTTCAATCCCACTGCTAACAAAATCTAGAAACCCATCAAAGGAGGTGGCCACATATCTAAGCATGGGGAGTTTCAGATTAGCAAAATCAGAACCTAGAAAGCCAAAGTGGAAAAACTGTTACAGAAACCTTCCAAATCTGGACTTGTGTCCCCTTCCTAAAGAATGTACACCATGGCTATCTTCACATAAGGAAGATGTTACGCCTTATTAAGGAGCTTACTTAGCTAAGCCCCTCAGGTACTGAGGTCTGCATCAGTAAAAACCAGAATACTGACCCTAGCTAAAGACTGACTGGATCCCAGCTCAGACAGCATGGTTTATGATGGTTTTATGAACCATGAACCTTTTAACATGGTTTTATGAACACATGGTTTAAGACCCCTAGTACTCTGCACTGAGTTGAGCTTTCTTTGCAAATTCAAATAACATGTATTCCAAAAGTGTAAAAAACATGAACAATTGTGCCATCTCAGGAAGGAAGTCTCATATGTATGATATTTGCAAGATACAAATGAAACCATTATTCTTGATCACATCCACTACCTTGTGAGTTAGGTCAAGCCCAGAATTTAGCAGGGTGTTAAAGCAGCCCTAGTTCTGTGGCTGAAAAAAATCTGAGCATTTGGTTTCAAGTAATTAAACATGCCAACAGAAGAAAAAAAAAACAATCCTTTTTCAGATTGACAGCTAAGCCCTGACTTAAAACCATAACCTCAAGAGTGTTCAAAGATGAAAATCCAATCTGGTTGATATATTGTCCTTGTTGTCATAATCCCAAACTAAAGGCTGCCCTTATAGTGTAGCAAACTAAAACACATACATTTCAGAAACTTTGGCATGTTAAGGAAGCACGGTGCTACATAAAGATGGTGTCAGACCAAATTTTCATCCTTCTTTGTTGGTGGTTTGGATTTTTCTCAGACCTTCAAGGTTATATAAATTTCATGGTTTAATTTCTGTTATTCCCTAAGGCACTGGTGCATATTTGCCCACTAACTAATTCTTTTGAAACATAATAATTTATAATAGTCATATTATGATACTTTCAGATTTATTGTGATCTAATCACTAGGCACGTATTTAGGAAATATAAAATCCTTTCAAGACTTTTACCTTGAGACAGGCTAAGAATGCACAATGCACAAACAGTTCCCAGTTTGGTAAAATGATCCATTCCAAAGCCATATGTATAAAAAAAGTTAACTGAGCTTTAGCCACCTTTCAAGCCTTAATTGCTCAGCTTGCTTAAAATAGAAGGGTTTGCCAAAATATTTTTGCAAATTAAAGAAATGTTCAGACTGCAGACATAGAGATAAGTGGAAAAAGTAAATTTTGGGCAGATTGTCACTTTGGCATGATTTTACATTTACAGATTTAAGTCAGAATCTAAATACAACTCAAATAACAATGATTTCTCTCCATTGATGGCCAAACTTCATGAGTTTTACCTTGAATTAAGAAGAATGCCTTATCACTGTATCCTGTATCAAACCTACTTTTTAGTGGTTTGGTTGTTTTTCCTGTGAGTGCAGTGAACTCTCAAGCAGCTCCCAGCCTCTGTGCAGTGGAGCTGTATCAGCAGAACAAAGTCTTGGCACACCACACCATTTTTGCTTGCAAGAGGCTTTCTGTAGTAGTGCTGCTCCAGCCTGAATGTTCCTTGTTCCTGCTAAGGGATTAATGATGTAAATAAGTAACTACAGTAGGGCAAGTAGGTGACAAGATTTGGAAAATTTGATAGAATGATAATATGCAGTTTGTATGATGGATGACTTTATTCAGTTATTTCATGTCATGGGATACAAACTTGATTCTTCAGTGGATGGACTTGAGCTGTGACTAGTGTGAGGCAGAGAAACTTTGTGACTGCAATGAGTATGCTTATTACTGCTAATAAAATATGTGCTCCTGACATTTCCTTAGTGAAAGAACCTCTTCCACCAACATCCCATAATTAAGCAATACTCATATTGTGTCAGTACCTTTTTTTAAACTTCTGATTGCAAATATCTACCAGGATGTCTGGCAGACACGGTATTTTTTGAAGGTAAATTTCTAATTGTAATGTCTGCAAGCTAAAGCTTGAAAGCATGAACTCTTAAGATTATGATGCCCGCAGATAAGTAAAATAAATCCAAATCTTTGCAATTTAAAAACCAGTTCTGTAATCTCTTCCTTATCATCTTAATTCAAATCCTTCTTTTAAAACTATTCATCTTTGTAAACATACTTAGACAGTCCATTATTTTTGTTTGATACTCACCAGGAAAAGAAAACCCAAACCTGACAGGCTGCAAAGTAGGTATTTCTTATGAAACCAGACAATTCTTTTGCTGATATTGCCCTCATGTAATGAAGGTTAAACAAGAGGGCTGGGTAAAGCTGGTTCTTTGACCAAAAAATATATGCTATCCCATAGTTTGATTTTCCAGGTATTTATACTACTTTTCCTATTTAATTTGTACTCTGTAGCACAGAAGAAAATCCTGATGCAAAATTCCTTTTTGAAAATATCCCATCAATCTCACCACCCCATACTTCTATGTGATTTGAGCTGCCCTTGATGGGTTCATGCCATGCTCAGCAAGGAGAATAAAGGAGCTTGGAGAGGGGCTTGGTAAGTTTTGGTGCAAACCAAAACTTTTAAAGTTCTCTGGTGCTCTTTAGGGCTGCATTAACACTAAGTGTTGGGGGGTAGGAGGGCTGTCAAAGCAGGGAAAGAAGAAAAGGCAGAGAACAACAAGCCACTGGATTAGGTGGCAGGGGGGAGGAATTGGAGAAAGAAGGACTCTGTTCTACAACCCTCAGCCATAGCTCCAGCTCTGGTTACCTAGATTTCAGATGTAGGTATGGTTATGGGTACCTCAGAATTGTGTCTCTGTTTTGAGCTACTTCTTAGTGTCCTAATGAATAAACTGTGTGTAAAAGTTCTTTGTATAGTGGTATCAGATTGTCAGCCTAAAGAAAACAACACTACTCCTCTTGGTACCGGTGAGAGTTTTTCCTATTGTTTTTTGGGTTTTGTTTTTGTTTTTGTTATTTTTTTTTTATCCCGTGGGCAGTGATAGGAACCTCATTAAACTCTAATCAAAGTCCATGGAAACTTATATGGACTTCAGGTATAGGCTTCAGTGACAGAAATAAAGATAGATTAGCAGATAGATTAACAGATGAACAGACAATTATAGACAAAACAGGTTTTTTTCTGTGATTTGAATTTCCATTATAGATGGGTACTTCCAGGTTAACACATACACAAACATTCTCCCCTCCTTCTTCTGTGCAGCCCTGCAGGATAGGACATAACTTAACCTTACTCCAGTTTCTCTGTTTTCATCTGCTGAGGGACTGTGAACAGATCAGGAAGACTGTTGTTCCAAATCTGAAATTCCAAGTGCATTACTTGTTCAAATTAAGCCATGTGATACTGTTTTAGTTAATTGATTTGACAACTGTGACATTTAAAACAATGTTTCTGATACAGAAACTGCTGGAAAAGCAAATGAAAAATGTCCCAAAAGCAAACTGTTGCAGAAAGTAAGCACAGGTGGACCCTAATTCTTTAATAAATTGGAATGGATATTCCCAGAACAAATTTTCAGTATTTAGTTGTGTTTTTAAATTGCAAGGCTTCTGAACTTGCATGACACCTGGAAAACATACCGTCCTCCCTCTCTCCACAAACTGAGTATTTCAGGAAATTTTCTTGTCTGTACAAGAAAAAGCCTCTAAGTTCAAGCATGATTATCCCTAATTTTTAGGCATAAATTTTATAGCTACAATGCACTGATCTTCAAAATAATTTAAGCATCTAATGGTACAAATATTTGTTTACTGAGGTGTTCAAAACACAACCAAAGCTGCTTAAAACACCCCAAAAGTATATGGGTGTGCCACTTGGGGACATAGTTTGGCAGTGAACATGGTGATGCTGGGTTACAGATATATCACACTGATCTTAGAGGTCTTTTCCAAGCTTAGTAATTCCACTATTGTATGAAAGCAAGTTTAAAAATGTTATCTGTTTGTACCTCTACTTTCTGCTTTCCCACCTTCTGTCTTCTTTTGTCCCATTTGTCTCCATTGCCAGTCTTTTTTCCCTTACTTTCCTCCATATGCCCGACTAAAAATATTTCCCTTCTACTTTCTCCAGCTAGGTCTGGCCATACCTTTGCCTTGGTTCCCAAGACCATAAAAAACAGCCTGTGAGGGATATTGCTGCACAGCTTGATCATGTAAGTATGTAAGTAGCAATGCTCTAGTGTACCTGTAAGATGCAAAGGCACTGTAAAGGGTGGGGGGGGAAGGGTGCTGTTCTCATTCTGCCCAAATGAAGTAAGATGTTATCATGGAAGCTCAGTTTTCTCACTCTCTCCCTCCCCATTTTTTTGGCCGGTCTGTTCTTCCTTCCCCACTCATCCGTGAGGAGTTGAAAAGGGCAGAACCGAAAGCAGCACGAAATGGGAGTGAGACTTGTAAAGACAATGAAACCAAATGAATAGACATAAGTAAAATAATCCTAAAACAATGACAGCTCTCTTTATTGTAAAAACCGAGATGATAAAATGGATAGTAAAACTTTTAATCGCCTCTTTACCGCAGTGCAAGACTGCTGCTGTCAGAGTCCTGCAGTCAAGCCGTGGCCAGCCTGAGCAGGTTTTTTAGTTTCATTCTTCATCTGCAGATTTCAGGAATGAAAGGATTGTTCCTAAGAGAGGAAGCTAAAATTTAAATTGCCCGATTTCTTCCTTAGGCTGGCATAAATCAAAGGTATCAATTGAGTTAGGCTGGTTGGGAAGAGATGAAAATCTGGTCTGCAATCTTTAAAAGAAAATGCATTTCTATTGCACATTATTAGACAATTAATTTTTGTTGCCGCTATAAGACAACAATAAGAAAGGGAGGGAAAATAAAATGTTTTAAGTACTGTACTATGTCCCATGGACTCTTTTAGGAGTACCAGTCAGTCACCAGTCCCAAAATAAGGTTCTCCAAGGCTGCAACAGATTCCAAGTGTGCAGGAATCTTGAACTTGTGGCCAGAAGCCCAGGGTCCCGACAACTAACCAGGAAAAAAAAGGCAGACTTCCACCGCAAATCTGTCAAACTTGAAACATTTCCATGAAGCATTTCAAGTTAAACTAATCATACCTTTTTGAGTTTTGTCCTGGCTCTACTCAGGGGGCCTGTAGTTATGCCAGAAGGTTTCTGTAAGAGAACAGGAAAGCCTGAATCAAACCCTTCCAATTTTAGATAAAGGTGATCTGAGAAGTCCTTTTCTGAGACTGGCCTGAGGGGTGTTTTAGCTCTTCCTTTACCGTTTATATTTTTCCCCTACATTTATTTCAAAAACACAATCTTCTCTTCCAGTCTTGGACTTATTTCATTAACTGAAGGCTGTCTGCCACTCCTGATGACTGACTGATGAAGTCTGCTTCTATTTCTAAAATAAAGCCAGTAGCAGACTAATGCTTGCCTGAGCCAGGCTGATGAGAGGGATGCTTGAATGAGAGGGATGATTGCAGTAGACAAGGGACAAGTCAGACATTTAGGCTCTGTGTTTCTTCTTGGGCTGGTTTTGCCCTTTACCGATTAAAGAGGAACAACACAATCATTCTCCCTGCTGTTCTGCTGCTTTATAGCACCGGAAGAGGGGAAAGAGAAGAATGCATTTGTTTGGAGCATCCATCCACCGTTTAGATCCTGGAACCCACATCCCAGTGTTATGCCCTGGCCACACTGGTACATCCCAGGAACAGCCCTCGTGGGAGAACAGGGTGCTTCTGGCTGCTGCAGTATGTCTGGCAGAGTTGGTAGGCAAGCTAAGATTGATTTGAAACTCCTCCTAGCACAGGAGGGAAAAAGATTTTAAAAAATGGACAACAGGATGTCTCATGGTGCTGGTACAATCACTGGCAATAGCAGCTGTAATAGAATCAGCCTTGAAGCGAGCTGTAGAGTGGTGATGTTACTTTATTCTTTGTAATGATCATTGTTAAGTAATATTTGTCTGCTGAATGCTCACAGGTCTTTGTCAAGGATCAGGCCCCCACTGTGGCTGGCCCTGAATACAACCTAATAAAAAGCTGCCATCCTCCAGAACTTGAAATTGAAGCACAAGTCAAAAGACAATAAGTGAATTCTGCAAAGAAACAGGTGGACCCCAGGGTAACAATGAGACAAATGTGTCATGACGTGGCCTGGAAGTGGCCAAACAGTTACATGCAAGAGAATGAGAAATGCTGCTATTTCTGTTAATTTGAAGAGTCCCTCGGACAGTCTATCTAAGTTAAAGTTGCCAGATCTTTTGATGCCTTTTCAGAGTTGAAGTCCGCCTCCTGGTAAGCAGCTGTCAGCAAGGCAGGGAAGAGGTAGCCTCTCTCTCAAGGTGACATGAAGTGAATGTGGGAGCAGCAATGTTGATACCTAAGGCTAATTCTCTGCACACAGTCCATTTGAACTGTATCTTCCAGAAGCCAAACCGGACTTCCCAGGCAGCTAATAAAAGGGATTTGTCTTCTGTACAAACTGGCTGCTTCCAAACGGCCGCTGCAGAGTGAGCAGCCAGTCCTTCCCCAGGCTCACACTCTTCAGAAAATAATGATGGCTTTGCTGTCTCTGCTGGCCAGCTCTGTACCAAAATGTGAAAGGTTCCATACATGTAATAGGAGCTCAGAGACCATGGTAATGAGTATGGTATAAAAAATGATAGATAGGTGGATGGACAGATACCTCTTTATCATTTTTTCTTAGCCATCCAATTTCCCCAGGCACAGAGTACACCCCCGAGATTTGGGTTTAAGGCAGAGAAAGCTTTACACGATCGATTGAGTGTTGTGTAAATATGTAAATAAAGAATAGCTCTTTAATTTTTTATGAGGAGTGCATTTTAGAGCCCTGCTTTGGTCTTCTTACTCAGGCAAAATTGCCACCTAACAAAATGGCAGTCATACCTGAACAAACATAACTATGTTCTGCACATAAAACACCTGTATTAAAAATTAACTAATGAAAAAATATTTGGATAATATGAAGAAAAGCAAAAAGCTTGTGCATCAGACAAAAGCTTCCTGGGATATGGAGTGCATTTGGCTATCAAGATGCTCTTTGTAGGCCACATGCTGCTTGCTGACATGCTTGAATCCTAAATAAACAGACTTTATACAGGGAAGCTAACAGGGTTCAGGGGCAAGTGGAATGTCACAGCCACCCTACTGCCATGTGTGACGTGTCTGGAGGCAGTCTGTGCACAGCAGCGTGTAGTGGTGGCACTGTACAGGATTGAGCTATTCAGCAGCAAGACTGGCACCTGGGCACCCAGAAGATGCCAGGCCCTCAATATGACTCCTGAAGGACTGTCAAGAAAGACTGCAATGGGATTTAAGCACACCAGCTCCCAAACTGGAAGCTGGCAGAGGGAAATGGAGGGCTAATCAGTGCCCTCTGGCACTGTCTGAGCTGGCTGTAGGGTGCTGGGTCTGAGGCAGGCACATCTGCACCACACATCTCAAACATACAGCCTGTGCCTCAGCACGTCAGCTCAGGGACCTCTGATGTGACCCCAGTTTCTGCAGTTTCCTTTGTCCCCACACAGTCACTCTGTCAGTGATGCAGTAAGGAGACCTGCACGGCTCAGTTCCCGATTGCACAGAGGAACTGGCGTGCTCTTGCCTGCCTGCCTTCCCCTGTCCTGGTCTGCCCTCGCACACTGAAAACGGGAAGGGAGAGGAAGCGAGCCCCCAAAGCAATGCATTGCAAGTGTTTTACATGGAGAATGGCTAAAAGCAAAGCAACGTGTGCGTTTGGGAACAATCCTGACCTGGTAGGAGCACAGACATACAGTCCAGTCATAATTGCTCTATTCCCCCTCCAGGATCTCCATCAAGATGTGAAAGGGTTCAGCAACTGATCACCATCATTCAAAGGGAAAAAGTATTTTTTCAGAGCTGTGGTTCTGCTTGCATGTAAGAAAAGAATCTTAGAACTGTTTCACTGGTAGAAGTCCAAGCGTAAATATCATCCATGAGAACAGACTCTGCCATTAAAACCATCCTTGCTTTGTTCATACCACCACAGACACAGTGTTCTGCCTAACTAAAGGTCACAAAACAGCAGAAATTTGAATGCTTCTATCAATGCTTCTAGCAATCCAGATTTCACATGAAGCCTGTAATCCATCCAGTAAACATATCTACATACATACATAGTACAGACATTTATATACACACACATGCACACAGTGAAGGAGGAAATACTCCCTTTAATAGCATGACCTTGTTGTTTTGTACCGCTGCTTAAGAAAGGGATTATTAATGAAGCCAGAAGTGCAGCAGTGTTTGTTAAGGCAGCAATTCCTCCTTTTTTCAGCCAAACTGAAACCCACACATACATCCACACTCTTGCAGTGTTTAGGTGTAAATAACACCCGGTGTGTACAAAGCTCCCCCTTTCATATTCATTACTGTCATAGCTTTGAAAGGAAAAAAGCAGAGGTCATTTATTAGAGGTTACTTTTCATGCAAAACACCCTGTGGTTGCTGTCATTCAGAACTACTTAGTCTACGCCCTCAGTCATCTATTAGCAGGGCTTCAGGTCATAACCTTTAGTGGCATTTGGAATCCCAGAACCTCTGATTAGTGCAGGATTTACATATCCTTCAGTAAAAAATGCTCAGCTATAGAAATGCATGAAGTGTTGTAAATTTGTTTGGCCTTTTGTCTGGAATACATATGAACTCTGCATTCAAAGTAGGGTGCATTAAACTATATTTGTTTATCGTGTTGTAGCTCCTCTGTTAATGTGGCGTCCATTAACCCATTAAAGACAAACTGTCCTTTCAAAATGGACTCATAATTGAGCACAAAGAGGAGGTACATGCCAGTACAGTTAATAGGTTCAGATCCCACAAGCCAAATGTTGGTGCTTCTTTAGGCCTGTTCTGTTCTTCTCAGAAAAGTTGCCATGCCTGTACAAAGTTTGATGTAATGGTCTCTGCTGGGATCCGTATCATGAAATTTTACTGGAAGGTGTGAAAGTACTACCGAGTTGCTGCCTTGGCAGATGGTAGCAAGGTGTAACCAGTGACACAGTTTTGAGTTTCAGCGGCATAGAAACATCATTCATTTGCAATATAGGATCAATACATGTTGGGGCTTTTTGTTCCTAGAATTTAGAAATAGAGCCAAATTACACAGTTCTTCTGACAGAAATGCCATTAACAAGCATTAGCATGACTAATTGGCTGGTTTAGCTCAGCAGAGAGGATTTGTCAAGCAATACTAAGCTGGTTTCCCAGATATTTGAGTACTTGGGGTGCTCTTCTACATTCTGATGTATTTCAAAGAAGACATTTTTAAAGGGTATAACATTCACAGCACATGGCTGGAATCAGTCATTTGTACATCAACTAAACTGAAGTTCTCAAAGTCTTACACAGTGAGAGACCATCTATATTTTATTTAGGTTGATTTTGACTCTCTTGCCTGGATGTGAATCCTAATAGTGATAACAAAACCCTGTGCAGTGAGGGCTTCCCTATATCACCACAGAGCTTCACCTGGACATTCCAGCCTTTGAGTCAAATTAAAATTCCATCCAGAAGATCATTTAGCCTGCAGTCTTCCTCCTTGCAAAGTTAATTCAGATGTCAGTGAGCACCAGTGAGAGCATAGCAAACAGAATACTTGCCAGGAGTATTTTATATATATATATAATATGACTTTGTGTGGTTATACATCCCTTATAGGTAAAGCTGGAGATATTTTCACCATAAATTTGCCAAAAAATTATTATTTTTAAATATTATTAATACCTCCTTACACCAAATGAATACATGACCATGAATATATGCTGGCGGACATCTCTGGCCCCCAGTTTCTTTCCATTTACAGTCCAGCTGAGAGGTGACATTTTGTAAATCTTTGTAAGTCTTGAAATTCTTCATTGAAAGAGAAACCTTGGCCACCGATCTGCCAAATCTATCCTTATTTTTGCATGTCTTGGTGTTTCATAAACTCAGATGTGAGAGGAACTCCTTGATGTCCTGAAAATATCAATGGGAGATACAGTCTGAAGGGAGGCTCCCTGCCTTAGCAAACTGATCCATGGTCACCAAAGAGGACATCACCTTTGCATATCTATTGCATGTCAACATCCAAATGACTGTCCAGTTCTGTAGCTACGCTTTGACTTGCCTGCAACAAATCAAGAATGTCAGAATGACCTGGCCTCAGAATATGAAACTTGACTATTGAAGTCATTTCTGTGCATTGCTTCATTCAGAGGCTGCATCTCTGGAAGAGTGAGGTCAGGTACCTCCTGGTTTAATTTAAACTCAGTTATAAGAAACAGAGAGACTCCACATTGGGGTGATTTTCTGAATGGCTTGGAACCAACCTACACCCCAAGGGAGCAGAAGGACATAAGCTCACCTTTAAACTGGCAGCAATGAGGGAAGACTCATCCTGTGAGCTGCATCTCAGGTGATTATAGCAAACTTGACTTTTTCAATTCAGGAAAGTATTTTTCAATACTTTTTGAATACTAAATACTTTTCAATACTAAATTTTTCAGTTCAGGAAAGTATTTCAAGGCATGCAGGCTGAAACCAAGAGCACAGAGATCTAGACACAGACCAAGAAGAAAACCTGTCTCTTTGTCTCCCTCTTACCACAGAGAAGCAATATCTTTTCAATTATAAGAGATATCAAAAGATCTATCCGTGACAGACTGAAGCTAAAATATTGACCTATAAAATGTCGTTTTCCTGCAGCATCAGGTTCTGGCATGGGTATCTTCACTGATCAGGCTTTGTAACTCTTCAAGGTTACCAAAATCTTAAGGCTGGAATCATATGTTCCCATCTTATTATACTTTTTGTATTTCCAGGCAGAACCAGATGAAAGCAGAGTGCAATTTTCCATCCTGCAGGATCAGAAAAGACCGTACAATTATGTGAGCTTATGAGCAAAGCTGAGGAGCCATTTCCTGTGGGAATGTGAGGTGGAAAATGATCACAAAATCATTCTTGATCCCAAGACACACTGAAAATAATGTCGAGGGTCCAGCCATGTCTTCCATTTATTTCATGAAAGCCTGAAATGCTACTGATTCTCCAAGGTTTTACTTAGAAGTTGTAGGAGGCAGGACACTGCCAGGTGAGCATGACATCTGATACAGGATTCACACAGAGAGCCTGAAATGCACCAGAGAAGCTCTCTGCCACTCTTACCCAGATGTGTTACTGCCCCGGTGCACATTAATACCTGGAATAAACAACACATTAAAAAGTTCAATGGTAGGTGTCAAGATTGCTCTACAGGGACACACATGAGAGACGGTTTTCTGAGCTTTCATGGGATTTCAGGAATAAGTCATCAGTAAGCCACTGATGACAAAAGAAGCTTCATGCATGGGACAGTGCTCACCATCCACCGAATAAGAGCCCTGGGGGACATATCAAGGGTAAGGAAGGATTAATAATGGGAAACAAGGAAAAGTAATAGAGAATAGAAAGTAAGAAGCAGTAAAAGACACAGAGGAATGGGATCAAAGCAGTAAAATCACTTTAAAAGCAGACTTTTTCACATGATCGGTTGAAAAGAACAGATGGCACATGGACTTAACTTATTACAGCTAGTTGTCAGCACAAGTAAGAAGGCAAGCCTAGAGATACCTCTGAGCCCAACGACTTCTGCCTGCCCATGGCATGCACATTTATTCAAAGTTAAAATGGTTAAAGTAGCACTCTAAAACAGAGATTTTTTTTCAGGTAATATGAAGAAAGAAAACTGGAAACCTCTGTTCCACAGTGATAGAAAAGGTGACCAGCTCCAGGAACTGATAGGAGAATTTGCTTTCTTCTACAATTTAAGGAGTTAATCTTCATTCATCACAGCTTTTACAACAACTTTTAGGCTGTTTAACAACAATAGCAGTCTAACCCACCTTTAGTTAAGATGTAACACAAATGTTTTGCTAAAATTACATCCAAGGAAACCATTGTTTACACAGAAGTCAGGGAATGCTTTGTGGCCACCTTCAGTGAAAGAAGACTGAATTCCATGTTGCACAGTTACAAATTGTATTTTTAAAAATGAGTTTCATTTAGAAATAATTTCATTAAGATAAATACCATTTTTCCTCACATAAATCCTCTATCCTTTGTTTTCCTCAAAACCTGGTTATATGAGAGTACAATATTCAGGAAAATATTTGAAATACTGCTATTGTTTAAGCTGAAGATGATAAATAAATTCAATTGATCTGTCCCTGCTACTGAACAAGAGGAGCTGTTGTTGAGGTCAGCAACTTCTGAGAAGAGTTGTCACCAGATCCCTGCCACGTCCCATCAGTTACTCATGCACTTTTGATGTACCAGACACCCACTGTGGTTTAGTTAAATTAAATGGGTTTAGCTTCTGTTGGACCTTGAATGTGAATCACACATTCTCAACTAAATAAGGAAATGAAATTAAATACAATTTTGGTCAACCCTCTACCACAAGTGAAAGTTCCATGTTTGTATATACAGTTGCTTAAATCTCCATACATGCAATTTTTAGTGGATTATTCCAGTTGTCTGCCTTGCAGATGCATCACATTTGATGTGTTTAAGAACACTGTGACCTTCCCCTGCATAGGAGACTGTGACTGAAAGAGAAGACACATCCATATGTTCTCCCCTCTGCTTCTCCCTCCTCTGCTTCCATACTCCCCCACATCCTGACACTTGCTCAGACAAGAAGGTCTGATAATTTTCCCACTTCACAGGTTAACTCATTTCATTACTCTACCGTTCTTCAAAATTCCCCACTGCTGCCCGTGTTTGCAGCGTCTGTGCACTGCAGCACCTCCAAATATAACTCTCCTCTGTCTCAGGGGCTTGTGCACTGACCTAATCAACTTGTCTTGGAATGATAGCCACAAACAGCACTTTAAACATCAGATTTATTTAAAAGCGAAGTGAGCAGGACAACCAGAGCTCAGGGAACATGTTTTTTTTCCCTCTGGCTGTCCCACTGACTGGCTATTTAGACTTCAGGCAAGTTACTGGGTTCCTCTGTACTTAAGTTCAATGTTCAGACATGTTTCTCTCTAAACTTCACAGTCTCGGAGACAAGGCCTGTCTTTTGCTCCAGATTTGTAAAATGACTGGCACAGTAAGGCCTTGTTAGTGCCTGGGGTCTGTGGCTACTATGTCAATACCACAAATGCTGTTAACATTTCATAATCAAATACTGCACTGCAAATGCATTGAGCACCCAACAGTCAAATAATGCAACGGGTCCCTGCCACATAATCAAGGTTAGATTTCACTTAAAACAATAACACTGAAGAAGTCATCTGGGTATGGAAACTACAGCAGACTTGAGAAACAGCCCTCTGTGACATTTCCCTGACTTACACAAGCATTTTCTGCCTTCCACCTGAGCTGCTAAGGCCTGATTTGTTTAATCTTGTAAGAGAAGGGGTGATGGGTTTTGGGTCACAGTGACCACAGGACTTTTTTTCAGCCAAGCACATGGGCAGTGTGCGTGCTTCTAACGGAAAAAGGTGTTTTGTGTAGAACCATCCTTACTCAGCAGATGACTGAGAGTGAAGCTGCTTAGCAGAACACAAGGTGAACAAATGGAAATGGAGGGGAGAGGAAATCACCATCTCCTAAACGACCCTGCAACAGCCTGTGCCCAGCCAGCACTCTGCCATCCCCTCCTGCAAAGAGGAGGTTGCAGTTGCTATGCAAACATCTACTGACCTCACTGAAACACGTGGCAGAGATGAAGTAGGTGACAAACAGCAAAGGCATGATTTCCTAGATAGCCATATTTATAATTTGTAGGCATATACGCACACTGTAGAGCAAAACTGGGACCTAAACAATTTGTGTGTATTGATTTTTGTACTAGACTCAAGCTGTTCAGTTCACCTCTGACATCTGTTAGTGGATTTTTTTTTAAACTATCATGTGACA
Organism: Cinclus cinclus; assembly: GCF_963662255.1. Lineage (NCBI taxonomy): Eukaryota > Metazoa > Chordata > Aves > Passeriformes > Cinclidae > Cinclus > Cinclus cinclus. Next base: position 93,568,745 of record NC_085046.1, on the reverse strand, counting down.
CAAAGTGAAAAATTCCTGTTGAGCTGTCTCCATCACAAATGTTTTCACCTCACTGAACCTTGCCAGTAAAGCATCCAGGAAACACAATGATGCCACTTTTAGTCATTGTCTCATTTTCCAGCTGTTGATAATGGACACACTGTGCCTTAGCCTGTAGTGATAAAACTGAAACCACACTCTCTGTGTTTTATAGGCCTCTGCTGTTTTGAATTTGTGACATCTATGCTAAAATAGGTCTTTTTTTACTACAACATGGCAAAATGCACCAATAAGACGCCTAGCTGGAACATATTTTATCACAAAAAAGGTGAGAATGATTATTTTAACAAATTTCATAAGCAGAACAGTATATTTTTATGATTTTTAAATACTAGAGATTTATAAAGAAAAAAATAGCAGTTCTATATGGGTTTTGTCTTTCTGTATCATAGGGAAAATAATTTAAAATGTTTACTAAGACATTTTACTAAAACATTTTACTAAAACATCATAGATGCTGCTCAGTGAAATATCTCCTAAAGTGGCCAGGTTGAGGACTTTTTTGGAGAGGAGAGGTGCGAAGCCAGCAGATCCAGCCAGAACAATGTATTTATATATGGTGTGTGAGCAAACCACAGTGAGCTTGGACTATGATTGCCTGGTGAAGACTAAGGAAAAAGCTGTAGCCTGGAGTAGGGAAGATCCCTCTTTCTGTTCCTGGGAGTCTAGTGCATTGCCATACATGATCATCTGAAGGCTTTTTCAGAAAGACAAACAGCTGAGTAGCAGGTGGCATCTTAAAGTCAGGCTGTGGCACAGTCCCAGCTTGAGGGACTCCAGCAAACTGGGGCTGATGGGAGAACCCCCTGGGTGACTGGGTCACACTTGTGACTACATTAAATTATAGCAGTAATGAACTCTGACTTACAGTGGGCTAAGGTCTGGGGGACCTCAAAAAATATAATGAAGTGACCAGTGCTCTGCAACCCCCTGCCCCAGGCTGTGTCAAATGGCCCTCGGGCTGGAATTCCCCAGCCAGCCAGAATCATTACCAAGGTGTGCTATCCCACCAGGATTACCCCCTCATAAACACTGTCCTACATTTATCCCTCCTTCTTCCACTACCCACAAGGGCAAGTGCAATGTATGCATAGGAAAACTTGCAGCTTCTATTTAAAAGCTACCAGAGACAATATCTATGAATTACTCCTTTTGTTTTCCCATTATTATATGCATCACAGGGGATGACCAGGAGGTGGAGATGGGGGAAGAGAAGAGAGAGCAGCAGCTGTTTCCAAAACTCCCATCTGATCTCTCTGGAAGATGTCTCACACCTGGGAGGGAAACTGCTGGTGTGTGAATGGCAGTAGTTACTTAATCCCCACACCCCTGGAGAACTGGAGGGGAGCTTAAAGGCTGAGGCAGTTCTGTTTGTTCCTATTGCCAGCCCCTGTTTTAGCAGCCCAGCACCATTTCCTCCTTACCTTGCCCCTCTCTCCACTCTCTCACCCCCAGTTTAAACTGGAAACCAGTCAAATGCTTTCCTTAGGCCTGCAAGTTTAATTCTTTGTAGGTTTGAGTTGTTGGTTTGTGTTGGAGTGGTTTTTTTTTTTCAAATGAAAATGCCTAGTTATGTGTAACATATGGATTTTATAAAGGTGGCTATGTATTAAAGGTAAAACAGAAAAAGAAAGAATGAAGTTTATTATTTTACACAGTGGAGTAGACACCTCATATGGCTAATTTTTGAGTTAAATGAGTTTTCCAAGAAAATGTTTAGTCTTTCATTGAACAATTATTTTAAATACTTTGCCACCAAGAAGCAAGGCAGTGTAAGTTTTATGAACACGTTTTTTTTTTTCCTTTCACGGAAACATTTCCCTGACTGATCCCTTATAGTTCCAGAAACAAATACGAGTGCATTTGCTTAAAATAACAAAACCACACACAATACTTAACTCATTAGGATGATTTACTGGTGGTTCAGTATTTCTTTTGGCTGAGTGCTCTGGATGAAATCCCATGTACACAGTCTTGTATTTTACACTAATACTTTTACTTCAGGTTATACAGTAATCTCTGTCAGGCGCTGTGCCCCAAGTACAGTATTAAAAGCTATCTGCTGGTGGAATGTCTCTGTCAAAAGGCCATGTGCAAAACAGATTCTAAAAATTAAACTTGTTTAATGCATTACACTTCATGGGTGTTAGAGCAGAGAATTCACTGAGATAGTAAACCCATACTCCCCACCACTTAAAAGATAAACACAATCACTGAGCAAGGGATATATTTGTAACTACAAGAAAAAAAATTGCCTCAGTTGTAGAAAAACTGTCTCAAACTGTCCTCTTTCCTTTTCATGCCTGACACATGTAGAAATTAAACCTGTTAAGTTGTAAATTTAATTAAAAGAAACCTCATAAAATATATTAATACAATCCCTAGGAGTAGTCCTCTGTACAAAACTTTTATTGGCTTCCCTTTTTATGTGCCAGAATAATCCTTTGTGAAATTTCTCCTTAAATATATTTAATTTATATCTCTCTGGCTGGTGACACTCACACTTAACATCCCTGCAGTACAGAGGCAGCAGGCTGTACCCTACGCCCTGTGTTTTGAGCGGGTGGCACAAGCTTTTCCAGCTGAAACATGCCAAATGCTGTCCTGCGACCCCACAATCCACTCCCTGCTGCTTGTGGACATTTAGGTACCAAAAAGTAACTTTGAGGAAGGGTGATGGAATCCTGACCTAAAGAAGACCGTGTATTTACAGGCACCATTCTACCATCCTTCCACAGGTTTCTAATGCTTCTAGTTTCCTACTGGCTTAATTAGAGCTGCAGGGGAACTTCTAATTTTTCTGGTCATACTTGATTATCTTCTGATTACTAACTATTAGTCTTCAACTTTCTCTAGTGCTTGGGTTTTGAGATTTTTTTTTTTTTGAGGGGGGGTTGGCACTTTAGGGTTTCATTGATTTTTAAGAAATATATATTTTTTAAATGGCCAGAAATAAGATATATATTGAAAATCAATTTCCTCTTGTCAAAGGAATTGCTAGCTGGGGATGATAACTTCTTTATTCAGAGCAGATACAGAACTATTGTCTTGGCCTCCTAAATTGGTACACCATACCCCATGCTGTCTGCAAGCATCAGTGTGGAGCCATGCACAGTAGATGCTGAATATCCAATATAATGGTGGTGTCCCTGTCGAACAAAAACTAACTCCTTCTCCTTTTTTTTTTTTTAATAGACGAGAAATAATGAGACAACTGCACAGCATTTTAGTCCACATTTCTCTATTTCCTTCTCATAAAAGGTCTCAAAGAAATGCAAAGCACCATTGAAGAGTTCAAAGACATACCTCAGAATGTGACTGCACATTCAAGGCACACTGACATATTCAAGACTGGATAGCTCTATTGGATGGGGGGGAAAAAAGGAAAGAAAGAGAGAGAGAGAAAAGAAAGAAAAAGGCTCAGCATACAAAACACAATACACAATATCTACTTCTACTGTGTGAAACTCACTGCATTCATTTTGCTCACTGAGCAAACTAGGTCCCGGAGTATAACACACACAATAAATCGAGACTTTTTTTTTTTTCCATAGGAACTGATTTCAAGAGAAGCTAAAATTTACCCAGTGTAAATGATGCAGAGGCTGATTCAGCTGAATTTATAAATTGGGTTGAAAAGTTTGACGTGTTGAACTAGATTATACTATATAATGCATCACTAAGTAATTGATATGTACATTACGTGCAAAGAAAGCCCCGCTAACTCATGTGTAACTTTCTTTTTTTTCCACATTATTGTGTAACTTGGCCATTGGCTCATTGTCAGTTGAACAAATTTTCAAAAGGAGATTTAGTCCCTTAGGAGCTGAATAAAAATGTTACATTCTGGTATTCTAAAAATAGAATACAGCATAAAGATACATTTTTTAAAAAGTAGAAAATATATGGGAATGCATTAGAGCATTTAAAGCCTTTTTTGTGGCCTTTTTTCCATTTTTAGGGAAGTTTTCCTTACATTTGCTCAAGAAATGTAAAATTCCAGATGAAAGATATGCTGTACCAGCACCAACTGGAGAGGTCATCAGAAATTTAAGGGAGTGGGGAATATACCATTTCCTCAGCTAAAATCAAACAATGTAACACAGATTTCTGTCTTCTGGGAGTACACCAGAAATATTTTTTTTTCAATCATACCAGAAAGAAATTTCAGTTTGATACTGGCTGTTCAGTACATTTACAGTCTTCTACTGATGATCTGCATTTATTTCAAGAAGATGAGAGCATTTCCCTCTGCAATTACTAGCATATCTGCTCTGATCCAATGCTGATTGCAGCACAGGGCCTTAAATCTCTGTAATCTGTCTGAAATGTTATTAAATATTAGATTTTACTGTGATTTGTTTTCTTATCACTTTACTTGTAACTTTACTGCCATTCACTGCCAAGAGACCTTGAACTGGAGGCTATGGCTTTAATCTCAATTTGTTACACTGAAATGCAAAATTAAAGAAGAATGAAAAAAGTTGAATATTACCAAGGAATGTAATTGATAACACTGTGTCAGTTTTGAGTTTTAATATTATAAACTGAATTTTATTATACTCTACCCTAATAGTGACATATTTAACATTTTAAGACTGGATATAATAATTTTATGGGACAAAATGGGTATTGTTAGAAGGTTATATAGTAGTACTTTATCAAGTCCTTGTATATTAAATACCAAAACACTATGATGAAATAATAGTAAGTCTCACTTCTTGGAGAAGAAAATCTGTCTTTAATGTCTCATCTCTGGCTCAAGACCTCCTGGAGGTCTCTGGTCAGGAAGGAGTGCAATGCAGTAAGTGCCACCAAAGTTCTGTGCACAGGGGTATGGACAGACAGCATTTACAGAGTTCTGGCAGTTTTCAAATGAAAATGCAAAGCAGGGACGTTTTTATATCCTGACAAATTCTGCTTTGCTTCCAGGAAATCCTAGCTTGGTACGTGCCCAAAGGACATATAACAAAGGGAACATGCATGAACATGCTTCCAAAGAGTACAGGAGCAGCCAGGAATGGATGATTTTGTTTTTCCTCCCCTGTTTGACCACTCCCCAAAACAGAGGTTCCCTTTTCCATCTCACCAGCCAGACTCAAATTTCCTTACATGCAAGTCCCTCTAATGCACCTCTGGCATGCTGCTGGTTATGATTCTTGCTGATGAACATCACATTTTCCTTCCAATCTTCTCTTCCCTTGACCTCTATCTACCTTCCTCTCAGCTCATCCTTAAACTGTGGAGAACTTGGGATATAAGAAAAGAAAAGAAAAGAAAAGAAAAGAAAAGAAAAGAAAAGAAAAGAAAAGAAAAGAAAAGAAAAGAAAAGAAAAGAAAAGAAAAGAAAAGAAAAGAAAAGAAAAGAAAAGAAAAGAAAAGAAAAGAAAAGAAAAGAAAAGAAAAGAAAAGAAAAGAAAAGAAAAGAAAAGAAAAGAAAAGAGAAAAGAAACATGCAGAAATCCAAATCTGTGCTTCAAGTGAGCTACCATGCTAGGATGTGGCAGGATGTCATCATTTGCAACATTGGTGCACATCTGTCATGGTAAAGAAAGGCAATTTTCTGGACTGGGAAGAGGGAATAACACCCTTTTGCCAGGAGTCTGCAATTCAGACAGCATCCAAATGCAAAATAAAACTTAAAAAAAATATTTTGATAGAAATATTAGATGTCATGACTGCAGTATGGCAGCAGCTCTGGAGATGAGGTAAAATATGTGAGGGTATAGATGTAAAAAGAGGGAGGATAGTACAAGACTTTCAACCATGGAAATATCCAGATCAGGACACTAAGCCAGCAGTTCCATTCTGCTCTTCCTGTCTGAATCACCCAAGCAATGTTCCTCCATAACAGTTTATCCTTAAAGTGCATATAATAAAATGAGGCCACTGAGACTCGTACATGGCTGGCTCTCTCCACTGATTTTAATTCAATAACTAGAAGTTCTGCACAAGGTCAGTTTATGCGGAAAAAATCTGTATCAGCATAGGCTGACATTGACCCTTCTTTCAGAAGAAAATGGCAGGATTTGAAATCGGGGGTTTGTATAGATTGGGAAAAGTGTCCACAGGAAAGAATAGCAACTGTGATTTTTCCAGACACATATAAAGGTTTTGAAGAACTGTGCCACACTTTTGTTAGTTAAAATATAAGAAGTATGGGGAAGTTTAGAAATAAAAGAGGTATGGGGAAGTTCAAAATATGTTTGCGAAGTTTTCAAGAGGAAGGAAGGAAGGATTCCAGGAAGGAAGGATTCCAGGAAGGAAGGAAGGATTCCAGGAAGGATTCCAGGAAGGAAGGATTCCAGGAAGGAAGGCAATCACTAAATATGAAAAGACAATCTAGCTACATTTGATGTTCATGAATGGGTTAATGTTAGATTTGGCTGCTCTAGAAAGTTCTGTCCAACAAGTTCAGGTGTTCCTGATGTAGAGCCCCAAGCACAACACTTTATTACATGTATTTGTCATCTCTTACTGCAATTGCAATTTAGGAACAGATTTAGGGTGAGATTTATGGACAGAGTTATTTTCCCAATTCATCCCCACAAAATACAGGTCAACAAAGGTCTTGTTAGCTGCTGTATTTTCATGTTTTGCTTTCAGATTCACATCACAGATTAATACCCTAACACTTGCACAATCTTTGTCTCTCTCCTTCTTGTGTGCATTTACACACAAAGTGAAACATTCTTCCTTTTAGTTCATAAGATATATATATTATTTTCAATTTTATTTTTTAATTCTAGAGTATCACAGGATTGGAAAATGTTAAGAGTAAAATAGGGATGGCTATCTATAGCAAGAGAAAGCCTACTAAAACCTTCAAAAATACAAAGGACAACATTCACCCAAAACAGGATCCAACCAGATTCTGCCTCCATCCATGGACAGTCCTGGAAAGAAAGGTCGTGATCATTGTCCTCTTGGAACAAGATCACAGAATAATTTCTGAGATGTTAGTTTCAAACAGACATCAATCACTCTGCCTGCAACATTATCCCAGGGCTCAGTACAGAAGAGAAACATTTATTTAAACATGCCAGCTGTGTTCAAAGTGAAAGAAATTCCCCTAAAAATACTTTCAAAACAGAAATGAACATCAATTAAAAAAAAATAAAAATCAGCCCATATTTATAAAACAAGAAGGGAAACAAAACCGGTCTGATCTCACTGCCTAAGTATGTGCACATTCTGTAGCACAAAGAAAGGAAGTGAACCTATAGCTAATTTTCTCCGAGTTTTGTTTCTTTTTATTCTCAGAAAATAAAGACACACACACACAAAAAAGGTAAATATAAAAGTGGGTTCAAAAAATGCGCGGGGAAAAGGAAACACTTGCTCACAAGATGGTTCTCTCCAATTCCACTTTTAGAGACGCCTGCAAACATAAAAAGCTGCGCAGGCAGCGGGACAAGAGGTTACAAATATGAGGAGCCACATTTTGCACTGGGCTGAAGTCCCAGGGGAACTGTGACACCCGAGCAGGAGCAGCTGGCAGCTCCCCCAAGGCTTTTGTGCCCGGAGCCAGGAGGGCAGAGCTGGCACTGGAAGGGTCTGGGGCCAGCACCGGGCTGGATTGACTGTCCCAGCATCAGGGCACTGCAGCAAAAGGAAGGGCACTCTGTGTGCTTGCATGCTGTGGGGCGTTGTTCTAAAAATGCCTCTTCCTGTGGTTTGGCTCACTGCTCTATCAGAATAATAAAACAAAATAACCTCCCAAAAGCCAATAAACAAACAAAGAAAACAAAATTTAAAAAATAAATAAATCAAGAATCAATCTTTTAGAAAAATTCTGTTAATGTTCAACCTGGAGACAAAAGCTGAAACACTCAAGAGGTGCATCCCAGAGCCATAACACCCCAGCAATAATTAAAGGGAACATTTTTGTATTATGGCACAATATAGTCATGGTGTTCGGACTTGTCAAAACAAACAAACCATATTCAGGGAAATCTGTGGTACAAAAGAGCTAAACAAATTATGGGGTAGAGGCAAACATGGCCACACCATCAGCATTCAAGGCCTGAAGAAAAGAGTGGAAACTTTCATGGTCTGAATGCGGGAGTGGAAAAGCTAATTGAGCACAAATGAAAGGATCTATTACGGCTGAAAGAATAAGTGAGAGTACAGGCAGGACAATACTCTCATTTATGATTCAAATATCCATGGATAGTGCAGTACAGCTTTAAATACAATTTACAGCCTTGATTACAAATGACTATGTGCATCAACTTGGAAGCAATGCAAAGACTGTGAGCGGGAGAAAGAGCCTGCGTTGTCAGAAAGGAAGGAGAAGGGGATAAGTGACGGCAGAGCTGGGCTGGACACTCAGAAGCAATTGGAATGTGCAGAATTATGAAATAGGGCTTTTAAAAACCTGAAGATGAACTGATCAGTGGGCAAGAAGGCTCACATTTAGAATAACCAAATTGCCCAGTGATAAGATTATAAAGGGAGATTTATGTTAGATAATCACAGTGAGATCAGGGGCAAAGGAGTATCATTCTGTCCCTGTGTCTTCCAAAAGCAAAATATAAATATATGAATGTGGTAAAAATAATAAGTACTGGAAATGAAGAGCAAGGACAGGCTCTTATTTTTATGGAAAGCAGAAGCAGCAGCTTTTTTTCTCAGCCTGCATGAGACCCAAAACTGACCTGAAACCACCCAAGTTGTGAATTACTTTCTACCCAGAAACTGCCTGTATCCTCACTGCCTTTTTTTTTTTAAAGCTATGTTACGTTTTATGAGCCAAGCATTACTTCTGTTAAATTTCCAAGAGTTGGAAAATTTTAAATGAAAATTCTTATGAAAAGCATAAAATTATTTGGGATTTATAACTACAAAATTAGCACTGGATGGACATTGGCACTAAAGACAGCGCACCCTGAGGTTCCACAGGCTGTGTATTTTCATATTTTTTCTATTCTACATCCATTCTGAGCTCCAGCTACTGCGTACTACAGCAGCTAACAAAAGTCAGGAAAATGCCATCAACCCTTCACAGGTCCCACTTTCCCAATTCTCCCAGAGCCTGTCTGAAACCAGAAATTCACTAAAAAGGTAATGGTGGTAGTAGACCTCAGTGACAAGGAGACAAGCAGAAGCAAACAGCTAGGTGAAGGTGTGGCCTTCACACCTGCAGGAGGACATCAGTACCTGAGAACTCAGCCCTGCCACACTTTTCACTAGGATTGGCTGAACAACGCAGGTAATTACTTTGCATCGACCTGTTCTCCTAGGTGGCCCTGAGATGTAGTTTCTTCCAAGTGGAAATCGCTCACTCAAGAGTGATCTGTGCATCCAGGACTGTCAGTCTTAATCATAGGCAGTGCACCATGTTCTCAGGAGGGAAACCCAAATTTAAAAAGCTTGAAGATCATGAAGATGCCTTGTGCAATATGCAGCAGTCCCTTGACTAAACCAGATTAAGGGGTGGCTAAATGAAATTAAGGAGAGCTGTACATACCTCCCTGCAACATCCCAACCCATTCCCACTGAACGCTTGTCAGAATCAGTTTTCAAAATTTACAAGTAGCGAGAAAAACCAAACATTGGGAATTACCCCTCCTCTCATAACCAAAAGATTTCTGTAATTATGTACACAGGAGACTGGAACTGTGTAATGAGGAGGAAGAAAATGAGAGGCTTCTGGTGGCTGATTCAAGACAATGGAGCCCTCATCTCTGAGCCCAAAGAGTAACCACACAAAGGACAAACCCGAAGTCTCTTCTGTTTCCCTCATAATCATTCATTGCAGAGCACAATTGTGCTGGGCCAACTGTATTTTTTCCTTCTTTTTTAAGGGTTCAGGTGGCACCTTTCTTAAGCAAGGCAGTTAGCATGAGTAGCCCAACACAGCACCCTTTCTCCATAGTTATTCATTTTTTAAGGACACTGTTTTTGAATGAAAAGAGAATGAAACTACACGGCGTGCACTCCCAGTCTGAGATAGGGAGTGGAAGAAAATAATGGCCACACACTGCTATACAATTAAGTCTGTCTTGGAAAGAAATTATACTGATGTATTTCTAAGCAATGCCAGGTGGTTTATTCACCAAATAATGAGACACTAAATTAATATCAAAATTCTTGACGATTGGTAAATGCTTACCTTGGACTCTATATTCCTCTTTTCAAGAAATGGTTTGCTTTGCCCCAGAGTTTTCTTAAGCAGCTCCCCAGCTGTGATTAAAAGTAACTAACAGTGGTCTGAAGGCTGGTTAACTTACACTTGTTTAATGATACGGCTCAGGGAACTGCAAGTGCACCTGATGCCTCATTGATTTAATAAACAGCTTCAGCCATCAGAAGACCTTGTTTTTAAAGTCCATAATTCCCTTCCAGAAACACACACAAAAAGGCCCCAAACTGCTGTAGTTAACTTTTCTCTACTTGATCACTGCCCAAAATCCTATCAGAAAAAAATAACAATTAAATCTTAGCTTCATTATTTGCAAGAACAACAAAGACACAGAATCTTTTCCCTGACAATGCAGAAGGAGGGAACACAAGCTCTGGGAGCAGGAGGTGGCCACGTGTGGGCAGCAGCACAGCAAGGACTGGTGATGTCCACAGCCCAGCACAGAGGACCAAAAGAGCCAGGCTGGCTCCAGAGCTGAGCAAAGAAGGGAGGCAGGCTTGTAAGTCAGGAGGCTTGTGCAGCCTCTGGGCTCTGCGCATCTGTGGACAAAGGACTTGAGCAGAGCTGCCTCCAACTCTTGCCCAAGTAAAAGCTGGTGGGGCAGCCAAGGATCTCAGAGCCAACATGGCAGAAACTCGCAGGGTCATCCCATGTCCCTGGGGTCAGAGAAAGACCAGCTGGTTGATCCCACTGATCACCAGGAAACTCGATGTTCCAGCAACAGCTCTGTCCCGTGGTACAATCCCCACCCTGTGCTGCTCCATCTTTGCGAACTAGAGAGTGCTCCAGCTCCAAACAGGGGGACAGGACCCCTCCTGTACAGGTACAAAGCAATTTAAATAAACCTGAAGCTGCTAAGGGCAGGCTGCTCACTGTTCCCCTTGCTGCACTGACAGGGGTGGACACAGCCTGGTGGGCTGGGGTGGACACCAGCACCCAGCAGATGACAGCGTTGGGATGTCACTCAGGAAAAAGGCTTTAAAGGAACAAGCCATCTCAGAACTATCAGCAGACAGCAAATAGAGCAGCCGATGGATTTTGCTCTCCTTTTTTTTTGTCAATTTAGGGAGAGAAGCACATTATAAAAATATTAATAATGAAAAAAATGCTGTGAGTAATAATTCTTCGCTTATGGTTTCTCCTCCATCAGAATTAGTATTGCTTTGACCATCTCTGTCCGAAGATCGCTCCCATTTCAAAAGATGACTGTTCACAGTCAGAGATTCAGAATTTCATTTATGTGAATACAAATTGATATTTATGAAAAATCCTACATCTAACGTACATCTGCTAGAGTAATTTTCTAGAATATTCCACAAAACTCTAAACATACTGAACATCGCAAGGCTTCTCAAGAAGAACTAATTACAATGCCCAAATTAATATTTGAAGAAAATCTTGAAGCAATGGCTCTGTTCTCATTTAAATATGTGACTACTCTCTTTATAATGTGCAAAGCATTATAACCACTTATATATGTTCCAAGTGATATATTACAGAGTTGAACCTACATTCCCCTTCTTTTGTTCTGGGTTCATAACCTTGCTGTATTATCTTCCATAACTCTATAGCTTGCTAATGCATAATTCAAGCTTCTCTTATTGACAAAAGGCAGCAGAAAGAAAGAATATTTCAATGCCACTTTCCCACGTTGATAGTATTGCTTTCACTTCAGCTGATATCATTTCCATACTAAAGCCAAATCTTTTAAAGTACATTAAGTATCATTTCCATAGCTTATTCACAATTGGTTCACTGGGACAACTACATCTGTTTACCTTCATCTTCTGAGACTACTTTATTGCAAGATTTTTGTTGAGTTTCATTGTTTGTGGGGTTTTTTTTGTTTTTTTGGTTTTTTTTTTGAAGTGGGTTTCTTGCCAAAAGAAGAAACTTCAGTTAAAACATTATGCACTAATGTATGACATCAGCTTCACACTAATCTCTTGATTCAACTAGAGCTTTGCTTTAGGACTAGTGTCAGTTTCCCCAGATGCAAGTGTGGAGCAGAACCATTTTGCCATCATCCTGCAAACCCTGCTCTAATCCCTTCCCTGTAAACAGGCAAGTATCATGTTCCCATGCATCTCTGAGTAGAGGTCAAATTTGTCCTTACAGTCAGCCATGCATCTATGCAAAAATCCCACTGATGTTAATGTAGTTCCTTCAAATACACACGGGTGGGAAGGAGAAGATAGTTTGCCCATTTTCCATGTTGGTGATGGATACAGAGAACCTCAGTGGTTTTCAGCCTCCTCTGAGAAACACATTGCCTCCTTCCAATGGTGCAAAAGTGACACAGGCCCACAGATAGAATAATCATTAAAGGCTCCAAGAAACAGCCAAGTATCAACCTTTCCTCATCACTGTCTGGGCGGGTTAAGACTGTCAAATTCTTATGTCTCCACAGACAACTCAGTTCAATGTCCTGTCACTAGAGCATTCTTTGGAAGCCTAAAAAATAACACTTCCTTTACAGATGGCTGTAGGGCAGCCACTGTCCCAGCAGAGAGACTGTCACCACACCCTTCATACAGCCCCTGCTGTGTGTGGCTCAGCACACTGTGCTGTGCACAGAGCTGTGGAGGCGAGGCTCCTCTGCAGCCTTCCTCCCTACCTGTGCATTTATCTGAGATGTAAAACCCTGCTCTCACCTCATCTAACTTGCCCTCGGAGGCAGCCTGGGCTCAGAGAGCAGCCAGACTGCCTACACATGGCACCTGCCCTTGTCCACCACCCAGCCACCATTATTTGCACCATCTCTTGGCTGCACTAAGAGCAGAGGTTTGGGCAGATCGGCTGAATCCAGGAGTGCCAGGGCCCATCCCCACAGTAGGTACAACTTTTAGAGCACAGCGTGTGTACCCTGTGCACTGCACCTCCCTTCTCCAAGCTGCACCTTCTTTGCCTCGCAGGCAGCTTAAAGGCATTCAAGCAGGTAAGTGCTGTGGTCAGAAGGAGAATTTGCCCCCAAGGCTGGTGCAGCATCACTTCTGCATGGCAGCCCACACGCAGCTTTAGCATCAGGAAATGTCACTTAACATACAGTACCCACCAGAGACAGACACCTACCTAAGATTTACCTACTTTATGTAATGAAGCAAACTGTAATCTTACAAATTATTCTGCCAAAAGTGGCATGAAAAAGTATCAGAGGAGGCCCTACAAGGCACCTGGGCTCCCTGGAATCATATTTACCAAACCAGTCTCAGTAATAACACCATCTAGCTAGATTTACAGCTCGGGTGCTTCTCTCTGTGCCACCTCAGCCACTCACCTGTTTCTGCAAGTTCAGCTTCCTGAAGCATTGCAATTCTGGCTACAGTCAAAATGATTTCTCTAAACTTAGGAGCTTATTTTTTTTTTCTAAAAACTCTCAAAGACTCATTTTCTGCAAAATACTCAGAAAACACAGCTAGAGAAGCAAAATTCAGGTGGGTTTAATGGTGCCTCCAGCTGTGCCTCATTTTAAAGTCACTGTTTATTCAACAGAATCCATGCAAAGGAGAATTAACTCAAGTTATCAAATACTTTAAATGTCATGGTCTGAAAAAGTAGCAGTTTAGAAGAGTAACTCTGCTGCCACTTGGACTATTCCCCTTCTACTTGCCTCACCTTATAAGCCACGGGATTTCTCATATCATATGCTGCCAGAGGAGACAAAATGAAAATAACTTACATAATTTTGCAGGGTATTCCATGTGTCTAACCCTGAAAGCACTACTATTTTAAGGGGTAGCGTAGGAAATGGTGCTGTGAAGTAAATCAGCAGCCTCGCCAGCAGCAAGTAAAAGGCCCTTGTAATTTCTGACACTTGCTCACTGCCTGTCCTTCCCCCTGGAATTTTGCTTGGGTCTGCCTGGATTTAATTCCAGCACTTGCCCCTGACCTAGCTCAGGAAGTTCCTGCAGCTGTCATTCCACCAGAGATGACCCCTAACCAAACACAAGGATGGCTTAACTTGCAGAGGATGAACATAGAGCTGCAGTGAACCTCTTCAGAAGATACTGCCTGGACTCTCAGTTGTTCATCACATTCAGGGTCCCCCCAGAGAGGCCTGAACACCTCTCCAGATAAAGGAGCACAAGGCTTCTGGATACTGGGCTGCTCCTATTGCACGGCTGGTGCAAAACAAAAAATCCCAGAACACAGCTGTGACAAGATACCCTCCTCAGTGACAGGGCTGAGACACCAATTCCCTTCACACCTCTGTCCTGGTGGATGTAGCTCTGGGGATGTTAAGACAGCAGAGTTTCCCCATTTGTGGCTGTGAGCTAGGAAGCAAGCAGGTCAGGGGAGGGAGCCCAGGAAGAGCCACGCATGTGTGTCACTGCTGGGGAAAGCAAGTACAGGATCCCTTCGCCACCTGAGTGCCAGCAGGAAGCCCTCAAGGCACAGGGATGGTGAGCAACCAGAGACTGAGGCCCCAAGCAAATTTCCACATAATTCCCCCTTCTTGTTAGCAAATTCCCCAAAATCTGTCTTTGTACCTAGAACTTAGAACCTACCACTAGACCTACAGTTCCTAGAGATAAAAAACATGTTTCATGTCCCACCTGCACTAAGCTTCCTCCTGTCCCTCTAACACAGGCAAACACTCCCCAACAAGGACACTCGATACTTTTGTCAATATTTGACAAAAAACCAACAAAACCATAATCCTGGGAAAAGCCAATCTTTCCCACATCCATAGCAGGATTTTGCACATTATCAGGAGCATGGCCATACAACTGATTTGCCATTTATTAGGACAAGCAGGTAGGAAACCCCAGTAGAGGGGACAGGATTCGGCAAGCTCCTGATGTGAACTTCTTGAAAACAGAAAACTCTCCCCAGCTGCCTGTCCCCACTGCTGCTTTGGAGGTGTCACCTCCTCTGTGGTGCAAGCAACCACACACATCTGTGTTCTCTGAAGAAGGAGAGGAACACAAGGAACAAACATTTGGGAAAGCAGTAGCCAGCAAACTGGTTACCATTTTACATCCATGGTCTTCTGTGGGTGAGGTGACTGCAGTGACCTCACACTGCTGGCTCCATGGGGAAGAACAGACCCAGTGTTCTGGCAGCAGCACCATGCTTCTTGTGAAGACTCACAGTAAAAGCAAGAAATGCTTTGGTTTGTGACCTACCTTCACCAAGGGAAGTCCCTCACACAAGAACAACCACGTTTATTGGAGCACTGCTCCAGCATTCTGAGACAAACTGCAGACCTCAGAAACCACCACTGGATCGTGAACTGTCCCAGGCAAAGCACAACACTGCCCTGTCCCAGAAAAATAAGCTGAATTCTGGGAGTAAGATGAACTTACTCCCAGAATTCAGGGTCAGTGTTCCATTTATTTTCTGTCATATCATAACAATAGAATATTCAGAAGACAAAAAAATATTTTTTTCTCTGCTTAGTAAAACCTTCTGAGGTTCCTTTGGTACTTTGGGTTGATGATGATGAAAGATGACAAGCACAGCTTTTCACTTACAGAAAGGGAACATGGGTAACTCACATTTTCTAAACTCCTGACAAGTAACTCACCTGACGACACAGGAACAAACACATCAAGCCATCTGTACCAATCTCACATGAACAACTTAAATTTGAGATACAAAGGATTTCACAAAGGAAAGAGCAAACTGTCTGAAACCATTTTAATATTGGACACTTTATCTTAACAGCTTTAAGCATCTCCAGCTCTTTTAACCAATATACTACAAGGGATCTTAAAACATTCTGTATTACAGAATGCTATCCCAATGTACCCTCTAGCACCCTCAAAGGATTGCTCCAGTTCAGCATCTGCTTAAAACACTGAGCCCTCTTGCCTGCCTTTTTTTTTTCCCCTTCCTGCTTGGGGCTAATCAGTCTACATGTTTCTCTAGAAGAGCAATATGCTTCTCAGATTGCCTTAGGTATTGGAGAGACCCTTCAGTCCACCCTCAACTACTCATAATTCGTTCCACCTCTGGTTCACCCATCAGTCAAGAAGCAGAGATCAAAAAAGGCATTCGTTTATTTTCTGTCAGAACATCATTCAATCTAAGAACATTTTTGCAGAGTAAGATGATTCACTGAGATTAAATTATGTGCTTATTTTCAGAAGTTTCCAATCCATCTTCCCAGAACCTGTCTGCACATTCCTCCTCACTTTCATTTGAACAGAAGCCCTCTGATATAGGCAAAGAACTCCTCTGATTTGGTTTCAGTGATTCTGTTCCATCTCCCAATTCTTTTAATATCTTAAATTTTTGATTTTGACCTTCTTTGGCAAATTTTTCACTCAATGGTGATTCTCCTCTGAACTTCTCACTCTACTTCTGGCCTCTCCTTGGTACTGTTCTCAGCTTCAGCCTTCCTCAGAGACTGCTTTCCATCTACTTCAATTTCAGAGGGTCAAAACTTAGCCCTTTACTGATCTTTCATGGGCTTTCTTCCTCTTTCTTATGGCCCTGTCATCAACATCCACTGCAGTGTTCCAACCCAGAGAGCTGGGAACAGAACAAACCCCTGGTCTGTGTCTGCTTCCTACTCACAATATGCCCCTTCCTCTCTCACTAGCAAAAGCATCTTCTACTTTGACCAATAACTGGTGGTCAGTTTGAAAACACTTGTTTATACCCAACATACCTGGATTCTTTTTTTTCCCATGTACTACTTACTCTGTGACTACAAGCCTCAAACAAAAGGGCGTTATTTTTTTTCTAGTGTTTTGGGGTGGTTGTGGTTTTCTTCCTCCCAAATGCAGTATTAATAAACCCAAGGGGAAAAAAAAAATTGCAACAGCTCCTGTATACTTGGAGATAGCTAATTATGCCATGAGTACAGTCCCTCTTGAAAATCCCAGCATTCCCAGAATCCCATGGAAAGCAGCTAATAGGGGATCATGTCTATGCTTTCAAGTACCTTCAACTGCTTTACACCACTTGCTGCTCCAGAAACAATCATTTCATAATTTGTAAGAAAAAACTGAAGGGGAAGGTTTTTTACGTATCAACACACTCCACTTAATTCATGTTACCCTCTGAACAGCAGGACTGGGCTGGTATTCCTTACCTGCAAGCTCTCAGTGAATCCACTTGTGCTTTTGTCTCTGAACACTGGATTGCCCTAAGTATGGGGTTCTCAAACGCAGCAAAAGAGAAAGGAGAGAGAGCACAAGTGGAGCAGACTCTGCAATTCAGTGCTTTGCACAGAACCGCTGGCTTAAAAATAGTGACTTTCATGGAGGCTGGGAAATTCAATTTGTCATCAAATGCAACCTTTCCCCCAATATTCCAACACATTTTACATAGTAAGAACCAAATGGAGAAGTTACCTCTTGCTTTGTTCCAGGTCTTGTGACAGATCAGTTTTTCAAGGACAAATCCCCACCTACGTCAATGAATTCCACCATTCCTGGTGGAGCTGCTGAGATACACAAGGTAACTCAGCATGGGACTACGGTAAGGAAGAACAAAACCAAGCACAGGCCTGGCCAGAAACTCTTTGGGCATGAGATGGAGCAAACAGTGGGGATGCACTCCCACTAGAATAACAGGACTTTGTAAGATGGCTCCCAACATCACGCATGCTCTGATGCCTCCAGTAGGATAAACGAAGACACCACAGCTCCCCATAGCATGAGAATGAAGCAACACATTTACAGGTCTTACCATGAAACCTGCAGAGTATCAGTGCCTGGAAATCCCCCCAAGTGAGAAATTTGTATCCTACAATCAATAGCGAACCACTTTTTGCACCTACCAGCAGATGCTGTTTTCTAAAGGATAATACCCAGTTGTTTATCATTAAAGCTCAGTTTTTCGATAGGACACAGGCAGCAATTTATGCTAAGGTTTATCACTAAGGCTTTTAAGAGGTTTTAAAATACAAACCTAAACACTGTCTTGGCTTTCCAACTGGCTTAACTTTTTGTAGAATGCACCCATTTATACACAGCATTTCTGACAGAAGAAATTTCAAGAATGCAGCATGGTGGCAATGTAGCTGATCAGCCCTGTGGAGGAAGTTTCTCCAAGTTGGACTTTCGGTAGGTGTACAACGTTCAGGATACAAAAATACTCTGGTGGTCTTTCACTTCAACCATGATAAAAGAGATCTACACTTTAAAATAAACCACACACAAACCAGAGAGAGAGGGAAAGAGAGAGAGAGATGGCAGATACACTGAGAATCTGCAGTGTAGATAATCAAACCCTTTATTGTCTAAGTTACATTAGACTTGCAACACCGTAAAAACCTGTTAAGAAGAAGAAACAGTAGATTGGTAGAGGTAGTAGAAAGTCCCTGTAACAGTCATAAAGGGGCTTTACAGGAGTGTGTCACGCCAAAAAAACTTACCACGTTGCTTAAAAGAGCTGATCAAAGCTCATTTGACTAAATAAATAAGAACACAACTAATTTTAAATACTATGGTCTAACTAAAATAACAAATCGATACAATACAACAATAAAGAAAAAAAACCCAGAAATCATGGGATTCACTTTCAAAAAACAGATGGTCCTTAAGGTTGGTTTTCCCCCACCCACTCTTATTTCTTGATTAATT
Organism: Cinclus cinclus; assembly: GCF_963662255.1. NCBI lineage: Eukaryota > Metazoa > Chordata > Aves > Passeriformes > Cinclidae > Cinclus > Cinclus cinclus. The sequence goes on along the minus strand of NC_085046.1, from coordinate 93,550,019 downwards.
AAGTGAAAATCTCACTTCTGTGCTATACACAGCATATAATTATTTAAACTGATTTTCCCTACTGTTGTTCTTCATGAAGCTAAATTATGATTGTAAACTTTGCTGATTAGTACCCTGGTAATGGCAGTGACAGCACTAGGTTCTCTGGCAAGGATTCGGGAAGAAAATTCCAGAAAGAAGGTTTTGGCTCTAAATATTAACTCAGATTTTCTAGTTCAGCTTGCCAAAAAACATACAATTTAAAAAAGAGAGAAATTGTACAAATGTACACTACACTTTTGTGCCATGTTGGGTATAAAAGAGTTTTTAATAACTAAACCACAAACAAGTAGGTTAAGCAACTAGCTTTTGCGTATTCCTGAACTGTCACCATTACTTTTTCTCATGGAAAATATGACTCTGAAAAGCAATAAAACAAAATAAAAAAGAAATCAACAAAAAAAAAAATCAAAAACAAAGAGAAAGCTAGTGCAAACCCACAATGATAATCATTAAGCAACACAGCAAAACTTTTTTTTTCTTTCTCTTTTTTTGGTGTACAGTGGAATGTGTCTATGCGACCTCCCTCAAAATAACTTCACAGAACAGTTAATTACAGTCACTTTTAAGTACTTGCACAGACATTCCTAACTACACCGAGACTTACAGAGAATTCTGGTTTACATCTCGTGTAATAGCATAAGGAAAATCTAGTTTAAAAAAAATAAGTAAGAAAGTTAATTTGCATTGTTGCAAGTGTTGCAAAGTAACAAAACCTGTCAAGTAATTTAAAATGAGTAACAAATACTATCCAGCCCAAATTACTGACTAGATTTTTTTTAAAAAAAGCAACCCCCCCTACCCACCTGTTAGAACAGAACTGTTAGAACAGAAAGATCACATTTTAAGGTTTTTCCTGCCTTTTCTTTTTAAACAAACCTTTTGTCAGAAGCCCATTTCTACAAAAACAGCACTATTCCATTACTGTACTAAGTAAACTGTGGTCTCACCTGTATTAAAGGTTAGCATCATTTCTGTACATGTAAAATTATTGCTTTTTTGAAAAATATATTTAGCATGCTAGTTGTTTTTAACTCCATTTCCTGCCTTTACAAAATGTTACAATTTAAAAAAAAAAAACTAGTAAAGCTTTTGCAAAAATTTTCACAGAACATTTTCTTTCAAGGCAGCAGTAACTTTTGATAATGCATAAAATTATATGTGCAAAATCTGAAACTTTCAGAAATATTACCATCACACATAGTGTCACAGCAATAAGAAAAGAAAATATTTATATCTGTGGAATACATTTTTAATTGCTTACACTGCATGGTTTAACAACCTGTTATGTGCCACAACCCCACCTTGAAAACTTGCAGTTAAAGAGTTACTGTAGAAGAGGTATATAAAGCCTTTTTTTTCTTTTTTTTTTCCAACACCACCAGTGATCACCAAGTACAAGACATGACACATTTATATGAACATTAACCTGCCACCACAAAAGAAGTTCCTCGTCTTTCCAGAACGTCAGCAGGTCCAAGGAGGAGTGGCAGCTGGTCTGTTGAACCAAATGCAGGAGGAGAGAGCACCTTGTGGCCCCAGGGCTCCCCGAATCCCTTCAGTGACACCTTTTCTCTTCTAAACAGACAGATCAGCAGTGTTAAGACAGCTGAATGCTGTATTTTTTCCTTTTTGTTTTTCATTAAGTGAAGACTTCCTTTGTGACCAGGTCGAAGAAAGTAGCCCTGTTACAAAAAAAGGTCCTGAGAGTAAAACACAGAAGCCTGGTTTTTTTCTTAGTGTTCAACTAGCTTTTCTTTTCCAAAGCATAATAGAAGCTTTTCTCTGGAAGTGTTTCAATTTCCATATTCACATACTATTAATGGTGCACAGTCAAGAGCAAGAGCACTAGAAATGCAAGTGGTCCCCAAACTGTAATGAAACAAACCATTGCAGAACGACGGTCTTTCTCTTTAGTCCCTTTAATCCTTCATCAAGCATTGCTTTCTTAGCACCAAATGCCACCTTTTCCCTAAACCCCCCCCTTTCTTCCTCTCTCTGTTGCTTTTTTTTTTTTTTTAATTTGCTTTTCAGCATGACAGGCAATGGCAGTTTCATTAATTAATACTTCTCCAGCCCTCGAATCCACTGCTGTTTTTCAAATGCATCAAATAGTCATTGTGAGCATCAGGGAGGTTTTTGTTACAGTGCTTAACTTCTTCATGCTGTCCAAATCACATAAAGTTTAATTTTTCCAGTGTCTCAAACTTCTCTTGATTAATATAGATGCCTTGTGCCGCCACAGCGCTTGCCAACTCCACTGTTTATTACAAAGGAAATAAGGAACCATGGGACTGATTAGTACATCAATTTATATATATCTTGTGTAGCATCTTCATTTATTTTAAGATGATTAACAGCACGGAGGCACCCCCCTCCTGGCAGAGCACTGCTCCCAGCCTGTGGTGCACAGCAGCTCTGGGTGTGGAGATGGCTGGCAGGGGGATGGATGCTCTGGAGCGCTGGGGCTGCTCCGCCCGGGATCTAGGTTCCCTTCCGGAGATGCAGCGTGTGGGTTGTGACCTCCGTGCCGCCGTGGTCTCTCCCCTGCAAGAAGGACAACATGGGGAAAAGCTCATTCTCACCCCCGCTCCCAGGCATGACCCTCCAGCGAGTTCTGCCGGCATTCGTTACCCTTTATTAGCATCATGTACATTCATCTTGACCCACCACGTAAGAACACTTTGGGGTTGGTTTTTTGTTTTTTGTTTTTTTTTTTTTTTAAGCATCTCCACCAAGAGCAAAGAGTGTCAGGCCCATATAAAGTCCCTAATGGACTAGACCAAGAAGTAACAGGATCTGGTGGAGCAGTTCAGAGAAGGAGGGAAAGAAGAGGCCTCCAAAAAGTGGAAATTACGTGCTAGCCAAAAGGGATTCACAACTAGATCAGTGCTTTAAAAAGGCTGAAGTTTGAGGTCACAGAGGCAGCTAAATGAAGAAAAACTGAATTCTTGTGCAGGTCTGTCAAATGCTAAGGCGGCTTTTTTCCCCCCTTGTCATCTTCCTTTTATTTTCTTAGACAATTTTCATGAATAATTACCACGTTGAAAAAAAAATAGCAGGGATATTCTAAAATCAAGTGAAATTAAAGATAACATCATGAATAAGTGGGAGCCTGCAGCTCCCAAGAAAAGCTTTAAAATGACATTTAGAACATCACTGTCGGAACAATGCAGTTTACAATCCTGATCCTGAAACAACATGGCAAGATTAATCTTACATAAATGCATTATCCTTAAGCTAAAGTCTTGATGAAGTGAAACAGACCATTTTAAATTAATGCAACATAAAATACGGCACCCATGTAAAATCCAAGCAAGTTTCAAGCTGTGCCTATGGCAGCCCTCGAAATAGCTAAAGAAAAACCAGCTCTGGTTGACATAATGTATTAAGTGCATCTCTTTTGTTAATAGATTTAGAAAATTCCTAATTAAACCCGGCCCAAGATTCATGACATTTACCAGTCAAAGTTTGGTTTTAAGTCGGAAAGATTTGCAACAAAATTAAAGAAAAAAAAAGCTGCTGTACAGACTGCAGTATATTTGAAATGTAGGAAACAGTAACTGAATGAGAGATGTGATAAAACTTCCTTAGTTGGATGCTGAATTTCCCGCAGTAAACTAAGAAAGATGCTTTACATTTTTGCACGGCTGCATCATGCCTGAGAGACACAGCCACAATTCCAGGAGGAGGCATTCATCACTGGAACGCTTCGTATCCAACCAGCTCCATGTACACGGGGGAGCACGGCAGAGCTTTGCGGGGCTGGGGAGGAGGGAGGGAAGGGGAGGAGAGGGGAAGAGGGGAGGGGAGGGCAGGCACCTTGCCCCACTTTCTCTGGGTGGGAACTGAAAAAGGGGTGTAATTAGGGGCACTCTTTTGGGATGGACGGCCTACGAGGTGGTGAAGGTGTGCCCTGCATGTCATGGACTGCACACCACAAGGGATCCAGGAGAAGGACAATCCATCCTCTCCACACCTGCAAGGACAGAGCAGAGGGGCTGAAGGTGGTGGCTGGCTGGGCCCCTTTCAGGCACAGCTGTGCTCCCTGTTTCACTGGCAAACAGGACCTAAGCTTCACGTATGCCAAAACCCACCCAGGGGCTCATCCTCCTGTACTCACACCATCCAAAGGTATGGTTGGATTTTGAACCAGCTGATATATAGAGCTGGATTGAATTCTTCCCGAAATAAAAATGTTTTCCATTTTAAAAAGCAGGCTTTCTTCACTTTCAGAGAAAAGCAGCAGATCTTTACGTGAAACCTACAGTCTCCAAGCCAAAAGCTGCTCTCATAGCAACTTCCAGGGCTTTTCCCCAGTTAACAGAAAAAACCCAGTTTGTGCACATGTTAATATGCTGGAGACAGATCACTGCATGATATTGACATAAATTGCAAGGAGCACAGATACCACTGCAGTTTACTAGCAAGGGACAAGTGTTGGGACAAAGTACAGCTCCTAATCCTGTCTCTAATGTTCATAAAGTAACAGACATACAGTACATGCGTATTGTACAGTACAGATGCCAGTACAGCAGCCTCCACGGTTCCTTGATTGTTTGCATTATAATCTCCATATGTATGAACGAGACAAATTAGGTTGCCATTTATTTGTTCATTATCTATTATTTTGATTAATGGAATTCTTGTTCTCAGAATAACTATTTAAAAATAACATTTGCAATAATGAAGACTGAACTATTAATCATGATCTTTGGAAAAAACTCTGCAAGGAACTGGGGCAAGGCGTTTCACATGAACAAATGTCATAAACAGGTCTTCTAACAGGCAGTACTAGAATTTTGAGTGCAAGAAAACCCAAACCAGCCAAACTCAAAAACCAACAGTTTAAGTAACTTTTTAATCTGGGTTATGTTTTTTTTTTGTCTGCTCCCCTTCTCTGTAAAGTTGCTTTAGGACAAGCAGAGCTATAGTGTTGCTGGACTATAAAAACATTACAGGTAACGTATGTCCCCAGCTTTTCCCCCTAGCTCCTTTACAACACACACATAGAGACATGTATATAGTCTTTTCTTGATGGTTCTTTCCAAACTTGCTATCCCCAGGTTCGGGCTATTCACATTTATGCTATTTCAAGTACTGAATGCTGCAAGAAATATTTTTAAATACTTATAGTGGAGAAAATAAAGGTTTATGGACTCCTTAATGAAGGGTCACACAGTAGGTACATTACCTACTGCACACCTGTCTCTTCAGTGAACAGGGCCCAAAAACTGTGGTGTCCAGGGCTGTTTCACAAAAAAGGCCAATTACTGCCTTCTGGCATGGGGAAAGCTTCAGCCAGAGAATTCAGGATACCAACAGTTCAGGTTTTGTCCCTGGAATGCAGCTTCTAATTGATTTTCTGTAAATAAAAGGCTGTTTTTCTGGAGAGGACAAAGGTTAAGAGTTTTGGGGATTTTCCTTGTTTCACTCACACAGCAGATGGACAACTTGGTGTCTCTGGCTCCAGTGCTGCAAATATGGTTCATGTACATATACACTCAATTAGACAGAGCTCTCCCTCACTGCTAACCAGGAAATCATGCCCTTTTGAACACCCCATTTCTTGTCCCTTAAAATCTTTAGAGTGTATTGATTGACACTGGCAGAGCATAAACTACATTCCTAAAGTGGGCCAAGTTGTTATACGACTTTAAAAACACAGAAGGAGAAGTCAAACGCACAGAGTGTGCACATTAGAAACTGCTACCACTGCTGTCACCACTGTGAAAAAGCAGGCTCCAGACTGACTCCTGCACCACTGGGAATTGGACTTCTGGCTGCAGCATCAGGCAGTGCCTCTGAAATGACCCCACATTTTAGGTGAGCCTTGCTTTGAGACATACATGCTTGCAGGGCCCCTTCTGAAGAGGAGCCAGCTTTTGTCTTGCCATGTATTTGCAACTGGAGTTTGCTCCCCGAATTCATGCCTGCTAAATCATGTCTCTGGATGTTGCTTAAGAGTATTCCAAATTAAGATGCATATTCAGTGTGGATAAGGAAGTTTAATTATGTATATACTGGGATATTTAGCATTTATAAAAATATTCAGAATATTCAGTATGTTTAGTATGGCAGCTTTTCAAGAGAATGTACATGACTTAGCACAGATTGTATTGACTTGGAGTATGTAATGAGCATTTTTTGTCCTTTAGATAAAGAGTAGGAAATATTCCTAACTTCATGGGAAATTAATTTTATGCAAAAATGTCATTTTGTTAGGTTTCTTTCTAAAGCATTCAGGTAGAAATAAGAAACCACAGTAAATAATGTTATGAATGAACATCTTATTTCCCCCATTTTATTTGTATTTCATTGGTGCTGATAACAAAGCGTGAAACACAGCCCAGTGCTAACAGCAGCAGAACTCTGTGTGTTTGATCTTTTTTACACACTCCTATAGGTGACCTCCTTTTCAGGGATGCTAAACACCTGCACCTCCTGTTGGTGGTTCACTACCCTAAAACAAGGTTCTTATTTAGACACCTAAATATAGATTTAGCTGGTTCATTCTTGAAAAAGCCTGGCTGTAGAGCCTATTTTTAACATGCAGAATTAGAATTATTCTGTGATAAAACTGCTATTCAATGTAGCACTGTTGTAAGCTACCGTGCAGGGGGATTTTAAAAGCCCTGCCTAACATTGTTTCCTAAAGGCAACCTTTAGAGATGATCTTCTGGCTGACTAGAGAAGGGAATGGGGGAACCGTGAAATACTAATGTTAATATTTTTACTCTTTAGCAGACTACTCAGGGGAAGATATCTTACCTGTGAGGTGGAAACATTATGTAAAGTGAATCATTTCCACTTGACATCAAAAAAACCCTCTTTCCTTCTCAAACTACCATATAGGTAACCATTGTTTCTTGCTCGGAGCATGTGCATGGCACTTGTGTAACTTGAACTGACTTCACACCATAAACTCTCATGAACAGATCTGTCCCCAATTAAGAAATGAAATGAAGACATGCAGTGACAATGCTTAAAGTGGGAAATGGTAATGTTAACGGAATGCTGCAGGCACCGCTCTCACTGAGAGCTCATTTCTGTGCTTCTGAAGGCCCTACAAGCTGCCTGTGGAGATGAGAGCACACAGCACACCCCTGTGAAGCCCAGGGACTGTGCAGGTGGAGCCTTCTGGGGCAGCACAGTGGCTGCCTGTGACGAGAGCCAGCGAAACAGCAGACAAGTGAATAATCCCACCTGACAGAGATGCTGACAAATTGAGACAAAGGCTGGTACTGAGGAGCAAACAACACAAAAGAAAGGGAACAATCCCTGCAGAAGTGATCACACTGCATCTTCTGAGGAAGAAATACTGAGTGGCATGAGATGAAGCCATTCAAGAAGCTAGCCCCTACCTGGTGTTCTGCTGTGCTGCTAGATACTGTAATTTAATCAAATGCTTTGAAGGCAGACTGGCAGACAGAGAGAGAAAACTACCCTCGCCATGGAAGAAGTTACAACATAAATACTGGTATGACAACAGTTTACAAAGACAAGATTATGAGTCTATTTGTTGTGCAGCAATATAGCCCAAATTACAAAAAGAGTCTGATGTGGTCTGAGCTGTCACATTTCCTTTAGGATAGATACAGCCATTCCAGAATTTTTTGGAAATGTACTTCCACTTTTGACCTTATATTGTCTTCTAGAAGAAAGCCCAGATGTCTTCAGAATGTCATCTCAACTACATGTGAGAGAAAAACCACGAGCATGAAAAGATGAAAGAGTGTTTTAGAAGATGCTTAGGTTTACTACATCTATGTTACTAAACTGATGAGAACCAAAGACTAGCTCAGTGAGTTGGCAGAGCTGCAGTATTTCACTCTGTCATGTTGACTGTGTGTGTCTCTGTTATTCAGATGAGTCCCTGCACAACTGTATCAGATAAGCATCCTAAGGGGAACACTGCAGCATAACTTTGTAGCTACTGTCCCACAAAAGCAAAGCAAACCTTGCCCACAACAACAGCTCAAGTGCTATGCCATCTTGAAAATTTTATGAGAATTATTGGCCACTCCTATGGCTTGGTGTCAATTCAGATGCTCCTGTGTCAGAGGCTGGGTTCTCCATGCAGCCTTTAGGCCAGAAAGATGGAAGGGCACAGAGAAGGTGCCAAGAATCTTCATGAAGACCTATGAACTAGGCAGTGTGGTGGTGCCAAGTGAGAATGTTTACTGAGCAAGTAGGAACCAGTTCTTAAACTTCACAATGTTGGGAGTAACATGGAGATGCATTCTCTAAGCATGAACGAAAACATCATCTGCAATAGTTTGGTAAGACACAGGAGGACAGGGACTGCTGTAATGAAAATTAAACTAGAAGTGAGTATGAAAGGAGAAGTGAGTGATGCTAAAGGCAGGTCCACAATGGAAGAGAAGTGCCCATGAGAAGATGTGCTCTCAAACAAATCTGCCAAGCTGCAAATGGAATGGGAAGGCCCAGGCTACGACACTACTCTCCAACAACGTTAAGATACCCAAACTCTGTTTAACATAATTTTATATATAACATCTTTGTAATGTATAATTCAGAGCACTGAGAAGTGTTTGTTGTGACAAGAAATTGTATACTAGAAACAGGAAAGCACACTAACAGAGTCCGTGGAAACTGGTGGATGAGAGCTTCTCAAAGGCCAGATACTGGTACAAATACTCTTCAGAAAAATACAGACTACATGTTAGTTGTCTTGTTGCAGCAGAAAATGTGTTAATTGTAGAAGCAAATTTCCAGGAATTCTTTATGTACTATCTCACTATTACACGTCAGTGCACATTACAGAGTTACCTATCCCACCAGTCCCCAGTAAGCCAGTAACATGTTTATTTAAACACTAACTACCTGCTTTACAGTTAACTGACTCTCTATATAACAGATTCTGATAAAATGCTTAAAATATTTAAGAGCTAAAAATTAAGCAATACCATTATTATTTACACATGCTATAAAACAGTGTTTTAGTGATGAGCATCACTCTGCAATTTTTTCCCAGCTACCACATTAAAAACCAAACACCCAATTAATTGTAAAACATACTTGTTTTGGGGCATCTGCGGAGGTGGTGTGAACTTCAGTACCTCGGAGTCCATTAGACTCAAATACCACTGTGGGAACAAGGGGGCTTGTTAACAGATGAACATTCAAGCTTCGTTAGTGTGTGTACATTATTTGAGACTATTACAGATTAACCACGTTCAAAAAAAGACACCAGCTACTAGCTTGTGGCCGGAAAATACCAATTTACCGTAACACTTACTCTAAGAGAGTGTGCTAATGGCAGCCTAGGGCCACTGCCCTTTTTAATTCAGACTTCAGCGCTGAAGAAAGCAATCACTGACAACATTAATTATCAGCATATGTGTAAAGGGACCCTCTTCTTGCATTACTTACCATTTGGCTTCTGTCATTTTGCATCAGACTGGCTTATGTATGCATCATTCACACTTTTGAGGAGGAACCTGCTACTCTCACTCGTCTCATGCAATGCTCAGGAGGGCTCATGACACTGGTGGTTTCAGCCTCCTCCAGCCTCAACCACAGACCACCTCAGGTTAAAAAAGGCTGGTAGGGATTTCCCATTTTAGGGCTGACCAGTCTGAGGAAAAATCTCGTTTCCCCACAAAAATGTTCATGTCAACAGCAACGATAAGGGAAAACAAAGCCTTATGTTGTGCTGAAAGGGGTACTTTGATTTCAATTTGTGCTGGTGGCAACAGAATTCATTAGCATATTCATTTCTGAGTACCCTACTCTCTAATTAAAATAAAACATTTGCAAACAGACTTATCTTAAATGAATTGCAATTTTATGGAGTCCAGGCAGGGATCAGGTAAGCAGTATTTGGAGAAACAAGAGCAATAGTCATAAAAATAAAAAACCTGTCTATTAGATTTAGGTACTGGAATTACTTAGGTTAACACAGTATGTGAAATGCAATTCTTGGCATTTTGTTAGCTGAATCTGAAAGCAGGCAAGTGGAAAAGGGAGAAAGCAAGAGCAAGTGTGAAAAGATACCTGCGTGGGACCTCTGATGAGTCCTGAGGTGGCTGGGTTGGGTAAAGCATTTTCCACATTCTCTGCAGACACAGTCTCCTTGGCGTGTTTGTGTCCTGAGCATCCCTGTAGTCAGGAGAGAGGAAGGGGGGGGTGGGGGCGGGGGGGAGAGGAGAGAGGAAAGTTGAGAAGAAAACATTATGCCAGAAGAAAACATCATTAGTATGTCTAATGTGTCATTATGTGAGGCTACCTTCAGGCCCTGGATGACAACTGTCAGCCTTCATCTAGGCACTGGCTGACAGGCCAGGCACACACAGGACTGCAAGAATGCATAAATTACATTGAATTAAAAAAGCTCCCCATGATGTGCCCGCGCCAGGACTGGCATGTCAGGTGTGCGCTTTTCAGAGCAGCTGGATCCACTTCTCAGCCATCACCCAGCTTTGTCAAGCAGTACATCAGGCAAATCAAAGTGACTCCAGCGTGGCGGAGACAAGTCACATGGATAATAGGAAGTGAGTAGGACCAGAGCCCGACTGTCCCCCCCAGGCGGCAATACCTCAGAGACAAATGCAGAGCGAGCGGAGCCATCGCAGACTGATCAAACCTTTCGCCCCTGCCTACCTGCCTGCCGGTGCTGCTTTGACCCCGGACCTCTGAGGCACAGACGAAAGACATCTGTGAATGAAAGTGTCATTCCGGACATTTTGAGCTGGTAGCAGCACAGCAGCCTTCCCCCAGCCCTGGGTAAACATGTTTTCTAGGCCATTAGCATTTGTGGAAAACCGCTCAAACCTCTCCTTTTTCTCCAAAGGTCAGTTTACAGCATCTGACTTAAAGGGCTGGTCTTTGTCTTTTTGCTGCTGATCAAAAAAGACACATTTGACTTTTATTGGGCTTTTTTACTATTAAAAAAAAATCTCTGAACATCATCTTTTCTATTTTGGTAAAACACCCTCTTTGGAAGAAAAGAGTTGATGTTTCCATTTGTCCCTGAAATACTTTGGGTTTTAAAGAAATTCTGAGAGGGATGTCAACAGAAGTGAAGTTTCAGCTTTTCGTTCATATTCCCCCTCACCAGTTACAGCATTTAAAAATAATAAAATTGTAACCAAAAAAGTGGCAACAAAAGACCTTCACACGACTGAAAAATCAACTGCAGGATGCCACAAGACTCATCCAAAATATGGGTACTTTATCTGAAAATGACTGGAGAAGAAGACAGCTGCCATCTACTCTGCTTGTATGACACCAAACATCCTGGGATGGTTTTCACCAGACCATATACTGCAAAGAAATGTCTTGCTGCAAAAAAAAACCCTCCAAATAAACGCCCCACTCACAGATTGTTTTCTCCTTTTATAACAGCACCTCCTGCAGATGGCAGCACAGTCTGCATAATGCACATGAACATTCATTCACAAAAATTAAGTTTCTAACAGTCAAATACAAGATCATGATTTGGGGAAAAATCCAGATCAGGTATACACACACAGAAAACCCCTAAACAAAGAATAACAAAAAAACCCGAAGAAAAAAAACACCTAAAAAATAAAATTTAAAAAATCATGTTAAGTGTTCTTAAGTATCAATGAGAACCCTACTGAACTGTAATGGGACGGGTTTGTCTTGTAAAACAGTAAAGATTAAAGCAGGATTTCTGAGCTGTTATGAGCATTTACTCCTCACTGCCCAGAACTGTAGCTGCAAGCTGGAATGCAAGGCTGAGCAAAGTGTGTGGCCTTTGCAGGAGTGCCATGCTGACTACTGGACAGACAGGGACTGGCAGAGCAGCTTCGTGAGGACCAAGAGAGCTGGGTTCCTCAGGTGATGGTTCTGACACGTTTGGAAAGACATTTAAGCCCTCTATAACCCACGTTTCCTTCTGCTGAAGGGGAATACACTTATCTCCGCAGCCATCACCAACCAGATCCAACAGTCTCCATGGAAGCACCACTCCCACCCATGAGGGAAGGCTGAGGATGCTGTTTGTAATCCGGTGTATAAACACCAAGGGTGAGTGGCTTAAGACTTCCACCTAACCCCGCCCCTAGCACTTAATTTACAGGAGTAACTCAAAAAGCAAGTGGAAAAAATGGATTGATTCCATGTGTATTTGCCATTGTTGCATTTCCCAGGTAGCACCACAAGGCTTTTGATAGTTCAGAGCTTTGAGCTGTGGCTGCCACAAGGAAATACCCCCGTGAGTCATCACTCAGGTTATTCTCTAGGTGAACAAAAGGGGTTAAAGTAAATGAACACCACTGTGTGAACAGCAGTTTGGTGCTCAAAGTTGGTCTCAAAGGAGTGCAAGAAAGAGTGCATCTGCTGCCATAACCCACCCTTTCCTAAAATATAAATGGCACGAATAAAGTAAGTAACCTCCATTAAATGTAACAGTAAGATTCTCTCTACAGCCATTTGGGAAGGAAGACTGGGCAGTGTGAAACAAACCTAGCCTAAGCACAGCAAACTTCACGTTTGCAGCTGTATCGCAACAGCACACATAACAACTCTCTTCCAAGGACACACTGGAATAAACACAAATGTCAAAGAAAGGATCCCAAAAAACAAATGTAGCCACTGGAAAGGAAGTTGAACACTGTACTACCACACATTAAAATAATCTAGTGTGATCCAAGATGACATCATATACCAAAAAAACCCAAGGAATGTCTATCGGGAATATTCAACTAAGGAGAAAAAAACATGACAAATAGTATACCTAAGCAGGATTTTTGGATGTCCGTCATGTCATGATTGCCATATTCACATTACAGTACTAAGGCTAAATGGGATGATGCATACTGACTCAGAGGACTCAGCCTATCTAGAGCCATATGTTATTACAGATGAAGTTCAATTACCCTCCTCTGTTTGCAGTTGGTAGGATCTCGTTCCTTTTGCCTGAAGCAGCTTTTTATTTGAGTGCTATGAAAAGCAGCCATCATGCCAATTGCTTTGGAGAAACATCAGCAACCTGGAAGTTGTATATAAAATGAAGACAAGCTACATTAAAAAAAAAAAAAAGAGACTTCCAATTCTGAAAACTTGATTGCTGTGAAATACTTGGAATGAAAGAAGAGGTTTCAAAGCAGAGATGGACACTAAATAACTTCCAGTTTAAGTGTCTCTAGAAATCACTGCCCAGCAAAAACATTTTGGCAATAAAATCCCTCTTTTAAAAAGCAGGTAAATAGAGACCTCTTTAGAAATCCTATTTTACTTTGTCCTGAAAGTCATCATGAATTTTCTGGTCCTTGCCTTCACTAAGTCATCTTCTATTTCCTAGCTTTTTCTCTTATCCCTCCTAACACGGCTGGGAGCTCATTGGATCAGTACCATTTCTCAGAGCAGGCTGACACAATGTACTACTAAATAATATCAAGGAGGGCACCCACCTGAAGGTACCGCAAGTTGGAGGTGGAACAATTAACTGGTACTTAGAGCAGGAAGTGGGCAGGGAGAAACTTTAGACAGGGATCCACTGGGATTAGGAAAGAAAAGCTGGCTGGACAAAAAAAAAAAAAAAAACAAAAAAAAAAAAACCACAAAAAACCCCTAAGGAACACTGAAACTGTAGTTTTAGAACCTAAGCATACCTTCTTCTGCTTCCTCAACAAAACCCAGGAGCCTTATGCTGGCTGCAAACATCACATGGGCCATAAGCTCCTGTGAAATGATCTGCTCAATAAGTAACAGGCTCCTACACAGCACCACCTTCCAAGTGACTGAGCAGAACTGACAATGAGGTGGTTGAAAGGTACAACTCACTCATGGACTGTGTCAGGCAGGTTCTGCCCTCCTCTCTCCTCCAAAAGGCCCTTCCACCAAGACCTGACCTAACACTCTGGGCTCCTTCCTTGCCTCTACTTGCACACCCCTTCAGGGCACTAGACCATAACTGTCCTTAAGACTACCAGCTTCCAAGCATCCCGGATTCTGCACTGCTTGCAAAAGCTCCATTTCACACACGCTTTTGACAAAACAGAGCATATTATGTCAAGTGAGGACACTGGAACACCAGCCTGAATGTGTGCACTTCTCATGTGGAGTTGATTTGCACGACTTCTATGAAGAGAAGAAGGGTATACAAAATAGCACAGCTTACAAGTGCTGGGACTATGGCTCCAATTCTCCTTCCCTACAGACACACACACATCTCATGTGTAATCAGTCAGTGTGATTTTCAGTTTCCACTGAGACGAACCAATTCTGGCAGATCATCAGAAGACTATGGTTACAAATGCAAATATGTAGGTGCATTTTTATTTTTATACACGGCTGTTGAACTTTTCAGTCGCCAAACTTTTCAACTGGCTATTTGCACAACCGATTTTTCTGCTTATGTGAATTAGCAGGCACATGTTCAGCTCTACTTCTTTTTAATTATAAGCATACAAACAGATCAAAATACTCATCTGAAAAATACCTAGTCGCCTTTGATATGGACAAGGAAGATCTTAAGACTTTTGTCAAGAAAGACAAAGGACACCGACAAGCGATTATCCCTCTGTGTTGTTGGAAGACTTGTTTGCAGACAAAATTGAACAAAACCTCCAAAATAACATCACAGATAAGCCCTGGAGGATGTTTATTTTGCCTGAAGCAAAAAGATGATGATGTGTGCCAGCACCAGCATATCAGGGGGGATCTTCCTGTGACAGCACATCTGTATAACTCTAGCCTGCTTCAAGCAAGAGGACAAAGGAACAGCAGTACTCCAGGTGGAACCAGATACATTTAACCTGCGACAGAAATGTCACACAGTGCACAAGGGGGGATGCTGCAATGTTAAGAGAGAAGTAAACAAACCTATTCAAGCCTATCCAGCAATGATAAAAACAGTGAACTTGTAATCCTATCTGTTAAAGACAGAGAAGGAAAAAACTGGGAAACAGCATGTCATGGCTCTGAACAAAGAAGGAACAAACAAGCTATGTCCTCAGCTATGGAAGGCCTTGTGAAAATCTTACCTGTGTGATCTAGGACAGGGCTGTTGGCACCACAGGTTTGGTACAGTGAAGCAAGGTCCTTTGGAATGTATGTTTTAAAGATATTTAAAATGTCCAAATGTTTCTCATGCCCATCTGATCCCAGATCCTGTTTGCTGGAGTGTAAAGCCGGAGGAACTCCCACAGCTCCAGGCTGAGGCTGCAGCACTGGACTGGCTCGGGCTACCGCTGTGCAGTTTGCCATTGTCCTCATCTCATTCCCAGCCTTCATGTGAGGCTCCCTCTGAGGCACCGACAGCTCTTCGTGTTTAGGGTACTGCTCACTTTTACACAGAGGATGGTACTGCAGCGGGGGGTTGTATTTGGCCTTCATGGCATCGGATGCACAGTGCTTACCTGGAGAGGCAAAACCAGTACTCCCTTGGGGAACCACATACTTTTCCACTTGCTTACTGTTGGTGGGCTGCGTGCTAGGCCTGGATATGACTGTCTGAGTAGGTGTTACACTTCTGCCATAGGTTCCCATTTGCATAAGTTTGGAATTTGCTTCGTATTTGCTTTTTTGTTGCGCTGCCATGCTGTACTGCTCCTGGGAATGGTTTAACTTAGGCTGTCTGTACCCATCCAGACCTGACACACGTGAACCACAGTGGCCGAGCGCGTGACTGTCCTTTGATGGATGTGTGCTCCCGCACTTTGCGGCCATCCCGACAGAAAGAGAGCTGGGTTTGGAACCTGGCAACGCACTTGGCACTTGAGTACGTGTAAATCTGGCAATGGGCAAAGGCTGGCATTCCTTACCACCAAGAACAGGAGGGGGGCCAGTGCGCCCACTCCTCGCCATAAAGACCAGGTTGGTTTTAATACTCTTGAATCCGTTCTGTTGAACCCACGGGGGTACCATTGAGTTACAGCTGATTTTGTGCAAAATTCTTTTGTGCATCCACAGGACTTCAGGGTAGTAGGTCTTGTGACTGCAGAAAGGACACGGATAGACAATTAAAGCAGCTTGCAAGGATGTATTCAGGTATTTATTGCATGAAGTATCCCTTGTTGATTTTTCACTCAAATCGAGTGGAGCTATCTCTAGAGCTTCAGCACCTTTTTCTATCAGAGGATGCTCCCTGTGCAAGTCTAGCAAATGTTCTCTAGCACGGCTAGCCTGCACTTCAAGTGATGTTTTCAAGTCCATGACTATGTCTGAAGATGTCTGGCCCATACTCGAAGCAAGGCTAGCAATATGACTGGAGCAAGGAAGCCCTTGGCTGTGATGAAATACTGGCATCTTTATGTCTGCAGAGCCTTGGTATTTTGAAAAGGGCTCCTTGATGACACTCTCCAGTGCTGACACCAGAGCAGGAATCTCTGGCTTAGATTTCCTGGCCTCATTTTCTCTGGTGTTGCGGCCTCCCAGCTTTGGGAGCTCATCCAACTGAGATGTTATCATTGGGGTTTCCTCTTCAGGGAAGTTGCAGTGGTATGGCTTTCCATCTGAATGGGACAAACAAAGAAAACATAATTGTCATTTTACACAGAAAGGAACCCAAAAGACAAAGCAGAATTCAAGATTAGAATAGGATACCAGGAGAAAAAGGAAACTTTGGTATTACTGTGGTAATGATGCGCTATACACCTAATGTACTGTACGAGCAAGAAAATCTTGAAATAAGACACAACAGTTCAATTTACTTTTAAAGGTGACTGTGGAGTCTGGATAAACTCTCTAGTACTGCATGTTCATGACATTTTCAAGGAAAAACAATTCTATAATATATCCATGTTAAAATTCTGGGACTGCAGGAAAAATAAACCAAATCTGCAACCATTTAATGTTTAACAAAAGCAAAGATAATGGAGTCAGATAAAACTGACCTAGTTAAAGGTCTGTCAGCACTTCCATTACAAGCCCCTATTTTCAAAGGGTTTATAACTCAGCAATAAAAATTGGCTTCACACTGAAACCAACCACATAAGCAGGTATAGCATACAGAATAAACTGCCCACTTAAGGGGGACTTTTGCAGTGGCAAAGTATAAAAGATGAATTATAGAGGGTGTAAATTTTGAATTTCCTGTCCTTTAGTTTAAAGCGGGTATTTTTCCTTTGGTTCTTTAGATTTTTTTTTTCCTTTAGATTTTTTTTTTCCTTTGTAACATATATTTATGTTTGAGTCAAACTTCAGGAAAATTTTGTGACTGCTCAATCCATAGGAAGATAAGAATTCAACATCTCAGCTGTTTAGATTACAGAATTCAAAACACACTTTTAATTTTCCTTATTTTCTTTTTCACGTCTCAGCTCTCCGGAGTAAATTTATCCATCTAACATATGTCCTGGAAAGGGAGCATACTGGCCAGTAATTAAACCTGTTTAGGGTGAAAGGGAAGAGTAGGATTTGTTTTGCTAGGAGTGTGGCTACATCTGCCTGCTCTCCTGATGCTGACCTCTGAGAGCCACTGATGAAGCCAATGAATCCCTTCAAATCAGTTCACAGATCAATTCCACAGAGATTTTCATCACAGCAGTAATGCTTACTGCACTGAATCCATTTAGCATGTAACTGAATTGAATCATCTGACAAACTTTCAGTTTCAATTAACAAGCAGTTAATGAGCCACTGCCAGGCAAGTGTAAGGAGAGCATGCTCCATCTAAAATGTCACCAGTCCAAAGTGATCACCACATCCAGAGGAGGAGTGAGAAGGGGAAAGGAGTGAACTGCTCTAGAGCTGCATATCCTCTCACATCAGCTCAGAAAAGCCAGCCCTCCAGAAAATCGAGCGCCGTTCATTACTGCAGAGCAGTGCCACGGGCATTATTCTGCACGGCGCAATGGAAGAGCCACACCGTTGGCTGGAGCTGCTCTGAACATAAAGTCTACTTAGCCTCACCTTCAATTCAAGCAAAAACATTCTTAAGCTTTTGTTTAATTCGAGGTAATTAGGTTAAAAATAACCCACAGATTTGCAGCCTTGAAGGGCTGAATGTTCGCTCTGCTAAGATCACTTTCCTTTCAAACTCTCCAAGGCAATATTTTCCAGGGGGAAAAATCCTCACAACCCAGAAACTTGTTTTCCCATGTTGCAGGCAACAAGGTTTTGGGAAAGCACATGCCCAGTACTACTAGCCAAATTTACAGTTTGAAACAAAGACACTGCATGCAGCAGTGAAATCTGATACTGCACATCTGTGTTGTTTTCAAAGCACATCTGCCAAAGCCCAAAATACTTATGCCCTTAAATAAAATTGTAAGGCTTCTCTTTATGATCACAAGGAGCGGCTGCTTTGATCATTGTAGTAAATAATAAAGCAAAGCAAAAACAAATCCTTTGGTTGCAGCAGTATTGCCAGCTCCATTCCAGGGACTACAGAGCTGGGAGGCTTCTTGGTCCACCTGTGCAGCTGTGATGTGGCATCAGCAGAAATCTGCAACTCCCAGCTCTGCATACCTTCTTGCTTGGTCAAAATCTATGTACCAAGATGCTTCAGCAAGGAGGATAAAGTCAAACTGCTAGAGATGGCACTTAGGTCGCGACTGTTCAGTTTAGGTCTGTACTTGGGGAGAGGAGGAGGAGGAGAAAGAAGAGAGACAGCCCACAGTCCCATATGCGTCCATAAAGCCTGGGACTGCAAATTTTGAGGTGGCTACAGTAATTTTTGCCCTGTTTCCTAGTGCATCCACCTATGAAAAAGGGATTTTTTTCAGGTGGAAAATGTAACACAGAGCAGAAAAATGATGAAGGCATTTCTGACATTATAGGCCTGCAGTTTCCCCAATGCTGTCAATGCATTAGATAAAAATTTTTAAGACTATTGCAAAATACAACCATAAGCTTCTAACACCTCTTCAATTCCACTGATGCCTCGCAAGAACAGTAATGAGCATACTAGGAGCAATTTTAAAGCTTAGATCAGGAGGCTCAATAGCAATATTTGTGCTAATTTCTCAAGTTGTACTTTAAAAAAAAGACAAAACAACAACAACAAATGAACAAACAAACAAAACCTCAAACAAACAAAAAACCCACACATCCCTACCCCTACTTCCCAAGATTCAGACAGAAAAAAGTTTCACCTGCAGGCCAACTCAGACTTCTTTATCAGTACAAAGCACAGCCTATGCTCTTCCCTAGTCCCATCCTGCCCTCTATAGGGATCCAAAACTACAGATCTCAACACCCAGACTGCCTCATGCCATCTTTCCCATCATGGCAGGTGGTCCAGGCTGGGCAGTGAGCAGGTAAAAAAAGCCAGGTAGAAGAGAGGATGCAGGCAAGAGCATGAGAAGACTGTAAGCATACTTAAAAATATAGGTAAAGTCTTAGAAAAATAAATTAAATTTATTTCTGCCTGCTCCCAGCTACTTGCCCCAGCTGAAAAGGGGTACTAATAATCCTTTTAAATCACTGGTACAAAATATTGTTCTAACCAGCCCAGTGCAGGCATTACTGGCACCAGAAACTTTTGAAATTTTATTATGGCCAGGTCAAAGCAAAAAGCCATGAATGAGATGCTTTCTGCTTGATATCCAGGGACTATAACTCATACTCCCCACTGAATGAGTTCTTGGATAAGCATGCTCTTGCTTTTATCCTACAGTCTCCGTCATCTCCTTATATTTTGTCTCAATTTCTTTGTTTCTTACCCCAAACAGCTGTTTTTATCTGTTGTACTTTAGAGTGATAAAGGTCCTTTCGCTAAAGGAAAAGCGTTACAGTTTTTCTGTATCACAGATACCCGGGCAACAGCTAAAGCAGAGGACTTTTCCAAGGTGCCTAGCCAGGAGGTGGCTGCTGATGCCATCTCAGGACTTCAGTCTGGCTGCAGCTGCAAGTATCAACAGCATCACAGGCCACAGGGAAAGCAAAGCAGGAGAGTGCAAAACGCTTAACTATATGAAAACCATGGTCTAGAAATACAAGAATATTCAAGGATTTGAGCAGCTCCTCAGAAATACACCTAATTCCATCAGCCAGTTACTCACATAAACAGATAAAAGCAACTCCCCTTCTCCCCATACACATATATCCCTCTTCTCTCTTTCTCCCCCTCACATGCATAAACTCCACTTGTTCTCTTCCCAGCACTGTTTCTCTACAAAACCGAATTTCAGCATGGGCTGCACAGCTGTTTTGATTCATGAAGCTTCCTATAAAGTAAACCAGGCTACAAGGCTGAGGACAATGAAATCGTGATTTCTATTCAGAAGAGCGTAACTGGCTAGAAATTGGCCCCTTTTCTGGCTAGTGTTACAGCACTAGGAGTCTAAGGAAAAGGAGCAGATGTGGTGTGTTTGATTTTCAGTAAACATTTGATAGTGATTTGCAATTTGAGATGAATACTGTGGCTTGATTTGAAAACTGACTGCAAATAAATCATGATAAAAGCCAAAGGATAACAAGGGAAGAAGCTGCAACATTGCAAAGACCTGTATTAGGTCCTATTTCACTTCGTATTTTCTTTAATGTTCCAGAAGAGATTCTAGACAGCATGCTAACTTAAATCTCCAGGAAATATCACATTTGGAGGAGCTGCAAAAATAATGGGGACAGGAAATAATGCACAGGGACTCTGAGAGAATAGAAATGCAGTCTGAAAATAATCAAATGAGATTCATTCTGGGGAAGAAAAGGAGGCTAAGAGAAGTGAAGGAAAATGATCCAAAAAACATCCATGCAGTGGGAAGGCAAAATCTGTGAAGAAGCAATATTGAAAATAAGTGATGTTACAATAGACAGCAAGTTAAGTATGAGTGTACTAGATGAAGTTCTTCAGCTTAGCTTTCAGAAATACAAGCACACATAGTAAAACTACTCCTCTGAAGAAGACCCAATGGCCATGCTGGTCATACTGGGTTTTGAATATATAAAATATATTAAAAAGCATGTATCAAAAATGTATCAGTAGAAATAGATACACAACATAATAATGGGCACTACGCAAAAGCCCACAGTAAGCATAATACAATGGGACCCAGCAAGGGAAAAAAGGCAAAAAGCAGTTTTGCAGCAGAAAAGCAGGCATTTTATTCTGAGAAAGGAAGGTTCAACAAAAACAGCCCATCCACCCAGAATATCTGTGCAGATCTCCAGGTAAGTCAGGAGGAGTTCAGAGAACTGCCACAGGAAGGTAGCCCACCAGAAAATGAAGAGTTTCCCCACATGGCTGAAGGAAGACAGAAGGGTGACAGGCCAACGTCTGCAGTCTCTCCAGGAGTTCAAGTTCCAGAAGAATTATGTCATCCTGAGCACTGGAGTCTATCAACAAAAATCAGATACCCTTGCACACAAAAAACTCATGATTAACGGAAAGTAAAAGAGAACACGTATTTGCAGCCTGAGGAATAAATGTTAAGGGAAGAGGCAAAACACCACTTGGACTGTAAAACTTGTATGGACAAAAACATTGACAATCAACACATACAAATCCATCTTTTTCATGAGGAGGCAGCAAGCATGAGTAACTCCCTCCCCTTGGCTCTACCAGTGCAGCAAAGCAAAACCCTGCATTAGCCCAGTATCCTCACACTGTAACTGCTTCACAGGCACATGCCAGAAAACTAGCCTTCCCTTCATATTAATTCCAGACACACTTAGCTTAAAAAAGGACTCTTGGAGCATTCAACAGTGAGCCCATGACACTCCTTCACAGCAGGTTTATCCTCTGAGTATAGCTCAAGCTGTTCAAAGAGACCTGGTATCTGTTTTTCAGAGGAGGATTTGTCTTAGCTGAACCATGCCCCCTGTTCTAGCTGCTTGTGAGTCAAGTTTTTATACTCCACATGCTGTCCACCACCTCCCCTGCTTTCTGATCCAGTTTTGTCACTCCGAGGATCCCACGTGGTGGCATCACGGGTATGAGGTGAGAGACAACTCCTACAAACCCTCTTAGGTTTTCTTACAGTACAAGGCCATGCGCCACGAGACACTGGGAAAAAAAAGGTTATGCTGTTTTGACAGGAGATACAGCTTCTCATCTGCAAAGCTCCTCTTGCTTTACACATTTTTAGATGTTTTGAGGGACTCCTCCATGAGCTCCCCAGTAATTCAGAGAAAGTGAAATTCAAGGACTAGACTGGAGCACTCAGCACCACAGGATGGGGTAGGTTAGCAGGTAAGAAGGTGATACTGAGGGTAGAAAGCACACAAGCAACTAATACCCTTGCTTTCTCTCCAACTAATTTTAGAATTGACGGTGAGTGGTTTTGGCTGAGGTTTCAGGTTTTTAACAGGGCAGAAACCCAGCACAGATCTTGAGGCTGGCAGATACAGATGGTTTGTCAGTCAGACGGTACACCCTGTCCCACAGAGGTTTCCCTTCAGCTGCACAATGGAGAAAGGAGAGAGTAATGCTGTTCCACAACACAACCCAGGAGCACATGGAAAGCAAGTCCCAGGTGCCCTGAGAAATCCCAAGAATCTGGTCATGAGCAAGATGCTTCTGCTTTGTATTACACTGCTTTTTTTTCTTATTACTTTTGAGTATTTTCTTTCTCTTATTTTTGTTGAGGCTAATTGTTGGGTAGTTTTACACTTCCATACAATCAGCTATACATTTCTCGCAATACTATATATCCTTAGCAAATATACCCAGGTCATGGGTTTACCAATCAGAAGTACCAGCCCTTTGGTACAGTTTGTATTCATTGTCTCCTCATTCCCCTCTTCTACATCCAAATTTTAGTAGTTTCTGAAATGATTTCCCACTGACTTTTTAAACTCACAGCCAATAATTTTAAGCAAAGCATCCTGATGGGAACTCTCTACTTTCTACCAAGTATTTATTGGGGAAGAATGATGACTATGAAAACCTATGATCTCACAAGTACAGAGGTAAGAACTTCTGATTTGTTCTTGCTTGCTTGGGGAGGAGAAGAGGGGGAGTGGACCCAGAGTGAGAAAACAGTTATCTGATGAAAAGAGTACAACAGTTATCTGATTAAAAGAGTGCAACTATTTTTAGGCACTGTCCTGGTTTTTGACCAGGACAGGGTTAATTTTTTGCAAAATCTTGGAGGGAGTATGGTCAGGACCTTATTTGATACCACCTCAGGTCATTGCTGGGTGGAGGGGAAAGGGACACTTTCTCACTGCTTAGGAGAAGAGAGAAACCTGGAGACCAGACAAGTGCTCTATGTTTTTGTTGTTGGTTTTTTGGGTTTTTTTTGTTTGTTTGTTTTCAGTGTGAATAGTTTATCTGTCTTATACCTCTTATTATTAATATTGTTTGTGTTTGGTTTTTTTTTAATCTTATTTCTGTTTCCAGTAAATTGTTCATCTCAATCTGTGATTTTTGCTTTTTGTCCTTCCAATAGGAGGGGAGGAAGAAGTGACCAGCAGCAGCATGATGTAAGTGGGAGTTCCAAATTGGAGAATAACATTCCTAAAGCACAACAGGCACCCTGGAGTAACAAAATTTAACATCTTTTACACCATTTACTTCCCAAACAGTACTACTGCTGTTGCCACATTGATTACATGACTAATGGTTGGTGTCTTTAATTCAATTTTTTATTACCATTTTTTTTGCTTCCCTTTATTTCAAAGTCCGTTTTTTTCCTTCATTTCACTAACTTTACCCTCCTCAATTTCTCACTTTACCTGCAAGTTACTCATTATCTTCACTGTCAAATGCATCCTTCCAAGACCAGAGAGTACAAATAGCTGAAGGGCCCCATTGCATTGCTCATTTCCTTTCCTCTGCAGAATTGGGGAGACATTGCAGGGCACAAAAACAGGACAGGACAGCCGAGCCCATCACTTCCAATGATTCCCAGTTGCCATTTGACTAATCTCTCCAGCAGTATCCAGTAGGACACCTGATACTTATGAAAATAAAACTCACAAAGCTCTTACAATCCAGACAGCAAAAAACATTAATACGTGACCATCAGACTTAATAAAGCTTGTTCAGTTCTGGACTGCACATGTTGAGATATATTAATTATTTTAGATTATTAGTGTTATCATTAGAGATACTACATTAGTTTTGAACTTCAGATCTGGAATGTCACCAAAGTGAGTGTAAAAAAGTACAACAATTTTAGTTGATTACATTTGAAACTAAACCTTTTAAGATAAGTGAAATCTGAGTCTGAGAACATTAACAGTACAGTACACAAAAGACCCCTCTCTACAAAGTATTCCCTAGCTCAGTAAAATTACAAATTCATCTGCACAGCAAAAATACTTTAGAGTTATGTCACACTTCAAGATCACTTTTTTTTTTTCCAATAGAAAAAGGGGGTTTGAAACCATCCCAGCACAGCTACAGATGCAAATGCCAGCAAGGTTATTGGAATTTCAAGCATAATCAAGAGAACAGGCACCAACAAATTAACCAAGAAACTAAGCTGTAAAGGGTATCAGCTCCAAAATGTCTCAGAGTGAAGTGCACATTGTTAGGTACTGGAAAAACAATCCTGAAAGTTCACAGTGAACTTTTTCTCTCCAACTACTTGCCTACAATGTTTTTTTCTTTAAGAATATTTGGCTTTGTTGTTATCTGGGGCACTGATGCTACAAGCCTTCCAAAAGTCAACTGGTTGAAACAGCAGATCCATGTGCAAATTACTCCAATATCCTCTTGCACAGTATCTTTTCATCACCCTCAGCTTGGTATTAGTGCACATCAGGTGCAAAAACCTTTGTAGGGAACCCCAAACACAATCCCTCTTCTAGTGCAGATGCTTTGGGATCTGTCTCCCAGGTATCAGCCCTTCCAGAGGCAACAGAGACATGGGGCTTATGGAAGGAAAGCATCCACAGCAGGGCATGTAATGAAATGAAAGCGCAAATGTGGGTAAAATGGCTGCTGCTGGCAGTGTGCCACAGACACAACATTTTTGGTGTTCATCACATTTCTCTGCACCTCCTCAATGGCATTCTTTTGGTAAGTCATGCTATAAACGGCACACAGGCATATTCGGGCAGTGGCAGAGTAGTTGAGACTTACCAGTCTCTTCACCTGTGTATTTCTCACAGGTCTGTGAGCACATTCTTTGCCCAGCAGCAAGCAAAAAGCCCCACAAAACAACGTGTACTTATCTGCAGGTGAAGCTGTAGCTCCTGTTACAACACCCTAAGTGCCTTTTTCACTCTTCATCCATATTATATCAACCCAAGGGTAGCTTGGTTGACTTATCTTAGAAGCTTAGTAGCTTAGAAGACTTTACTGGGCTTTCACTGTTTGAGAATAAAGTTTGTCTTTTACCTAGAGCTGAGGGCAGGTGACACTGGTCTGATCAGTTCTACAAAGCAAGGCTGCCACTAAAGCATCTGATCCCCATTCTGATGCCACATCCTGCTCACATCCCCAGCACAGCCCCTTCTGGGACCTGGGACTGGACTTCCTGGTCATGGCCCATAATCCTTTTTTGCCCTCTGAGCTTCAAGAGCATCCTGACGTCTTCCCATCTCACAGAGAGTTGTTTTAGCTACAGTCTGGATCCTGGAAAAAGGTGGAGGAATGGCAACTACTTACCTAAAAATTGTGGGTAAAATAAAGGGCCAGAGGAATACATATACAAAACCAATACAGACAGGTGTTGAAGGGGCTGCTTGCCAAAATGAAACTGTACAATTTGGCATTGCCTTAAATGTTGCTGCTCATAATATACTTAAAGAAAATTATGGGATATAAAACCCCTGGAATGCTCTGCAAAATTAGGAAGTGATTAGGCCAGATAATACCAATTTGACTCTTAACACAGCTTTGTTGTAATTTCAGAGTAAATACAGCAATATAGTAGTACTGGTCCAAACCCTAGGCAGAATACCTCCAGTATGTTATACCTCCCAGCTGCTGCACATTTCTCTGTGTGTGGCCCTGTCTGTGAAGTTTGGTGCAGATAGATGGGGGTAAAAGAAAGGGTCTAAGACCATTAACACAGCAGGATACATAATTAAATTTGAGAGGGCTGGATTTGGGGAAGGGCTGCTGTGTTGTTTTTTTTTTTTTGTATTGGTACTTTTCTTTTAGTTTAAAGGAAGAGAAGCACAATTGCCTTTGATGTATCAAAAATACTTGTAGAGGAGATGGAAAATTATGACTCAGATTTTTTTAAGCAAGTGGCAGCTTGCCTGTACAATCCCTCCACACACAGATCCAAACAGTTGTAAATCTTCCTGGAGATCTTCCCTTTCATTCCAGCAGTCAGATTTGCCACAATGTCTGCTCCACAGCATCTTCTTGACCACCACCTGTTCATCTTCCTTCAAGTGCATTAAGGAGGAAGGCTTTCCAGGCCAGGACTGTGGACTGGCAGCCATCCCATACAGCTTAACATTCCTCACGCAATATTTCATTTCTCCCATCATTTGTTAAGCATGGGTAGCATACTGCCATACATCATAAAGCCCTTTACTATAGCTACTCAATCTAAAAACAGAGGGTACAGCTGTGCTGTCAGCCAGCATTCTGCAGAAATACCTCAGCTACAGCCAGCAAGCCCAGCATGCTAACACAGGCAGCAGTCACAGAAATAAGGAGCTCTGCATGACCTCCTCTACCTTGTTTCTCCTGCTGAAGGCCATGCTACCATGCCTGGTGACTCTGCTAACAGACTTAAGGCAGTCAAGAATCTCTGCTGTGCATGTCCATCACATAAAATACAGGAGCACATGACAGAAAGGGGAACTTAGACTGTAAGTATTACACAGATTTAAAGACTCGGCAGTTATACAGTGCTCAGACAGAAAATACACTTTCTTTGGCTTATTGTTTTTCTGGCTTTCAGGAGAAAGAAGACTGAAAAGAGAATAGAAGAAAATAGGGTCAGACTAGGGAAAGAGTACACACTATCAAACCCAAAACATAGGCTGGACAGAACTATGATTCTTTGACCACCGCTGGAAACTGGATGGAAACTGGTGAAGTGCGACATTGCTGGATCATAATTAGCTCCATTATGTGGTGCTGCAAGCACATGGCAGGAAAGATGAGGGACCAAGCCCTGAAGAGTTTTCTCAAGGTAGAAGAAGGACCCATGCTACTGAAAGATCAAAGTTGATTTAAACAGATCTGCTCTGGATGGACCACAGGGAACCAGGGCTCCTGAGGAGGATGTGACTGTAGGCACAAGGGCAGCCTTTGGCCGCATGGCCAAAGCCACTGACTCAGTACCCACTGCAGCTGAATTGCTCCAAAGGTACTGTCCACGTGACACAACCTCCAGCCCAGAGCCAGAGAGCTCAAGAGAAGAAGCTGGAGGTGCCAAACCCAGCTCCCCTGTAGCTGCCTCTGGCTCAGCATGGGCAGTGTTTGCCTGTTTCAATGGCACAGGACAGGGGTGTTTGCAGGCTGGTTAATTGCTTGGAAAGTAGCTTCCCCTTCCCCTTCCTTCCACTACCCTCCCTTTACACTAACAATGACAATGGAAAGCACTTCCAGAAAAGCAAATGGTCTTTCAGACCTGGCTTGAAACAACTCAGTGACAGGCTTATGCAGATCACTAAAGGCATCAGCCACTTACTAGCAACTTCCACAATCCCCTTGGAGAGCTGATAGACAAAGGAGGCTGGAACCTAGCACCACCAGCATAGCAGCAGAAAGGGTAGCTGTCTGCAGGCTAAATGTGCTCTAAAAGGGATTTGGAACTTCAGCATTTTTCCTGACACTGCTCCTTGTATACTGAGAGGTAAATCTGAGATCTCATGAGAACACCAGAGTTCTGGGTACACTTACATTCTTCCTTTTAAAGTCTTACTATTCTGAAAAATGAGTAAAGGGGAAAAAAAACAAAAAACAACCTTTTAGAATCACATTTAAAAGATTAAATAAATACTAACATCTATTAAACTCTGGTGGAAGAGACAGAGGAAGTCCTCTGTTTTGGAAAGAAGTCAGATGAGAATCATCCCAGGGTACGTGATGCAACTCAGAAAGGTCAGGAGACAAGAGTCACAAAGATATCTTAAAAAGAAGAACCAGCTGAAAACTTGGTTTAATGGATCTTTCAAATAATATAAGCTTTGTTATGCTAAAGCAGGATGGGGAAGATAAATCAAATCCATTTGAAAAATAGCAATAGAAACACACTTAAAAGAAGCTTCAGAGACAATGAAACTAATTCTGCACCTGTGAGCCATGATTATTTATATCACCACCTCATTCTAATAATAGCTGTGTGAAAATGCTAAAACATTATTAAATCTGAAACTAACTACTGCATGTAGCACATAGGGAGCTTCTTCACTTTCCAATTAGCACCAAAACTTAAGCGTTAAAAGCAGCAGAAGCAAAAGAAATGCTGAAAAACACTGCCACAGGCTGGCTTATTTTGGAATTTCTCCATTTCAAAAGGATTAAAAACAGAAAACCAAACAACCAAATACACACATCCAGAATGGCAGGAAAATACTTCAGATTTAGTTCCTTGCCCCAGCACTCATTTTATTGCATTTCTTACAAGTGAGCAGGTAAGCTTATTTAAGGGAAACTTAAAAACTTAGGTTTGATAGTAAAGAACTTCACATGTACCTGCAGCATTTTGCAAGCACCAGTTTGGGTGAGAGGCTCCATTAACCTCACTGGTATCTCTCACCTCCATATTGAGAGCAAGCCCCATCAAAGATCCCTGGGCCTACCGTGGGATTAACAAAGGAAGATTTTAAAATATTGATGACCAGTTATATATGAGGTATCCTTAAACAGAAGAGATGTCTGATGTTTCAGTGCAAAGCTTGTCTGCTCACACATGCAGACCTGGCAGGATGGAAGAGCGTCTCACTGGGAACAAGGAACAAGCTGCTCCTTCTCTTGGGCTAGGGCAGTGGCTTGGTGTATTTTTGTAGGAAGCAGTACAAACACCTCTCCTCTTAAGAAGTTTAAGTGTTAATTATTCCCCGGTGTTAAGGACTTAGACACCTGATTTTTTTGGAAGCTCAGGAAGGCCATCTGCTTTCCCAGCAGCACACAATAGGTGAGAACAACTCTACTGGGGAGAGGATGCACTGGGGAGGGATGAGGGGAACTAAGGTAAGCAAACCACCCTCACCCCACTGCCCCAGACGTGTATCAATGGCAGGGTCTGTTTTTATGCAGGTAACACTCCACGGGGTGGGGGGGGGGGGGGGGAGAGAGGAAAAGAAAGAAAGATTAAGTTACTAATAAAGAAAGAATTCCTCAGATCTTGGATATCGCTTCCTTTTAATTTATCCATACCCTTCTGTTACAAATGGCAGGACGCCACCCATCCCAACCACAGCTGGCCCCTTAAAACTGCTTCCAGACAAAAATAAAACTTGTCTACAGAAGAATGGGCTTACGAAAGTAATCTGGTTAATTCCGATTCTTAAATAGTAGAAAATCATACAGAAAAACAGATGTTTGCCCAAATATTTCCTAAGAGTGTGTCTATGTGTCTCCCCAGCATCACCTCATGAAAAAGTATTTAGTACTGCTGGCAAAGATACAGATTAGGCACCCGTCACAAAAATAAAACTGTTTTGAAAATCCTTCTCAAAGTCAGAGTCATTTTAAATCCGTTCACTAAGAGGCATTTTATCCGCAACTTAATCCAGCCGCGCACCTGACTGCGCACAAGATCCAGGTGATAACCGGTCCTCATGCACAGACATCGACCACACCGAGCCACCTTCAAGCAGCAGGAACACCCAGCTCCAAAGGGACCTTGGTCGTGCGGGAGGCTCCACAGCAAACGCGAAGCCCGTGCCGGGGGTGCAGCCCTGCGCTCTCGGCGCTGCTGAGCTCACACCGGCACCTCCACCCGCGCACAGGTACCCTGCTCTGCTGGAACCCCAGCCCAGGGCCCTGCTGCCATGTGCAGCACGCTCAGGCTCCTCCCGCCACCGCCGCAGCTCCCCAAAGAGCCCAGGGACGTCGATGTGCACGGGACATCCCCCTTGGCAGGAGAGCTCAGGTATTTTCACTGTCACTAAAGGTGCAGTCGTTTTCCCCGCATGCCCATGTCAGCCCATGGCTCGGCAGCAAGCACGCACCGGGCAGCCGCGGGTTGCTGAGCAGGAGAGCAGACCGAGCAAGAAGAGGAAGAGGAGCAGGAGAGGGGAAGGGAAGGGAGGTGCGGTGCCGGCCGTGGCCGCCAGGTGGCGCCGCCGCCCAGCGGATGATGGCGGAGCCGCTTCCCAAGGCAGCGCCGCCGCCTCGCTGTCTCCATTGGGAGACGCTGCCCGAGCCTCCCGCTCCAAACCCTACCCACGGCCCAAGGGCCCCCACGCAGAGAGAAACAACGACAGGAAAAAGAAACAAAACAACCAAACAACAGAAATCGCCCCCAGAATTGCCCTGCCGTCCATAACCAAATTCATACGTGTCATTCCGCCTCTGTGCACTGGGGACACAAGTCCTTTGGCGGACAAGTGCGGGGCTCCTGTCAGAGCTGCGGGGCAGAGAGAGGCTCCATCCAGTGGCAAACGCTCCCCGCAGGACTGACCGCGGCTGATGAGGTTGATGATGACCCTAGGTCAAAAGAGTTTGCTGCCATCAAGAAAATACAGCTGCGTCGAGTCCAATAACTTGGGGTGCAATTACAGAAAGACCAAGGGTTTTCTATATAATGAACTATATTATCTAATTTTTCTTTTTATTTTAACCGAAAATTCTCTTTATTTAAATAGTTCCTAACAGGTTAATATGGATCACTTTACAAGGAAGCACCATGTTTGCGGATTTTAAGGGAACCTTAAAAAAACCTTAAACAAAACCTTTAGCAGACGCATTCTGACTTTTGTTCACTGACCCTACTATGTAGAAAAATCCCTGTCAAAACAGGCCAAAGTTTGGGTGCTCAGCAGTAGGACGAGGTAATGCCAACCTCTACCTTTCTTTACAGTGTACTTCTTGATGCATGGTAATCAGTTAACCCACATGTTCCTCTCCGCAGGAAAGGATGGCTTGAACTTTCCTAGCGCAGCCACTGGGGAAAACACAGAAACACGGGAGAAGGGAGTACAAAGACCTCACAAATGCAAAAAACTCTGCCTGCCAAGTGCTAATTGAGAGAACATTCTTGCCAATTAAAAAAAGTGCTCTGCCAGTGGGAGAAGCTTCACTTAGAGCTAACAGGAAAGTAAACTAATAAGCAGTAACTCGCACAAGAAAATAGGTATCTGTGGAGATGGCAGCCGACATTTGCAACCAGGTCAGTTTTAAACTACTCCAGACTGCTGGTTTGTGGTTACAGGAAGGCAAATTAGGATGTCGCAACAACACATTATTAAATTCAAAATGTTTGGAGCGTGCACGTGAATAAAAACTTCACATTTTGCCAAATGCAGCAAGGAAGTATAAAAGGCACAATATTGTGTTCTGAATTCAACTTAAGACAAAGACCAGGAGAAGGATAAGTAGAGCCAACTCTATTCTCAGGAAAAAGAAAATAAGTTCTTTAGAGGAAAGAGTCCTGAAATGAAGGCCTAGAGTTTTTTTTGAAGCAATGAAGGATTTTGGGGTACTCCTATTTTATGGCATTAAAACTTACTTCATATACTTTCATTCACAAGGCATAGCATCCAGGTAACATTTCATCATGTTCTGCAGAATGTGGAAACTCTCTGCCACTGGGCACCCAAGTGCACTCAGTTCTCTGGCATTTTTGTTTTCAATTCCAGCTTATGAAGAAATTAGAGCAAACCACTGACTCTTCCCTGATGCCTCACTTTTCTATTTTACTATCTGGGAATGGAAAGCAACAGTAGTCAAGTCACAACATGCAGTTTAAGGATGTTTTAGCAAAGTTCTACAAAAAGCAGCACTTCCAAAGTAAATTCTCAAAAAAGGTGTCTTGGTTTAAAGATTTAAGGTTAATTCACATTAATTTCTTCATTATTTCAGAATGGAAGTTCCCTGAAAAATATAAGAGTGTAAATGAGCACTGAGCTTAACCAGGGACTTTCCAAGGCTCAGACATAATTTTGTGTACTTGTTGATGATACTGGCTTTCTCAAGCTCACTCCTGACAATCCCTTCTACAAGAGCCTTTACAGTTTTCTTTTGTCTATAATTAAGAAATTCTGCACTACAAGGTACCTCCTTTCATTGCTTTTGGGATGTGCAAGAGGGCTTCCCATGAGAAGGAATCCTTGGCACAGTTTCTAGCTAAGCCAGGTCTGTATTTAGAGTCCCTGGTGTGAAAGCCACTCTTTCTTAGCAGCATGGAGAGCTCAGCAGCAAGCACTTTCTGCCAACTATGAAGCTGAGTCAACCTTTCCATCTCCTCCACTAAAGGACTTTACCCCAAGAGTTTTCTCTTTTGCTCTTCCCATCTGAATCTTCTTGGCTGTCTTTCTGTATTTTTTTTAGCCTCTGGAAAAGCTCATTACTTAGGTGCAATGCCTTTTACCTTTATCCCAACTATAAAGATATCTTCTGGACCCTTTTTCCGCACATCCTTCCAGCATCTTTTAAACACACCCTTCTTGCTAGTCATTCTTTCTCTCTCTCCTTTTTTCTTGCTCCATTCTCTGCTTCACAAGAAAAAACACTTATCTCAGATGGTTTTGTAGTTAAAGACAACGAAAGGCATTCCAAGCCACAGTTTTTGGGTTTACTACATACTTTAGTCCCATAAACAACCATGAGAAAGTTGTTCAATCCCTCTGAGATTAAAGCTCTCTATCCTCTGGAGGAGGAGCTCTGTAGCTCAGAAGTGAGAGTGTCTCTTAGCTCCAACTGAGAAGATTTGTCCTCTACTCAACTCAGCTCCGCACACAGAAGTCTCTGTGTTAATTTCAGTTGTGGTTCCTTTATCACCTGCCCTGGTCAGGACAGAGAACTTAACAAGCTGGTACACTTCCAGTTTTGAAGATGTAACACACTGAAAACAGCCTTGCTGATCATAACTCCTTACCACATCTAGTTGTCATCATTTACAACAACTGAGCATTAACATCAGAGTTTGTAAACTCTTACACCTTCTTTTGGTCATTCCTTCTTTTGACTCTAGTTAACTAGTTGCAGTGAAACTAAGTAAGCCAAGGAAAGTCCCAGTCATTATTAAAAAAAAAAAGTAAAGTTAAAATAAACAAAGCCCTTTACATTCTCCTTCCCTTTGTCCTTGTCCCAACATCTCTGAACCCCACTCTTTAGTTCTTCTCAGTTTTCTTTATACTTTCAATGCACTGAATTTGCACTCGGGCAAAATCTTAAAACTTCCTTTAGGCAGAAACTCTTGCCCAAGAAGTTCATGCTCCCGTAACCTAAACATACAATTCAGACTTCAGTTAAACTACTGTGAATTTCATACAGCTGAGTATGACTGGCACTTGTACTGTGCTAAATGTTTTCTTGCTGCTTAGTGCTGGACTTCAACATGAAGCACAGTTTTACCCTGGAAATCCTCTTAATGGACAAAACATAAAACTTTTAAGACTGTGAAGTACTTTCAATGTTTTAGTAAAGTACAATCCTCATTTTCAAACAAATCAAGACTGTAAGTGCCACAGCAGCTCTTCTAAAAATCTCTTCATTTGGTTTACCTAAAAAATGTTATTGTAGTGTCATACTCCCATATTTACAATGAGAAGTGCCTTTAAAATTGAGCTGAATTTTTTTATTAATATCCTGTTTTGGCTTAAAATTGATCTACTGGTACTGATAATAAATTTAAGCTGTAATATTAAGAACATAAACCTATATTTTTAATATAAATTGTTTCTATGTAACCTAATTATCCAGGTTACTATCTGAGTCATCTTGTTACTAGGCTGAAAAAAAAAAAACCAGAAAAACAAAGCAATACTTTGTCTAACATTACTGAATCACAAGTAATGAGTTATTTTCTGTGGAAAGCAGCGGTTTTAGTATTATGGCATCACACTGCTACAAACAACACTTTCAAAATAAGCATATTTAGGTCTCAGAGTCATTGTAAGTAGTTTTCGTGAAATTTTTCTAACCTTCACTTTAAAAGAAAGTATGAGAAATTTAATGTATCCAAATGAGCTCAGTTAAAGTTGTCTCCAAATTCTGGGCTGATGGGTTCTATAATCCAAGTTGAAAGGCACGAGGAGGGGTAGTGAGGGTTTCTCTGTCCCTCTGCCACTCTTCTCAAACTCAAATCCTTGCCAACTTAGTCGTCTTCTTTCCACAGACTCTCTCTGCAAAGAGATGGCTGCAGCCTCAAAACCGAGAGCCACCACTGAGCAAGTCTCACCTTTTCTTTGGAACTCCCTCTGAGGAGGTTTCCCATTCCCCCAAAGCTGAAAACAGATGAACAACAGCCCCTTTTTTACCATTCTTGTTGCAGGTGGGTGCCATCCTACCTCTCCTAACCAAGCTCTTTCCTGCAACTAAGAGGATCTAAGAAATCCCTCACTTGATGTGGCCTGTCCTCTAAGACATGAAGTCTAGGGGTGATAATGGGTCAGTACAGTCTAAAGATAGATCAGCTTGCTCTAACAGCTTAATAGCTCGTTATAGGCAGCTGTAGCACTTAATGAGGCAGAGAACAACAACTCTGCTCCTTCGAGGTTCTGCTCCCAACTGCTGGGAGTAGCATTTGCCAACTTGGCCAAAAAATTAAAAACGACAAAACAAAACCAGGGGAAAAAAAATCCCAGACAGCAAGAAAGAGAAAAATCATCATTTTACTACTCATCACTAAGTTCATCTCAGAGCTGATGACAGTATCTGCACATCCCAGATACAAATGCTGTGTCTATGAGGTGATGCTGGCCACAGATAGCATAAATCAAGTCTGCCTGCTCACTCACTGAACTGGTATCAAGACAGGTTCTCCAGCAAACTGCTGGAAATGGATGCCACCTCCACCACATTTGATGATGAGTTTAAAGAGAAAACAGGAAAGCTGTTGGACTGGCAGCCCTTTCCTTTTCCCTTGCTGAACTCCAACACCAGATCAACACCCTGGCAGACAGTTACAGGTCTTCATCCATTCTCAACCTACATGTTCTATCAGGCACTGCCAAGAAAGAGCCCCGACACTACACTGAAGCCTCAGGATACGTGGTTTGGAAGAACACAGAAGCTCGACCTTCTTAATTACTTAATTCCCCAGAAGGAGTTCATTCCACAAACATCTACTCTTCCAGGGAATGTCAAGCTTTGCTGGGAGAAGCAAAACCAGTAACAAATCCACAGTATTCATAGGACTGACATTTTAAAATAAAACTTGCATGGCAGTTACTTTAAGGGCCTTTTCCTTTAAGCAGCCTTGTCACAACTCATCAGAGTTTGGGACTCCGGAGGAGACCCACCTACATCGCTGCGGCCATCGGTACTCTTGACACATGCCACTTTCAGGTTTGAAAAATCTGCAGGTTTATATTTTGCAGGGAAGAAGTAGTAAAGAAGAGGCTACTGCAGGCATAACTAAGGGAAAAAAAATGCTAACACTGCTGGATCATTGCAGTCATTGGGTTCAAACTTTTTTCCATATTAAAAAGTATGATGGTATTTTGGACTTGATAGGAAATAACCAAAATTTCTTCAGTACTTCCCCTGTGAGCCAAACAAGTCAGGAACAGAAATGTATGAGCCACTGCTCCAAGTGCTCCAACAGCGCTCTGAGGCTCATCAGACTGTGCTGAGCAGTGAAGCATCCCTGGAGCGCTACAACTTCAGTTAGAACTTGCAATTCAGAAATCTCCCAGTGACCCCATTATCAGCGTAGCATAGAGAAAACAGGGCTGGTCTTGGTATATGAAGGCAATGACTATTCAGGGAGCTTTAATCAGAAGGAATTTAACTGAACAAACAGCCGTGGCTCCCAGAGAAAAACCGAGTACTTTTAAAAATTGAAAGTAGCTGAGTGTATGCTCTAGAACAATAAGACAGAATTATTATACTAAAACCCTTAATTAATGCATGTGACAGAAGCTGTGATTTTTAAACCCTAATCTCCCTGTCATTTCAGTTTTTAAGAAATAGTAAGAAGCACCCATCTGCTCAAGCTGCCACATGAGGCCCAAAGTTCTGTTCTCACACCAGTTTTGTGCCGGATGTCTCAATAAATTCACTGCTTATTTACATCAGCCAAAATGGAGAAGAAAGCTGCTGATCTCCTAAGTTTGCCCTCGTGCTAAAACAAAATATATTTTGCTGTTACACACAGCATTCTTCCCCCTAAAAGCAGGGGTTTGTCTCCCCCTCCCCCCAAAAAAGAAAACCCATAGGGCATTTCTAAAACCCTGACAGATGTTTAATTACAGAGGCACTAGCAGGCATTATTTTGAGAAGCTCAAACACAGAATGACTGTATCTGACGACCAAATGGCTAAAGTGTCTGCTGTGTCACCACTACTGAAGCAAAAACTCTGCTAATCCACATTTTGCTAATTCAAACACCTAGTAATTCATATTCAAGCAAAAAGCTGCCAGTAGCGCAGCACATCTGAATAACCATTTAATAGGAGGAATCTGTGGCATGATCTCATGTTACCAGGGGTTTATTAGGAAATACAGCAAACAGTAGTCATTACTATGTTGTGAAATATCAAACCCAACTCTTTCTCTCAGCATCTAAGAACAAAGTACCTTTTGTAACGCAGGTTTCTCCCCCATTCTGCATTAATTAATTCATTAACTTCATTCATTTAAATAGGTCCTTTAGTCACTGATGTAAATGAACAGGGAACTGCAGTACGCCTGTGGGCTCTGTGGCAGGAAGAGAATAGAGATGGCACTGCCTTCTCCACTGTTATTTCCAGCTGTTTCTTACAAATTTCTCACTGATTCCCTGGAAGTTCTCACACTAGGTTCCAATCAAAAAAACTTAGTTTTACTCAGAGAGAAAATCCTAGTTAGGCCTATTAAAAAATAAATAAAACCCAAAAATCCAGTCCCACACAAATTTGACTAAAATTTCTTGGCTATGCCTCTGAACGGAGTGGAACCTGCACCTTCTTTGCTGAGTCAAATGCAGTAGTGAATAATCTTCATCCTTTATCCACCCTCAGAGCTGAGTGAGGCGTACGCGCCTTGCTGTGCTGTAGAATTGTGTAGCGAGCACGCAGCAACATGAAATATTGTCCTAACAGATTTAAGCATGCCTCAAAGCACATTGTTCTGACAGCGCCTGGGTCTCCGTCATCACTCTCGTAACTATCAATGATTCTGGTTAATTTTACAATCACAAGAGGTACAAGCCTCCATCTGGTTAGTCTACATATTGCTGCAGAACTGGAATCACACTGATCAACAAAATATGTTGGCTAGTAATGCTCTGTTAAGGTGGACTGATGAGCGGAGAACAGTCCTGCTTTTTTAGTCCTATACTAAAGACCCACAGCAAATACAAGGGAGCAGAGCACAAGGATTGGTGTTCCCTGGGGAAAGGTGCCTGACACTCTAGGGCTGCTGGGGAAGGCCAGACAGATCAGGATTCAGGTGTGCCAGCAGGTCTGCTTGGTAACCTAACACACCGAGTACAGTCTCCTGAATGCGTTCAATGCATAGAGCAACAGCCTGCCACCACTCTTTCCCAGGAATGAAGCCAATGGGGAGAGATTTCCCACCTGAATGCCTGTGACTGAAGCAACCTTGTGAGCACAGGTGGCAGGATTTCCAAACACTTCTTGTTCCCCACTTGCTCAAACCCTAAATAGAACAGCACCCTCACCCACAAGGCAATAGTGGTGTAGCGGCCACTACACAGCAAGTCACCACCATCCCTGTGGTGATGCACTAAGAAGCCCTGGCTCACAGATCTTAGGGGGTGGCAATGGATGGATCCTCACACCAAGACTACCAAGGTTACATCCATGCTGGCAGCTAAAACCAGACTCCACAGGACTGTCACCATGGATGGAGATACCATGGCAAGGCTGCTGTTTGTGTTGTTACAGCCCTTCCTCTACACAAAAACCAGCTGGAGGTGTCACTTAGCTGACACTGCTGCATCTGCACCTGGGGTCCCCTTTCAGCAGACCTAGAGAGCTCAGGGGGTAACACTGCTCTAAGCCGAACACACCTAACACAGACAACTCTGATGGCAGAACCTGCAACGCAGAGTGCATCTGAGTCTCTGTGAAACAGGTATTTCTTGCTGATCTTCCAGTTTTGGGTTACTTTTGGATGTTGTCACAAACTAGGACTCCCCTCCATCCCCTTCTGTGTTCTAGCACAGTGCTGATTTCTCCCAAGTCTGACTCAATTGCTTTTTTACCTTCTACACAGGCCCTTCCTATCAACTTCTGGTAAGCAATATGCTTAAATGCAGAACTATGTTTTTACAGATCTTTACCTACAGCTCTTCTCAAACAAATCTGCAAAAACACTAACTACTGCGCTTATATGCAATATACTCCATAAGCAAAATAAATTAAAAATTCAAGAGCCTTTTCTCATTCTGGACTTCCAAAAACACTTCTTCAATAAAGTCCTGAGTAAACTGATTTAAATGTTCTTAAAACTTCAGCTTATTCTTAACCCTACATTTGCATCCGAAGCTCTTCACAGCACAGTATGTGTAATGTAGGATTATACAACTGAACTCCCTTATGCAGCAGTTAAGAAGTAAAAACACCTCAACCCTTATATTGGTTTGCATTTAACCTAAAAGTCAAACAGAAGCAGCCCATGAGCAAAGGGCAAGCAACACATCTTTCTCTGCTTTTGCTGAGAAGTCCCCTTCCCATAGCTCTATTCACTTCTACTCACCATCAGGCACAGCACAGAATCCCCCAACCATGTTTTATTTCATTCGTCTAACACTATTCTAAATATGTACAAGAAGCCTGCTGTGACCCCACTGAAATCCTCCAGGATACAACTAGTAACCTCAAAAGGAAGAGAACCAGTCTGAAGAACATAAATAGGTAAGAACCAGTAAATTCAGAGCCTCTCCTATCTATAAATAGATAAAAACCAGTAAATTCAGGGCCTCTCCTAGCTATGGACAGCTGGAGTTTTTAAAAACACAGTAGCTCCATAGCTTAAGAAATGAAAAACAGGTTGCAGAACTCAGCAACAGGAATTAATAAAAATGACCAAGGGTCATCTGTAGTCTATCAATCACTGTATCGTTTACAGTTCGTATTACAGTAGAAAGGTATGAATGTTGTCAGTGTTATACACTGGCTACTCAGATCTATCATGAATAATTGATAGAGGTCATCCATCTGAGTCCCAGCCTATTAGTCAAAACTCTAAACCTGCTGCTTACCATCAGTAGAGCACTGCAAATGAAGGATAGACGGGCACTTACAGTAAAGTATTTTCAATGATGCAACCAGTTATAAGGGAATGCAGATGATCTGAAAACAAAAGCTGCATTTTTTTCTGAGACCTAAGACACTAGGCTTTGTGAATCAGCAAAACAGCACTTCATGTATACCTATTTTGTGCAATTCATTGTCAAGAATAAAATCCCTAAGGCAAATTTGAACTTGAGTTTTCAGTCTTAAATCTCTTAAAAGCTTGAGAAGCTTTAAGAGTGTTTGAGCTGAAGGCTGGGAAGTGCATTTTCCTTGCACTCCCTTACATATTTTTCACTGAGCATCTACTACGTGTCATCCTGATAAAGTGACTTTGAACTAAAATCAAAGAATAAAAAACCTTTGTGTGACAGACCAAAGTGTTGATGTTACTTTTAAAATGAGTAAGTAATAAACCAGGAATAGCTATATTTATGAATACACTGGGTGTTTGAGAAACAAAGACTTGCAACATGACCTACACTGTATTAACCCTGACACAAACATTACCCAAGTAACTTACTCAATGATGGTATTAATTCTAATGGTAGCAAATGGCAGCACACCTTTGAAATTTGGAGCAAGTTTAATACACCAAATAAGCATACTTTAGCATACTACTAACTACAAACAGTCCTACTAACTAGTGGCTTTTTACTTATAATTCACAATTACTGAAGAATCACCATCCTGACTATCTCAGTCCATACTGCAGGGTGCAGAACAGATCATAATTTCCTCTTAGATTTAAGGTCAAGCTCACTGAGCTGCCTTTGTATGGTTTATAAGGGCAAAATAATCCTTTATAACAATGACACCTGAGACATGGAATAGGATTGTCTACAAACAGCAGCCCCACTTTTTAATCTTTATAATAGCAGTTCAGCAGTGGCATTTGAAACAGCCATGATACAGTTACATCCTGACAAGCAACACCTGAAATGCTATCCCTATCTTTGCACATCCCAGGAATCAACAAAAAATCTAACATTTTTTCCAATAAATATGAGAGGCAGGTAGCCAAAATACAGTTTTCTCTGAAAATTTAGGGGTATCAGAGCCTACTTTTAACTCCCTTTGCTGAAATACAAGTCTCTGTCTAGACACCAGCCTTAAGGCACTCTCTTTGCATATAAGGCAGGTCAGGGTATATTGGAAGCATAAGGATTGTCAAAAAACCTGTTTGGGCTTTGGCAAACTAGTAGTACATATTCTGTAGACAGCACAGTTCTTAGGCTTCTGTCTGACAGAAGCAAAATAATGCTACAGTATTTTTGAAAAACTTTCCTTGCCAAAAGCCATCCTCTCCCCAACTCAGCCTGAAGGAGGCAAATCTCCTGTTAGGAAAACAGCCTGAAAAAGGCAAAACCCCCACCTTTTCTTACCCAGGGCTAAATTTCATTTACTATGACTGAGTTCTGGAGCCTGCATACTTTGGACTTGGAGACTCCAAGATCTGTAATACTGGTTTCATACTTGACTTTTTACAGCCTGACACTCATCTTTTCCACCAACTCAGTGGAGCCACATTTTGACCACGAACTAATTAACATCCTGCCTGAACGCACCAGTAGAGCATCTTTTCTCGTACTTCCTGTAAAGAGCAAAACCCAATCCCACTCTCATCTTCACTTTAAAATATTTTTTCTCACACCAAGGTCTTGTTCAACAGATTGTGTGTAGTGCTCAGGCTGTAGAGATCTTGCACATGTACAAGTCAGTGGCTGCTTTTGATGGGTCAGACTCTCAGCTATTCCATTCCTAAGGCTTATGAATAGAGACTTCCAGAATTCAGAATTTGGTTCGAAACATACTTTTGGAGACTGAACAATTTTCACTAAGAAATTTACAGCTAAATTGGTGGAGCGGTTGGTAAGGCGGCAGGGTGATATGAAAACAAGACAGAGAGAAGCAGATTTGATAGAAAACAGGTAATTTATCAGTCATTTAACTCTGTTGCTTCCACATAAGTTCTCAGCTAGTGAAAATGCCCATACGATACTTGACATGGACAGGAAAATACAAACAGTAGCATTTAGTAAATCAATTACTAAGATTAGCTTTGCCTTACAACAGCTGAGCAAAATACAAGATATTAAGCTCAAGCAAGCTTCATAATGTAGGAAAATAACTAGCTGCGCTTTAAAGAAAGCCTAGTAAAATTACTACACCATCAGAAG